>NC_079191.1:291402044-291752044 GCF_029499605.1 Hyla sarda
CTGAGGGCTGGTATGCTGAATCAATGTTCCGGCCTATCACTGCCCTTCCCAGTAACGATAGGTGCATAAAATGACTGAAGGTCCACAAGAAGATTGAACTTGAACTGGAACAACTTTACTGAAGTGCTTGAAATATCCACGGCACAGTAACAGTCTCATACAAACAGTTCTTAGATTGCTTAGTGACTGACAGTTATAGCGGACCTTGAGCTAGATATACAGTCTCTGAATTTAGGGAGAGATTTGAAGATCCGTCCGGATTTAGGGGAATTATTAGGTCCGGTGATGCTGCAGAGTGTCTGGTAATCGATACACTCTATAATTAGGGTTGTTCAGCCATTGCCGCAAGGCTCGGGCGTAACTCACTGCGATAATTGCTGTACAGGTCCTTCTCTCATGAAAGACCAGGAACAAGAGAGAGAAAAGATGGCCGCTGCTCCCTTATATGGGCAGGGGGCGTGGCGAATCTGATTGGTCCGAACATCTGCCATTCACCATTACATGGTGTAATGGGATTGCTTACGTCACAGGGCCTCCAAAGGTCCTTAAGCTCAATACCATAGAGTTCACCTAGTCACATGACCCACAGGTCCTGCAACGCTATGGAAACAAGTAATTAACTATTTATTTACATATATTATTCTATCTACATTAACCTTTGAATAAATGACTGATTTATACACTAGAATAGAGGAGACTAGAGGTAGACTGGATGACAGGGATCCTTACGTCCTAAGGACTCTGGCTATGGGGACCCATACATAAATAGGTACCGTATAGAATGCGGTACTGGGACACCACACTTGTAGTTAACTTGACTTGAAATTAGACTTGACTTAACTATGTGCAGGACTTGACTAGATTCAGTGACAGCAGACATAGACTTATGACTTACTGGAGAGACTGTAGCTTGTGGGGTCTTCCAGATGCTGATCACTTGCCCTGAGTTCTCTGGTGGTTGTTGTCTCAGCAAAGACTTAGATGGAGGAGAGAGAAATTGTAATGGCCACCCCTTTGTATAGTGGGGGCTAGACTAAAGCCCATTGGTCAAGCTGCGGGTCATAGGTTAAGCTGGTGCTCTCTGGGAGAACATGTGACAACAAATCATGTGACTAAATAACATAACACGTGACAGCTTACCCAGGTTCCTGGGACCTCCCACAGGTCCTCGATACAACCTATATATAGGGATCCTGTCTAGGCATTAAAGTGATATACACACCTTTATAAACCAACAGGGGAAGACCTTGCAGGGGAGCCCCTAGGTCACTGAGGGGCTCAACCTGACAGGGCCTAACTATAGTGCAGGACCATGTCCTGTACTGGGATATCACATATAATAGAAAGCATGCTGAGCAAAGCATTAAGCAGTTGGTTGACCTCAGACCAGTCACCTGCATTACTGTGTCCAAGTGATGCACTACAAATCCAAGCAGTGTCACTGTAGAAGGAGCCCATAAAAGCATTCATATGACAACACAAAGCAAGATGAGCAAAGCATTGAGCAGTGGGATGACTTCAGACAATGAACTATCACCTGCCTTACTGTGTCCAGTTGAGCAAACAAATCCCAGCAGTGTCACTGTAGAATAAGCTTATATCACCTTACAATACAGAGCAAGTTGATCAAAGCAGTGGGCTGAACATAAATATACATTAGAAGCATTGAGAGTGAACGTGGAAAAGGCATCTTATGCCAAGTTACCTATTTTCTAGGTTCATTCAAGCTTTTCTACCTGGGTTCAACATAAATATGCATTAAAATGAGAATGAAAATTTTCTTACCACTTTACTAGTAGGTGAGTCACAAATAACCCCAAAAACCTCAAATTAACCTCCAAAACTGAGATTGGAGAGGGTGAAAAAGGGTGGCGACAAAGCTTGGTAATGATATGGGAGAATTACAGTACCAAGACAGGTTATCAAGCTTCTGGTTATTTAGTTTAGAGAAGAAACATCTTAGGGACTACACTGCTCAGAAAAATAAAGGGAACACTTAAACAACACAGTGTAACTCCAAGTCAATCACACTTCTGTGAAATCAAACTGTCCGCTCAGGAAGCAACACTGATTAACAATCAATTTCACATGCTGCAGGAATCTGGAAAAGCTGGGTACATGAGTGTAAGATTTGCAGGAATCTGGAAAAGCTGAGTATATAACTGTAGGTTTTTCAAGAATCGGGAAAAGCTGAGTACATAACTGTAGGTTTTTAAGGAATCGGGAAAAGCTGAGTACATAACTGTAGGTTTTTCAGGAATCGGGAAAAGCTGAGTACATAACTTTTGGTTTTGCAGGAATCGGGAAAAGCTGAGTAAATAACTGTAGGTTTTGCAGGAATCGGGAAAAGCTGTGTACATGAGAGATTAGGGTTTGTAAAGAAGTGTGTCGAAACAGGGGAGCGTGACTGCACACACCCTCCCATCAACCAATCACAGTGTCTGTGCCAGCAGCTCTGCCGAAGCTCTGCTGACTCAGCACTTTCATTTTCGTCTGAAGCATGACAGAGTTTAGGATGACAAAGGTTTTGGCTGACGCCTGACAGAGGAGGTATGAGCCGGGACGCCGTTTTGGCTGAATGAGGAAGGAGGTACAGCTGACGACTGAGGATGTCCTAAAATGGACACCGTATACATGTGTGTGTGTTTGTGTGTGTGGGTATATACACTGCTCAAAAAAAAAAAAAGGGAACACTTAAACAACACAATGTAACTCCAAGTCAATCACACTGTCCACTCAGGAAGCAACACTGATTGACAATCAGTTTCACATGCTGTTGTGCAATGGAACAGACAACAGGTGGAAATTATAGGCAATTAGCACGACACCCTCAATTGTGATTATGCAGGTGGTGTTCACAGACCACTTCTCATGTGTCCACTGAAATGGTCAGAAACAGACTCCATGACGGTGGTATGAGGGCCTGACATCCACAGGTGGGGGTTGCATTTGCCAGAGAACACCAAGATTGGCAAATTCGTCACTGACGCCCTGTGCTTGTCACAAATGAAAGCAGGTTCACACTGAGCACATGTGACAGACGTGACAGAGTCTGTAGACGCCGTGGAGAACGTTCTGCTGCCTGCAACATCCTCCAGCATGAACGGTTTGAGGGTGGGTAAGTAATGGTGTGTGGAGGCATTTCTTTTGGGGGCCGCACAGCCCTCCATGTGCTTTCCAGAGGTAGCCTGACTGCCATTAGGTACCGAGATGAGATCATCAGACCCCTTGTGAGACCATATGCTGGTGCAGTTGGCCCTGGGTTCCTCTTAATGCAAGACAATGCTAGACCTCATGTGGCTGGAGTGTGTCAGCAGTTCCTGCAAGAGGAAGGCATTGATGCTATGGACTGGCCCGCCTGTTCCCCAGACCTGAATCCGATTGAGCACATCTGGGACATCATGTCTCGCTCCATCAAATGCCATGTTGCACCATAGGCTGTCCAAGAGTTAGCGGATGCTTTAGTCCAGGTCTGGGAGGACATCCCTCAGGAGACCATCTGCCATCTCATCAGGCGTTGTAGGGAGGTCATACGGGCATGTGGAGGCTAAACACACTACTGAGCCTCATTTTGACTTGTTTTAAGGACATTACATCAAAGTTGGATCAGCCTGTAGTGTGGTTTTCCACTTAGATTTTGAGTGTGATTCCATATCCAGACCTCCCTGGGTTGATAAATTTGATTTCCATTGATAATTTTTGTGTGATTTTGTTGTCAGCACATTCAACTATTTAAAGACGAAAGTATTTCATACAATTATTTCATTCATTCAGATCTAGGATGTGTTATCTTAGTGTTCCCTTAATTTTTTGAGCAGTGTATTTGATCACAATTAGAGTTAAGCAAACTTTTGAAAAGCTTGGTTCGCCAGACTCTCTGAACTTTTGGGAAATCGCAAATTCGTTCTGCTAGGGTCAACTCAAACCAGCAATGAAATAAGCCCCTAAACATGTTTATAACAGTGCCTAACACCTCTAAATCCCTGTCTAACACTGTTAGGAATGTGTTCAAGTAGTTTTATAGTGTTTTTAAGGATTAGCGGGAGGTAGATACGGAATGGGACAAGGGTGGATGTGGGAGGCTGAGTTACCTGTTGGCGATCCTGTGTGCAGCGGCCCTGGCGTGGTACTGACAGCGTGTTTGCACCGAGCGCGCGTATTAAAGCGCTCTCAGAGCCGCCACATCACTTCCGGCTGGTCTTGAGTTGCCAAGCAACCTCAGACGCCAGCAGTCAGTGTGCCGCGGCTGGAGCGGAGATAGACTGTGTCGGTCTCTGGTTACAGACAAGTGTGGGGGAAATGTCAGCACACACATGCGTGCGTACACATGTGTGCTATACTAGAGCGGAGATGGACTGTGTTGGTCTGTGGTTACAGACAAGCATGGGAGAAGTGTCAGCGCACAATATGTGTACACACAGCGTTTGTGTTTAAGTTTAAGTGGAGATCGGCATGCATATGTGTACTATACTGGACAATAAATATGTGCCTCACTGCTTATTGGTACTGTGGTTATTGTCTGTGGGTAGGCAGGGCCTTGTATGTGGGTTGCGGGGGGTAGGGGATTGGGAGGATGAGGGAAATGGGGGACAGTTGGTGAGGAGAGGAGGAAAAAATGGGGGGGGAGGCGGAATTGTGTGGGTGAGGTGAGGGTGTGCGGTGGGATGGTGGGGCGAGGGGTGGGATGGTGGGAAAGGGAAGAGGAAGGGTAGGGATAGTACAAAAGTAACCAGGTGGGGGTGGATAGTGGGAGGGGGGTTATGGGGGGAGGCATGGGGGGCATATGATGGGGATAGGGAGGGGAAGGAGGGGGTGGGGGAGGGAGGGGCGGGGGAAAGCTGGGATGTGGTTGGTGAAGGAAAAATAGTGGGGGGGGTTATGGAAAAAAAAGGGGGGGAGGGGAGTAGGGTATGGTACGGAGACCTATAGTGTGTATGCTGATTATGGCAGGGGGCTTATACAGACATTTGGAGTTCAATGCAATTGTTCAGGCCATCTGGATACAGGCAGTGCATTTTTAAGAGTCAGGCATATACAGACATTTAGAGTTCAATGCAATCGTTCAGGCCATCTGGATACAGGCAGCGCATTTTAAAGATCCAATATGCTTCTCTTTTGTTCAGGGTGAGGGATCGGTTGGGAGTATCATGGGGAACCTGTTCAATTGGAGTGATTTTGATTGAAGAGAAATCTTTATTGTGTTCTTCCGTGATGTGACGTGAGACACTCTGTTTCAGATATCCTTTTGTGCAGTTATATAGGTGGCCGTTAAGGCGTTTCCGTAGTGTCTGTGTAGTCCTCCCAATGTATTGAATGCCATAAATGCATTCGATGAGGTAGATGACAAAGTTTGAATTGCAACTCAAATGAGATTTGATCGGGAAGGTTGCA
This sequence comes from Hyla sarda, assembly GCF_029499605.1. Taxonomy (NCBI): domain Eukaryota; kingdom Metazoa; phylum Chordata; class Amphibia; order Anura; family Hylidae; genus Hyla; species Hyla sarda. Next base: position 291,407,436 of record NC_079191.1, read on the forward strand.
GACGTCGTCCTGGAGGTGAAGGTGGAGATATTATGTGTGATGTTCATGCAGCACAGACATCCTGTTTGCCAGCATTTGTACGAGCCTGGTGTTAGGGGCGCAAAATTTTGCTGATGTAGGGTTTCATTGGTGGTTTTACTCTTCCTCGGCTGACTTGGTGCTAAGATGTTTCTCAGGGTTTTTGCCCTTCGGAAGGTGAAACCCGGATTGGTGGGTATAATCTTTTTCAGAATCGGATCCTGTAGGAGGATGGGCCAGTTTTTCTTGAATATGTCCCGGATTTGACAGTGGGATTGGTTATATGTAGTTATGAAATTGGTAGAAAATTCTTTTGTTTTGGTAGTGGTAGTGTTTTCCGATCTGCTGTTGCTGTTGGTATCAGAGGATGTTGGAAGCAAGACACCAATACACTGAAAAAGCGAGATACTTCCGGTGACGCAGGGAGCGTCGCATGGAGGTTGAGGAAGCCGGAAGCGAGTCCACTCTGTGCACGCCGGCAGAACCCACAGGAAACGCATTACGTGAGTAATAAACATGTATAAAATGTTTGTAAACCATTTGGACTGCTAATGGCCTGAGGAAGGGGAGTCTACCTGCTTAACCCCTTAAGGACCGGGGTTTTTTCCGTTTTTGCATTTTCGTTTTTTGCTCCTTGCCTTTAAAAAATCATAACTCTTTCAATTTTGCACCTAAAAATCCATATGATGGCTTATTTTTTGCGCCACCAATTCTAATTTGTAATGACGTCAGTCATTTTGCCCAAAAATCTACGGTGAAACGGAAAAAAAAATCATTGTGCGACAAAATTGAAAAAAAAACGCAGTTTTGTAACTTTTGGGGGCTTCCGTTTCTACGTAGTACATTTTTCGGTAAAAATGACACCTTATCTTTATTCTGTAGGTCCATACGATTAAAATGATACCCTACTTATATAGATTTGATTTTTTAAGACTTCTGGAAAAAATCATAACTACATGCAGGAAAATTAATACGTTTAAAATTGTCATCTTCTGACCCCTATAACTTTTTTATTTTTCCGTGTATGGGGCGGTATGAGGGCTCATTTTTTGCGCCGTGATCTGAAGTTTTTAACGGTACAATTTTTGCATTGATAGGACTTATTGATCGCTTTTTATTCATTTTTAAATGATATAAAAAGTGACCAAAAAAGCACTATTTTGGACTTTGGAATTTTTTTGCGCGCACGCCATTGACCGAGCGGTTTAATTAATGATATATTTTTATAATTCGGACATTTCCGCACGCGGTGATACCATATATGTTCATTTTTCTTTTTATTTACACTGTGTTTTTTTTTTTATTGGAAAAGGGGGGTGATTCAAACTTTTAATAGGGGAGGAGTTAAATGATATTTATTCACTTTTTTTTTCACTTTTTTTTTGCAGTGTTATAGGTCCCATAGGGACCTATAACGCTGCACACACTGATCTTCTATGCTGATCACTGGTTTCTCATAAGAAACCAGTGATCAACGATTCTGCCGCATGACTGCTCATGCCTGGATCTCAGGCACTGAGCAGTCATTCGGCGATCGGACAGCGAGGAGGCAGGTAGGGGCCCTCCCGCTGTCCTGTCAGCTGTTCGGGATGCCGCGATTAGCCGCGGCTATCCCGAACAGCCCGACTGAGCTAGCCGGCCACTTTCGGTTTCACTTTTAGCCGCGCGGCTCAGCTCTGAGCGCGCGGCTAAAGGGTTAATAGCGCGCGGTGCCGCGATCGGCACTGCGCGCTATTAAAGGCGGGTCCCGGCTTCACTATGACGCCGGGCCCGCCGCGATATGACGCGGGGTTACTGTGTAACCCCGCGTTATATCAGGAGAGCAGGACCAAGGGCGTACCTGTACGCCCTTGGTCCTTAAGGGGTTAATCTCCCAAAAACGCGTCACCACAGCACTTTATTGTAACTTTTATAGTTTTAAATCAGTAATAAATATCCTCTGCTACGGACGCCTGCGGTGATCATTATCCATCTATACACCGGAGCTTGGATTTATCCGGTGCAAAGAACCCGTGATAAGCGGACGTGGAGGGGGGTACCAAGTTTTAAGGTTTTTGGTCCCCCCAAAGAGGAGTGAGTAATAACAAGTGTACACCCTGAGTCCTTTTAAATCACCTATTGAAGTGCTATCTCTTGAGCGCTAGCCCTATTTTTTTTCTTGTTTTCTTTGTAGGATGTTGGAAACAGTGATACTTGGCTGCAAGATAGGTTGCGTGTGAAGGCTTCTTTGAGGAGGGTGGTGGGATAGTTCTTCTGTTTGAAACATTCCTGTAATATTTTTGATTGGGTTTTGTAGTCGCCTATTTGAGTGCAGTTCCTCCTTATCCTGCGGTATTGACTGAAAGGGATGTTTCTCAGCCATTTTTTGTAATGTGCACTTTTAAAGTCTAAGAAACTGTTCGTATCTACCTCTTTTAAATGTGTAGATGTGATAATTTTGTTATCCTGGCGCTTTACTGTAAGATCCAAAAAGACAGTGGATTCGTGGCTGGAGTTCGGAATAAATTCCAGGCCCCAGTGGTTTTCATTTAGATGTTTAATGAACAGTTTGACTCGTTTCCGGTCCACCTGTCCAAATGATGAATAAATCGTCTATGTAACGTTTGTAGTAAAGGATATTGGCATAGTGTTCTGTGGATCCATAGATATATTCATGTTCAAAGGCTTAAACTCCACTTAAACTTAAACACAAACGCCGTGCGTACACATATTGTGCGCTGACACTTCTCCCATGCTTGTCTGTAACCAAAGAAGAACACAATCCATCTCCGCTCTAGTATAGCACACATGTGTACGCACGCATGTGTGCGCTGACATTTTCTCCACACTTGTCTGTAATCAGAGACCGACACTGTCTGTCTATCTCTGCTCCAGCCGCGGCACACTGACAGCTGGCGTCTGAGGTTGCTTGGCAACTCAGGGCCAGCCGGAAGTGAAGTGGCGGCTCTGAGAACGCTTTAATATGTGCGCTCGGTGCGAACACGCTGTCAGTACCACGCCAGCACCGCTGCACACAGGATCACCAACAGGTAACTCAGCCTCCCACGTCCACCCTTGTCCCATTCCATATCTACCTCCCGCTACCTCCATACAACTCACCCACCCTCAATCCACCTTCACCTATCAGCCCTCTACCTACAAACCACACTCAACCCATAAAGTTCACTTTGCCTCCCCCCCCCCCAATCTGATCGCTGTTTATTCCCTTCATAGTAACTTTGCCTACTAATAGAGAAGTTGGGTAAGTCCCTTTTCCATATTGTCTATTTTCAATGCTTTATTGCCAATTAATATATGCTCAAGTCATGCCCTCTATTGTAACTATTGATTTAATTGTATAAAAAGTTTTTTTGTTTAATTATTTCATTTATATTTAAAAAAAAATTATTTCATTTTTTTACATATACCAAAACTGTATAGTAATGTGCCCCATTAGCAATTAATGTTCAAATCAACTGACAACCAGATGTATATGGTGGCTTGTAGTAGTGTGTGTGCAATACAATGCATCAAGTCTTCCTGTATTTGTAATACCACTGACACACTAATACCACTGACAACTGCCCACTGCAGAGACCACAAGCAGGAAGTTGTGATCTATACCAGTAAACATATATACATCTACTATCACTACAAATACTGTTATACATACAGCCAAAGAATGTATAACTCACATAATGTTATCCATATTTTACATACCGTATTTATCGGGGTATACCACGCACCGGCCTATAACACGCACCCTCATTTTACCAAGGATATTTGGGTAAAAAAAGTTTTTTACCCAAATATCCATGGTAAAATGAGGGTGCGTTTGTGCGCGTGTATACCCCGATATACCCCCAGGAAAGGCAGGGGGAGAGAGGCCGTCGCTGCCCGCTTCTCTCCCCCTGCCTTTCCTGGGGTCTAGAGCCCTGCTGCCAGGCCCTTCTCACACGTTCTGTCCCCCTGACTATCGGTATCGGCGCTCCATTGCCGGCGCCGATAGCCAGGGGGAGAGAAGGGGCAGCGGTACCCATTGCCGGCGCCGCTGCCCCGTTGCCTCCCCCCATCCCCGGTGGCATAATTACCTGGGTCGGGTCCGCGCTGCTGCAGGCCTCCGGCGTGCGTCCCCTGCGTCGTTGCTATGCACAGCGCGGCGCACTGACGTCATGCGCTGCGCCGTGCAGCGCATAGCAACGACAAAGGAGACGCACGCCGGAGGCCTGCAGCAGCGCGGACCCGACCCAGGTAATTATGCCACCGGGGATGGGGGGAGGCAACGGGGCAGCGGCGCCGGCAATGGGTGCCGCTGCCCCTTCTCTCCCCCTGGCTATCGGCGCCGGCAATGGAGCGCCGGTACCGATAGTCAGGGGGACAGAACGGCGCCGATAGCCAGGGGGTGAGAAGGGCCGGCCTCTCTCCCCCTGCTTTTCCTGTGGGTGTATCGGCGTATAACACGCACATAGACTTTAGGCTAAAAATGTTAGCCTAAAAAGTACGTGTTATACGCCGATAAATACGGTATTTATTTTAAATTAATAAAATACAGACATATATACATTTTCTTTTAACTATTTTAGACCACACACACATTTGTCTAACTCCACACTGCATATCCACTGTACCTCTACTCTCCACCCTGTCTCTTTATTATACCGTCGATTTTACTATCTTTCAGTTTTGTACTCTTTGGACCTGAGGAAGGCACTTTAAGTGTGCCGAAACGCGTTGTCCACCTTTTAGCAAAATAAACAAGCTTTACCTGTGCTTGCCTGAGTCACTCCGTCCTTTCGTATACACAAGCAGCGCCTCCCAAAAAGACAGTTTTTTTGTAGCTTCCAGCTACCCAACCCTGTATATTAACCACCCAGTCAAAGCTCACATCCAGCCATGTCTCACTTATCCCTACTTCATCATAGTCTTTTTCCAACACTAATAGTTCCAGTCCCTCCGTCTTATTATTGAGGTTTCTGGCTTTAGTATACATGCACTTCATGTTTTCTTTCATATTTCCTCTCCTCTTATCACTTATTACTGTTCTAATCCCTCCCGCAGCTCCATCCCCAGTTTAATTACCTATCCCCTGCACTCTATCTGCACTATCTTCCCCTTCCATATTGTATTTTCCCTTCCCCCAGTCCCTAGTTTACCCTGTTAAGGACATAGGGCATACATGCCCTTGTGTCTTGCTACTTAAAGGGGTAGTCCAGTTAAGTAAAATATAATTTATTTAATTCCCTCATGTAATAATAAATATATCTTCCCAAGCAAGTAATTATAAGTAATGAGCCATTGCAGAGCTTTATAAAGCACTAATCAGGTGAAATGCAGCAAAATGGGCTATCCTGCACCAGTCTCGGTTTTCTTCCCCTAATTGCCTCTGGCCCCCATCCTTGGAGACAGAGATCATGTGACTTTTATGTCTATGGGGCCTGGCTTGCAGTTTTGTCTCTGAGTCCATTTAAGCCACGACCCCTAGAAGCATCTGCACAGAATAAAGATCTGATAACTCTGAGGGAGTGAAGGTGTTTAGAGGCCAGGGACTTGGCTGCAGAAATCTTTAGCTGAGCAGAGGAGAGACAGAAAAGGACACGGTGTCAAATGTGGGGTAAGCAGGAGAGATCTTGATGTGTGAAGAGACAAACTGTGTCTCTTATGAAGCAGAGGTGTGTGTATGTGTGTGTCTTATGAAGCAGAGCTCTGTGTGTGTCTCTTATGCAGCAGAGCTCTGTGTGTGTCTCTTATGAAGCAGAGCTCTGTGTGTGTCTCTTATGAAGCAGAGCTCTGTGTGTGTGTCTCTTATGAAGCAGAGCTCTGTGTGTGTGTCTCTTATGACGCAGAGCTCTGTGTGTCTCTTATGAAGCACAGCAGTATGTCTCTTATGAAGCAGAGCTATGTGTGTGTGTGGGTCGGTGTTTGTGGTTGCACAAATTTGACCGAATTCCAAAGTAAAGGAGAAGCATCAACAAGTTTATTAACACTAAAAGTAAATAAAACTAATAAAAGACAATAACACGTTTCGTGGGTTAAATCCCCCTTCCTCAGATTGGCATGAATACATGATGTTACATACAGGCTTGAAATATACACAAAATGAGCGCCAAAAGTAAAGGGGTGGGTCTAGGGGTCACAGAAGGTCACAATAGTAAAAACAGTGAAAAACAATGAAAAACCATTTAAAATATACAGAGTATTAATCTGAACACATAGAAAAGATGTATTAATGATTGAAATTCAGGGTTTAGTATGCGGTGTTGAAACTGTGACTATTATTGGGTCAAGTGCATTCTGACCCGGCAGCTGTAACCAGAACAGCGCTCAATGTATGTAAACAATAACACCCGTAACAGTCAGTGTGACTGTCCGTAGTGCACTAGCGCTCATCTCAGTGAGAGCGCGAGGTGCTGATCGCCGCTCTCTGAGAGGCTGAAGTGATAGGAGCTGACAGGCGTCTGCGCTAGCGTTGATGTAAGCGCAGAGGTCTTTAGTAAGATGCAGGGCTGTGTTTGGGTCACGTGTTAATGATTGGCCATTAGGAAACAAGGGGGAGTGGCTAGTCTGAAGTAATGAATGGTAGTAAAAATGATAGTAAAAACACTGCCAGGGCAGGTCATATAGCTGGATACTTATACAGGAGGTAAATAATCATAAACAGGGCGTATGGGGTTAATCATATTATAAAATAAAATATAAACAGTTAGCATTATCAGCAAGGTATGCTTAAAGGAAATCTGTCATCAGTGTCCTGAATGGTCCAGCCATTGCGCCGTAATCCCTTTTTTTCTTTTTATGTAAATGGAGTCCCTTGGGCACGGGCGGAGCTAGGACCGGAGCTCCATGCACCCCACATAACCTTCTGTGGTGCAGGCGCTCCTCCCTGCTCTAGCAGCAGGTTGTCGCCACGGCGCATGCACCACTTCCAGGGTGTACCCGGAAGCGACGTCAGTTTTAGCCTCATTCCGCGGCCAGCAGTGAAGTGTAATGATGCACTGAGGCATGAGGCTAAAACTGAAGCCGCTTCCGGGTGTACCCTGGAAGCGGCACATGCACTATGGCGAGAACCTGCCGCAAGAGCAGGGAGGGAGGCTGTGCGGGGCACCCACCCGGCAGGAGATGATGTGGGATGCCCGAAGCTCCGGTTCTAGCTCCGCCTGTGCCCGAGGGACCTCATTTATATAAAAAGAAAAACAGCAATAACAATGCAACGGCTGGACTACTCAGGACACTATAATCAGTATCACCCACACTACAAGCCTGTATGACAGGTTAGTGTGGGTGATACTGAGGACAGATTTCCTTTAAGTACAGCATGATAGAACTGCATATATTGGATTTTTGAATTTAGATGTGTATAGTGTGACATATGGGGCAAAGAGTGATTCATTATTAACATGGACATATGGAGCAAAGTGAATGGTTTCACTATTAACATGGTAATAGCTACATATTGTAAATTAGATGCGTATATTATAACATATAGGGCAAAGAAGATGATTCACTATTAACATAGAGTACATATGAGGTGTGATAATATACATACTGTATTGGTAATATTAAATTAATAATAAATGAAATGGTAGCATACACAAAGGTATATATATATATATATATATATATATATATATATCTACAGTACAGACCAAAAGTTTGGACACACCTTCTCATTCAAAGAGTTTTCTTTATTTTCATGACCATGAAAATTGTAGATTCACACTGAAGGCATCAAAACTATGAATTAACACATGTGGAATTATAAACATAACAAAAAAGTGCGAAACAACTTCAAAGTAGCCACCTTTTGCTTTGATTACTGCTTTGCACACTCTTGGCATTCTCTTGATGAGCTTCAAGAGGTAGTCACCTGAAATGGTCTTCCAACAGTCTTGAAAGAGTTCCCAGAGATGCTGAGCACTTGTTGGCCCTTTTGCCTTCATTGGGTTCAGGTCTGGTGACTATGAAGGCCAGGTCATCTGGCACAGCACCCCATCACTCTCCTTCTTGGTCAAATAGCCCTTACACAGCCTGGAGGTTTGTTTGGGGTCATTGTCCTGTTGAAAAATAAATGATTGTCCAACTAAACGCAAACCGGATGGAAAAGCATGCCGATGCAAGATGCTGTGGTAGATATGCTGATTCAGTATGCCTTCAATTTTGAATAAATCCCCAACAGTGTCACCAGAAAAGCACCCCCACACAATCACATCTCTTCCTCCATGCTTCATGGTGGGAACCAGGCATGTAGAGTCCATCTGTTCACCTTTTCTGCGTTGCACAAAGACATGGTGGTTGGAACCAAAGATCTCAAATTTGGACTCATCAGACCAAAGCACAGATTTCCACTGGTGTCCATTCCTTGTGTTCTTTAGCCCAAAAAAGTCTCTTCTGCTTGTTGCCTGTCCTTAGCAGTGGTTTCCTAGCAGATATTCTATCATGAAGGCCTGATTCACACAGTCTCCTCTTAACAGTTGTTCTAGAGATGTGTCTGCTGCAAGAACTCTGTGTGGCATTGACCTGGTCTCTAATCTGAGCTGCTGTTAACCTGCGATTTCTGAGGCTGGTGACTCAGATGAACTTATCCTCCGCAACAGAGGTGACTCTTGGTCTTCCTTTACAGATTTACATAGTTAGTACGGTTGAAAAAAGACATACGTCCATCAAGTTCAACCAGGAAATTGAAGGGTAGGGGTGTGGCGCGATATTGGGGAAGGGATGGGATTTTAAATTTGTTCATAAGCATTAATGTTATTTTGTTCCAGCAATGTATCTAACCAAGTTTTAAAGCTGTTAAATTTTCCTGCTGTGACCAGTTCCTGAGGTAGACTGTTTCATAAGTTCACAGTTCTTATGGTAAAGAAGGCGTGTCGCCCCTTGAGACTAAACCTTTTCTTCTCCAGACGGAGGGAGTGCCCCCTCATCCTTTGGGGGGGGGGGGGGGTTAACCTGGAACAGTTTTTCTCCATATTTTTTGTATGGGCCATTAATATACTTATATACATTTATCATATCCCCCCTTAAACATCTTTTCTCAAGACTTTCTTGAGGCGGTCCGCATATGAGCCAGTTTCTTTGTAGCTCTTGATGGTTTTTGTTCTAGAGATGTGTCTGCTGCTAGAACTCTGTGTGGCATTGACCTGGTCTTTAATCTGAGCTGCTGTTAACCTGCGATTTCTGAGGCTGGTGACTCTGATGAACTTATCCTCCGCAGGAGAGGTGACTCTTGGTCTTTCTTTCCTGGGGCGGTCCGCATGTGAGCCAGTTTCTTTGTAGCTCTTGATGGTTTTTGTGACTGCACTAGGGGACACTTTCCACCTAGAATATTACATATTTTCAGTTGTTTCACACTTTTTTGTTATGTCTATAATTCCACATGTGTTAGTTCATAGTTTTGATGCCTTCAGTGTGAATCTACAATTTTTAAAGTCATGAAAATAAAGAAAACTCTTTGAATGAGAAGGTTTGTCCAAACTTTTGGTCTGTACTGTATATCTATCTATCTATCTATATATATATATATATATATATATATATATATATATATATATATATATATATATAGATATATATTACATAAAAAACATAAGAGACATAAAAAAGGTGGTGATAACCTTCACAGAGACTGATGTCATGTATTTTTTCGTAGTAGTATACATAAGAGGGATGATGGTAACGTTCACAAATAAAATAGTTAATTTAGTTGGTGTTTTGTATTGTTGTATGATGGTATTATACATTTTCTATATATTCATTGAAACCTGCGGGGACCAGAGTTTTAAGTTTATGTATCCAAAAGTTTTCGCATTTACGTAGTGTCTCAAATCACCGGTTAGTGGTTTTGGGAATATGTTCGATAGGTGTGAGTTTGAAATCTGTGATTTTGCAGTCGTGGCTGGTGGCAGCATGGCGTGAAACGCTATGTAGCGTAAATCCTTTCAAAATGTTGGCCTTATGTTTGTACAGCCTGCATCGGAGGGGTTGAATGGTGCGGCCTACGTACTACAGGCTGCAGGTACATTACAGAAGGCATACTACGAAATCTGTACGCAGTTGATAAATGCTTTAATTTCACTTGGCAAATGAGGTTCAATGTGGATAAATGTAAAGTTATGCATCTGGGTATTAATAACATGCATGCATCGTATGTCTTAGGGGGTGTTAAACTTGCAGAGTCACTGGTAGAGAAGGATCTGGGTGTACTTGTAGATCACAGACTACAGAATAGCATGCAATGTCAGGCTGCTGCTTCCAAGGCCGGCAGGATATTGTCATGTATAAAAAGAGGCATGGACACGATGGACCGGGACATAATACTCCCCCTTTATAAAGCATTGGTACAGCCTCACCTGGAATATGCTGTTCAGTTTTGGTCACCAGTCCATAAAGGGACACTGTGGAACTGGAAAGGGTGCAGAGACACGCGACTAAACTAATATGGGGCATGGAACATCTTAGCTATGAGGAGCGATTAAAGGAGTTACAATTGTTTAGTCTGGAGAAGAGACGGGGAAGGGGGGATATGATAAATTAAAGTATATTAATGGCCCATACAAAAAATATGGAGAAAAACTGTTCCAGGTTAACCCCCCCCAAAGGACAAGGTGGCACTCCCTCCGTCTGGAGAAGAAAAAGTTTAGTCTCAAGGGGCGACACACCTTCTTTACCATGAGAACTGTGAACTTATGGAACAGTCTACCTCAGTAACTGGTCATAGCAGGAAAAATTAACAGCTTTAAAACAGGATTAGATACATTCCTGGAACAAAGTAACATTAATGTTTATGAAGAAATATAAAATCCCATCCCTTCCCCAAAATCCCATCCCTTCCCCTTCCGCGCCACACCCCTACCCTTCAATTCCCTGGTTGAACTTGATGGACGTATGTCTTTTTTCAACCGTACTATGTAACTATTTAACTATGAAAGGTCTCTTCAGAGATTTTACCTTTGAACTCCTTACAATTGTGGGAAATGGAGGCACAGCATTTAGATTGTGTACTGCCACTTTTGTAGCTCCCAGTAACTGGGGGGTGAAAAGTTTTAGTACTTGTGGTTTCTATGGGTTTGCTGGTTGCTAGGTGATTTTTGAGAGAGCGACCTTTTCTGAAAGTGATCTGGGGTTTGGGGGGAAGAATGGTTTTCAGGAAAGGATCCAGTAGCAATTTATTCCAGTGTTTCTGGATTATAGTCCAGATGGTTTTATTGTCAGCAGTGTAGGTTGTTATAAAATTACCTGGAAATTATTTTCTGAAGTCAGTTGGTGCAGGTTTAGGTTGTAAACAGCTTTTTTGATCGAGAATTATGGCTTTCTGGAAACAATGTTTTATTAGAGGCTTGGAGTAACCTTTGGCAAGGAATCAGTTTTTTAGGGTTTGACATTGTTCTTGAAAATCATCTGGTTGGGTGCAGTTTCTGCGTATCCTCTTGAATTGGCCAAAAGGGGATGTTAATGAGCCATTTATTATAGTTGAACTTTTTAAATCCAAGTAGCTGTTTCTATTTACTGTTTTGAAGAAGGTTTTTATGTGGATTTCATGCTTAGAATTGTGAAATATTATTAGGTCCAGGAATTTGGCAGTGTTATCTGCAATGGTATGAGTGAAGTCCAGGCTCCAGGAATTTTGGTTGAGGGTATCTACAAAGGGGTTTAAATCTTCAAGGTGCCATTCCACATGATGAATATGTCGTCTATATATCTCTTGTAGGTTACGCAGTGATGAAAGAGAGGGTTAGTATAGATGTATAGGGCGCGAAACGCATCCCCACAGCTGTTGTTGTATGGACATCTGGCAGTTGAATTCAAAATAGTTGTGTTTGAGAATGACGTGGATACTTTCCAGTATGAAGTTACATTGAAGTGATGGTATCTTGGTGTCTTGTTTGAGGAAATGTGCTATGGCTTCTATCCTGAGATTATGATCTATAATGGTGTAAAGTGAGGTTACGTCCATAGTTAAAAAGCAGAAATTGTCCTCCCAAGGTATATTGATAATAGTGTTTATGAGGTCCGGCGTATCTTTAGTATATGAGCGTAGTTGTATAACGTATCTTTGTAATAAGATGTCGACGTACTGAGATAAGTTGCAGGTTAGTGAATTTATTCCGGAGATGATGGGTCTCCCCGGAGATTTACTGGGATTTTTGTGTACTTTTGGAAGATAATGGAACAGAGGTGAACAGGGTTCAGTGATAGAGATTAAATCGTATTCTTGTTTTGTTAGGACTCCTTTGGTGTAGTTAGTTTCCAGCAAAGATTGTAGTTCTGTTTGGCATGTTTTGGTAGGATTGTATGATATGATCAATATAATCAATATCAATATAATATAATATAATAATATAATTGGGAGGACAATTTCTTCTTTTTAGCTATGGACGTGACCTCACTTTAGACCAATATAGACCATAATCTCGTGATAGAATGATAGAAGCCATAGCACATTTCCTCAAACAAGACATCCAGATCTATCACTTCACTGTAACTTCATACTGGAAAGTATCCACTTCATTCTCAAACACAACTATTTTGAATTCAATGGCCAGATGTACAAACAGCTACGCGGAACAGCTATGGGGACGCGTTTCACTCAAAGCTTTACAAATTTCTTTATGGGTTAATATGAACATCTATACATCTATACCAACCCTCTCTTCCATCACTGTATAACCTACAAGAGATATATTGACAATATATTAATCATTTGGAATGGCACCCGTGAAGATTTAAACACCTTTGTAGATACCCTCAACTAAAATTCCTGGAGCCTGGACTTCACTCATACCATTACAGATAACAATGTTGAATTCCTGGACCTAATAATATTTCACAATTCTAAGCACGAAATCAACACAAAAACTTCTTTGAAACAGTAGATAGCAACAGCTACTTGGATTTAAAAAGTTCACACTATAATAAATGGCTCATTAACGTCCCCTTCGGCCAATTCAAGAGGGTATGCAGAGACTACACCCAACCGGATGATTTTCAAGAACAAGGTCAAACCCTAAAAAACTAATTCCTTGCCAAAGGTCACCCCAAGCCTCTAATACAACATTGTTTCCAGAAAGCCATCATTCTCTATCAAAAAAGCTGTTTACAACTTAAACCTGCCCCCTGAGGAAGCATTTTAGAAAAGCGAAACGATCGTTGGGGTCTGGTGGGTATGGTCTGGCATTCTGTACTATGTTGTTATTCTTAATATTGCCTGCATGATGTTTCTATGACAGCTTCTGGACATGTTTATTAGCAATGTAGGCTCAAGCGTTTTTGCCTGATGCACTATGCCTTTATTTTTTGTCTGTCAGTAACTGCCTATGATATCATATACGCTGCTATTTAGCCTGCCTCTATACCCACTGTTGTTCTGCTGTACCTGGTGCCTTTTTGTGCTCTATTTCTCAATTTTTTGTCTTTTATATTTACTATGTTTTCATGAATTAAATAAAGTTTTGTATTTTTTACCATTTTTCTGCTGTGCTCCAATCTCTTCTCATCGGTGTACACAACTTAAACCTGCACCAACTGACATCAGAAAATAATTTCCGTGTAACTTTATAACAACCTACACTGCTGACAATAAAGCCATCCGGACTATAATCCAGAGACACTGGAATACATTGCTGCTGGATCCTTTCCTGAAAACAATTCTTCCCCCTAAACCCCCGATCACTTTTTAGAAAAGGCAGCTCTCTCAAAAATCACCTAGCACCCAGCAAACTCAAACCTATAAACATCACCAGTAATAAAACTTTTCTCCCCCCAGTTACTGGGAGCTACAAATGTGGCAGGACACAATGTAAATGCTGTGCCTCCACACAATTTTAAGGAGTTCAAAGGTAATATCTCTGGAGAGACCTTTCAAATTAAAGGAAAACGGTCACCTGTTCACCAGCACTATAACCCGATACACTGGTGAACAGGAGATTGATGCAGGGTCTCAGACTGCTATACCTACCTGCAGTCCGGCGCCCCGTTTCTCCAAAGGTCCCCCTTCTTCCAGCGCTCACTTGCGCACTGAGGCGTGCCCACCGGCTAGATTAAATATTCAGTAGGCACGAGCGCTCACATGACCGGCACTTATGAATATTTAAATCTAACCGGCTGGCCCGCCTCAGTGCGCAAGTGAGTGCTGGAAAAAGGGGACTTGCGGCCTTCAGTACGTAGGCTGCACCATTCAAACACTCCGATGCAGGCTGAACAAACATAGGGCCAACATTTTGGAAGGATTTACCCTACATAGCATTTCACGCCACGCTGCCACCAGCCCCGACTGCAAAATCACTGATACAGGAACATATTCCCAAAACCACTAACCAACGATTTGGGACACTACATAAACGTGAAAACTTTTGGATACATAAACTTAAAACTCTGGTCCCCACCGGTCTCAATGAATATATAGAAAATGTGCAGTATAACCGTTATTGATTGTACAATATGTTTGTAGTCTGAAAATAGAATAAACAAAAATGTGCATGTCTATGTCTACAACACACTGGGATATAACAACCTTACACTGGAGGTATACATCTGGTGTCCTCCCATCGAAGACTTTAAACATGATGTTATAGAGCTTAAACTGTCCTGAAAATATATAATTTTATTATAAAGTTACATTTCTAGATTTCAATAATGTTCCAATATTTATTTTATTTATTTTCCTATTACAGAGCAGTCTCAATAACATAGAAGGACTAGGTGTTGCTTCACTAAGTGTAATGTATGTGTCTCTCAGTCTTTCTTCACTGTTTCTACCTCCTTTACTGATAAAGAAAATTGGATGCAAATGGACTATTGTAGCATCAATGTTTTGCTTCATCTCCTACAGTCTTTGCAACTTCTACCCAAGCTGGTAAATATTTTCATATATTTTGTTGTAGTTTTTTTTTTTAGCTTATACCCAAATTGTTATGAATTATGGTAAAGTGATAGGGCAGGGGAGTTGCTAATATGAATAATTAATATTATAAACTCATTGACTACTGGGATCACTGGGGTTAGTTTCCCATCTACATGTCATCTTTATTGCTCTAGGCTATGTATGTACCATGATTCACAACACCTAATCTTAAAATTGAATATAACAAATTTATTGTGTAACAATAGTAAACTAAAACAATACACAACCAAGAATATACATTATAGAAGTATAAGGTCAGCATATTTCAATGTGTAAGAAAACAATGTACATGCATAATTATAATGAATAATACTGTTCCCACCCAGGTGCCTATAAACGTACATACACAAACATGCAATCCCTCTCTCAACTAATTACTTTAACTTTACTCATATAAAATAGAGTTCTGAGGAGAATACAGGGGTTAGCAAGGGAACAGGTTAAAGGTATGTTCACATGTAACGGATCTGCTTTTTTTTCCCTTGCATATTTTGTTCAGCATATTTTGCTACCCAATAACTTCAATGGTTAGTAAAATCAGCTGCAGAAAATATGCAGCAAAAATATGCAGCAAAAATATGCAGCAGATCCTGTATGTGTGAATGTACCCTTAGGGGCGGGCTCTTCTCGGCTGTCCGTAGCAGATTTTTCACGGAGGAATTTACGCTGCGGACAATCGCCGCAAGCCCCATTGAAGTCAGTAGGGACTGCGGCGGATTTTCTGCAGCGTAAATTCTGCTGCGGAAAATCTGCTACGGACAGCCAAGAAGAGCCCGCCCACTTTCAAATACGCAAAACCTGCAAGAACAAATAGAGTGTGAACACATCCTTAAGAAGCATTCCAGATTTTTTTTTGCTGATACAGTGCAGCGAAGGTTTTACTTTAAGAATAATGTAGCGGTTCATGAGTATGCCTTTTGCTTACCTCTTTTTGCTGATGTACAACAAAAGCAGAAAGTGCTCCATAGTGTATTACTGGGATCACAAGTGAACGCTCCAAGTAAATTGATGCCTTGTGCAGACCAAGCATTTGGAATTCCTATATAGGTGTGTATCGTCACGTCTCTCTGCAGCCTTTTTATTCAGTGGTAATACAATATAGCAGATAATTCCTCTGGATAGATGATAGAATTACAATGGGCGCCAAGAGTGGTTTCACACTAAAGTTGTAAGACACAATAGGTTTATTATCCAGCATGCAATGTGTTTCACAACAACAGCTGTTGCTGTGAAACTCTTTGCATGCTGAGTAATTAACCTGTTGTATCTTATGACTTTGGTGTCATGTCCGTTGTAATCCCATCATCCAATCCAGAGGAATCGTTTGTTTTATGAAGATGTGGCATGGATGGGATAGGCTCCATTCTGGTTAACAAAGTGAGTTCTGTTGTACAGTCTACATTTCCCATTAATCCTCTGGCTGAGGTTCAGACGTTTAATCACTCTAGCTGGTCATCTAATTAGGTTGCTGGTGCTGGAGGTTCTCTAGGTGAACGCATTAGAATCATAAATGAGTTGGGTTCAATGAAAAATGCATGCATTTTCTTCTTTAAGGTGCATTTCTCATGCCAAAATATTGCCAAAAGTGATGTGTTCACATATTGAAATTTTATTGTATTTTTAAGTTTTTAGTGCAAAAATTGTGGTAAAAAAGAAACTTTTTTTTTACAGCCATTTGCACAATTGCAGTAAAATCAGACATTTTAATGCAATAAAGGTGCAGCAAAAATGCAAAGTTTAAACACAGCCTCAGAGGACGTGTATAACTACTATATATCCTGATCCCATAGAGATAACAGATGGAGTTTGAGGTTAAGGTGAGGGTTAAAGTGGGGTGGTAATAGAGTGTAGCTAGGTAATACAGGGAAAAGAGGTTAGTATAGCTTTGCTGTATGATGCTTATTGGGCCAAGGAAGCAAGGACTTGATTAAAGGGGTACTCCGGTGGAAAACAATTTTTTTCATATCAACTGGCTCAAGAAAGTTAAACAGATTTGTAATTTACTTCTATTTATAATTCTTAATCCTTCCAGTACTTATCAGCTGCTGTATGCGTCAGAGGAAGTTGAGTTGTTCTTTTCAGTCTGACCACAGTGCTGTCTGCTGACACCTAGGTCCATGTCTGGAACTGTCCAGAGTAGGAGCAAATCCCCATAGCAAACCTCTCCTACTCTGGACAGTTCCTGACATGGACAGAGGTGTCAGCAGAGAGCACTGTGGTCAGACTAAAAAGAACTAAACAACTTCCTCTGGAGCATACAGCAGCTAATAAATACTGGAAGGATTAAGTTTTTTGAATAGAAGTTATTTACAAATATGTTAAACTTTATGGCACCAGTTGATTTGAAAAAATAAAAATAAAAAATAGTTTTCCACCGGAGTACCCCTTTAAGGCAACTATGTCTGTAGTGGTCTTTATCTTTTCAAGTGGGGGTAGTAATACAATCTGCCTGTGCTCTCCATTGCTGGGGTTTCATATGTATATATATATTTATATTTAATTATTAATTATTTATATTTAATTTATATATATTTATATTTAACTAAGTGGTTGCTTTTGTATACTATACCCCTAAGCTGCATTAATAAAAACTACAACTACAAACAAAAGCCATCATATAACAAAGTTATGGCTACATAAAACATGTTTTTAATGTGTAAAAAAAAGTATAAAAATTCATATTTAACAATTTATAAAAAATAAACGGAAAAATAAACATATTATTCAATACAATGTATGCACCCCAAAATTATTTCTATAAAACTACAACCCAATAAAGAGGTCTCATATAGCTATACATAAGAAAAATAAAATTGTTATCACTGCTGGAAAAAATTTTAATAATCCTAAAAGCTAAAATTAATTAGGCCACTAAGGGGTTAACATAGACTTAGATCACCTAAGAAATAACGAGATATCCTTGAGACATATATGTGAAAATATGCAAAAGAAAAAGTCACATTTTTAGGAGGGTTATTTCAATTTATTGCAACTGTGGAAATTACCGGTATCTTGACATCAGCGTTTAAAAAGAATGATGATGAATGTAAATAATATTACCCTAAAAAGTCATATAAATGCTTATGTTCTTTTTTAGGCCTACACTTATTATTTCCTGCATACTTGTTGGACTTGGAGGTGGACCCTTGTGGGCAAGCAAGAGCATTTACATAACAATAACTGGAACCAAATATGCAGAAGCCTGTGGCAAATTATCAAAAGATGTTGTGAACCAGTATTTTGGAATATTTTTTCTAATTTGCCAAACTTGCCGTGTTTGGGGAAATCTTATTTCTTCTTTAGTATTTAACCTAACACCAAATGCAGGTAAAATATATGCGTTACTAAAGCAGTAACATAATATTATAGCAGTCGAATGATACAGCATTATATTGACATATTTCTTTAGCCTACTTTGTGAAATCCATGTTTTAGTTTCTTTGATATTTGCACTTCCTTCCTTTTTATCAAAAAATGTATTGTAATTTTAAATGAATGCTAGTTGACAAAGGCTTTAAAGAAAACTAGAAAACTTGGTCTCACTATATTTGTAACAACCGATAAAATTTTTTTTTTTTTTGTTTTACATTATTTTCCAAGCTAATATAGTACCAGCGCATTTGGAATATTAAAATACTAAAAATTCCAATGCTGCTGCCGTTTGTTACAAAAGTGGGACCCTGCTCCCCACTTATTGTATCAAACAATGTAGAATCAAAAAAAAAAAAAAAAAAAGCAATAGCACTAAATTGGACTTGTGGTTACCCAATATTGTTTAATATAATGTATCTCTGCCTACAACTGTGTTCCCAGACACGTTACAATGATCTTACGGCACCTCTGTTTGATAAAACAACACTGGCTAAAAAGAGGACAATTCAATTATAAAAATACCTTACTGCCACTCTGAAGACGTATAGATCTGCTTGGGTACTAGTATCCTCATGTGAAGTCTTTGTTGTTCAGTATGTAGTCCAGGCTGCTGGGAGACTGCCCCGGCCGGCGGCATCTCAACCTCGCAAGCCTTCCAAAGTAGTTTGCGCTGTTAGTGACATCACTACAGGTTGGTATGCACACACACACAAAAAAACTACGCATTTCAGATATTCCAATTTCCTTAATAAGAGATGGTTCACTGTACTGTGCACATGACTTTGAATGCCTCCTTGGATGGGCTTCCTAGCCCCCTGCAGCTTTCCTGATATACATGGGTCCAGAGAGTGCGTTGGCAGCAGACTGTAGCATTTTGGAGTGCACCTCGCTGTAATTAATTACTGCTAACAGCTGAGGCTCATTTCACAGGGTAGTGTGTGCTGTTGGTTCTCTGCTCCTTTAAGAACACCCCCCCTTCCACTCCCCTTCCCCCTCCCCCGGTCTCTCTTCACCAGGATGTCTTCCGTCTTCCTGCTTCTGCTGGTGTAATACAGCTGAGCAGTCGAGGCGAAGAGGACGGGAGGTAGTAAACAGCATCAAGAAGCTCACAGCCCTTCCTCCACAGCTGCTAAATTATATGACCTCCTAACCCCCTATTGTGTATATGTGTGCAATGTGCAAATTGTGTATGAGTGGCCTGTATACTGTATTGTTAATGTTAAAACATGTACAGTGTGTTTATTTGTGACTATTTATATGTGTATGTTTATTGTTTATGTTGTATTTTCAAATTGTATTTTTATTAAGGATGCTTTCAATATGTTGAGGTATTCAAGAGGTTGTGCATTACCTCTGCATTAAAAAACGCTGCTGTGCGCCAGGCAGCATGGCTGCCAAGGTGACCGTCTGAACATGGCAGTCAGTTATCGTGCACACACTATTAAAATAGGACACATGACCAGTACTTCTCAGGTGTTAAACAGGTGCTGCAGCAGTTCTGCTACCTGGAACACACAGCGCCACTCCATACCTAGTAAAGCGGCACTGCACAACCCTTTAAAGGAAAACAGTAATCCTGGGTTACACTGTGGGTGAACAGGAGACTGACGAGAGGTCACTGACTAAAATACATACCTTAGGTCTAAGGTATGTCCCATCGAAGATCTGCTTATATCTTCTCTGAATTGCGCACTGGAAGCGGACCCGCCAGCTAAATTTGCATATTCATTGTGACTCTACATCCTAGTGACCTCAAGTTGCTGGCCATGTGAGCACATGTGCCAACTGAGCATTCACGTAACCAGCAACAATGAATATGCAAATTGAGCTGTCGGGGCCCACCTCATGCACACAATTCAGTGAAGATAGAAGAGGATATTCAAAGGGCCATATCCTAGACCTAAGGTACGTATTTTAGTCATTAACCCCTCATCAGACTCCTGTTTACCCCCAGTATAACCTAGTGTATTGGATTTAGTGTGGGTGAACAGGATGACTTTTTTCGTTCAAGGCCCATTGTTATTACGATGCACACATTAGAAAAGGATCAGCGATAAATCATACTATGGCTGATCTTGTGTAAGTATGCCCTAAAAATTATCAGCAAATGTAAATGCCATTCATATTGACATTTCCATTCACACAACCCCAGGACATCACCTGTATTAGGCCCCTTTCACACTACCGTTGTGACCCTGCAAAATCTTCCGTCATGAACTCCCATCTGAAAGTCCCTAATACGGCCTTCAAAATATCCCATTCATGTCAATGGGATGTTTTGACCATTCTGCAGCACCAGTTATGTCCCGTTATGACTTACGGCCGTTATGTTTGATGGCACAAAAGACGGTGCATGCACAAATTTTTCTCACGTCGAAAGTAACGGTGGAATAACGGCCATTAAATTTTTTAAATTGAATTCTATGGGTGACGGATGTTCACAATTGACATCCGTTAGTGCCCGTTATTATAACGTCCGCTATGATCCGTTATTTGTACTGCGCATGCTCAGAACATGGAAATAAAATAACTGACATAAAATAACGGACAATAACGGATTAAATAACAGGTGATAACTGATGGAACATGTCCGTTATTATGCCCGTTAAAATAACAGACATTGGTCATCAGTTATCATGCTTTATGTTCAGTTATTTTGTCTATTTTTTCATGACCTCTTTCAGCAGAAAAACGGCTGTCAAAATGAAGGTAGTGTGAAAGAAGCCTAATGCTGCTGGCATCTGCAAGTAAAGGTGCATGTGTAGCTGCTATGACTGCACTGTTAGGCTAGGTTCACACTATGGAATTTCCAACTGCAATTCCACTTGCAGCAGAATCTCATTGCCTTCAATTTAAAAGGGAACTCCCCTGGAAAACATTACATTTTATAAATCAACTGGTGCCAGAAAGTTAAACAGATTTGTAAATTACTTCTATAAAAAAATCTTAATGCTTCCAGTACTTATCAGCTGCTGTATGCTCAATAGAAAGGTGTGTAGTTCTTTCCAGTCTGACCAGGAGTAGGAGCACTTGACCTTTTACATATTTGGGATGAAGGATTAGTGTTACACTGTTCGCCTTGAGTTTAATCCCTTAGAGGGGTACTCTGCTGGAAAACTTTTTTTTCTTCTAATTATTATTATTATTTTTTAATCATCAACTGGTGCCAGAAAGTTAAACAGATTTGTAAATTACTTGAATAAAGTAGAAAAAGGTAATGGTGGTGGTACCTAACGGTCAAAAAAATGAAAAATATCAACCAAATCTATTATAAAAGTCCAAAATACTACATACTATAGTGGTAGTCCATGTTCATAATGAATTCCATGGGTTACGGTGGTGCCAGGACTAAAGTGTGCAGACGAAACAATTATAGTAACAAAGAAAGGGGTCCGGCAATTCACTGTCTCAACGCTAACTGCTAGGAGGCTTGGATTCTGTCCATGGGGCAGAGGTTAGTGCGGGAAGCTCAGGAGGCGATTAACCGGTTGATTTCGTGCAAAAGCACTTCGTCCGGCCTCTGGCAGAGGCCGGACGAAGTGCTTTTGCACGAAATCAACCGGTTAATCGCCTCCTGAGCTTCCCGCACTAACCTTTGCCCCATGGACGGAATCCAAGCCTCCTAGCAGTTAGCATCGAGACGGTGAGTTGCCGGACCCCTTTCTTTGTTACTATAATAGATTTGTAAATTACTACAATTTAAAATATCAATCCTTCCAGTACTTATCAGCTGCTGTATACTTCTGAGGTAGTTCTTTTCTTTTTTAATTTCTTTTCTGTCTGACCACAGTGGTCTCTGCTGACACCTCTTTCCGTGTCAGGAACTGTCCAGAGCAGGAGAGGTTTGCTATGGGGGTTTGCTTCTATTCTGGACAGTTCCTGACATAGTTCTGGACAGAGTTTTCAGACTGGAAAGAACTACACAACTTTCTCTGGAGCATACAGTAGCTGATGAGTACTGAAAGGATTAAGATTTTTAATTCTTTAACTTTCTGGCACCAGTTGATTTGAAAACATTTATTTTTAAACTTGTTTTCCACCGGAGTTCCCCTTAAAGACTAGCGTGTGAAATGCCAACCTTCAGTAAATTCATCTTCATGTGTCATAAAAAAACATCCTTAAAGTCTTTTTTTATTCTGAAAACAAATCCTGCAACTTTAGTTAAAAATTCCTGCCTGTTTTCTGCTTCTCAAAGAAAGATAGGATAAATCCATCAGCTCTCTTCTTCTCTCCCAGTATTTAAGATAGCAGCAGGGAGGTGAAGGGATTACACTGCAGTTTAGATTGTACTGACAATCTGCAAAGGCTGTAGAATCATAAGTTAGCAATTTTACAAAGCAATAATAAAGAATATATTTTCAAAGTAGTAGATAGCCTTTAAACCCAAAATAGACCACATTCATAAGGTGGTTAAAAAAATGAGAAAAAGCACTGGGGCCAGATGTTACCTCTAAGTCAACAGGAAAATATAAAATGCTCTTCTTACAATGTTTTTCTTACTTGGGGTGTGTTTTTGGGTTGTAGTTTGTTTAAAAAAAACATAGCAGATATGGCATTTTTTAGTTTGTGGTTTTCTCCTCCACAGACCTACATAGGTTTTATCCATCAGAAATCCAGGTTTGAAATTTCTGAATGAAATGATCATAGAATTATATGGTTTGTAAAGAGAAAAATGCACTAAAACATACAACACTGAACCATAAAGCACAAAAGAAAATCTTGGTTTTCTGTCTTTACTATGAAAAACATAAGGGCAAAATAGACCTTTTAGTAGATTAAATAGGTTCAGTGGATAAAATATTTGCAATCATTTTTAAGGTCTGGAAGCACCAAATCAAACTATATGTGGAGCAGGAGATTGCCCAACAGAAATGACTCAGTCTGGAAATGGTACATCTGGGCGGCCATCAAATACTGTGATCTATATTCTTCTTGGATCTTACACTGGTATGTAAATATACAGTAAAAATAATATATATTTTTATAGTTTAAAAATGTTAAATGTTTTTATGTGTTTGAAACGGTTTCTTTGAAATCTTTTCAAGAATGTTTTTAGATGAGCAAAAAAAAACTTAGACTGTAAAATAGTTTGTAAGGATGAAAAATCCCATCACCCATTCAGTTTAGCATATTACCCTGTAGTGTTGGTCCAGAAGAAGCCAAAAAAGTATGAAGTAGATGCAGCCAATTTTCCTCATTTTATGAAAAAATCCCACATTGACTCCAATCTGTCAAAATAAATCCCTGAATTAGCAACCCTTGTCAAGAATCTACAGTGGTGATCAAAAGTTTGGGCACCCCAGGTAAAAATGTGTATTAATGTGCATGAAAAAGCCAAGGAAAGATGGAAAAATCTCCAAAAGGCATTTAATTACAGATAGACATTCTCATAATATGTCAACAAACGTTAGATTTTATTTCCATCATTTACACTTTCAAAATAACAGAAAATAAAAAAAATGGCATCTGCAAAAGTTTGGGCACCCTGCAGAGTTAATATCTTGTACTGCCCCATTTGGCAAGTATCACAGCTTGCAAACACTTTTTGTAGCCAGCCAAGAGTCTTTCAATTCTTGTTTGAGGTATCTTTGCCCATTCTTCCTTACAAAAGTCTTCCAGTTCTTTGAGATTTCTGGGCTGTCTGTCACACACTGCTCTTTTAAGGTCTATCCATAGATTTTCAATTATGTTGAGGTCAGGAGATTGTGAAGGCCATGGCAAAACCTTCAGTTTACGCTTCTTGATGTAATCCCCGTGGATTTCGAGGTGTGTTTAGGATCATCATCCATGTAGAAGCCATCCTCTCTTTAACTTCAGCTTTTTCACAGTTGGCATCAAATTAGCATCCAAAATTTGCTGAAATTTTATTGAATACATTTTCCTTCTACTCATGAGATGTTCCCTGTGCCACTGGCTGCAATACAACCCCAAAGCATGATTGATCCACCCCCATGCTTAACAGTTGAACAGAGTTTCTTTTCATTAAATTCTGTTCCCCTTATTCTCCAAACATACCTTTGCTCATTCCGGCCAAAAAGTTCAATTTTAACCTCATCGGTCCACAGAACTTGTTTCCAAAATGCATCAGGCTTGTCTATTTGCTGATTTTTGTGATGAGGACATAGAAGAAGTTTTCTTCTGATGACAGCATGGAGGTCCTGGCAGCATGAGGAGACCATATAGTGACTGAATGACACAGCGTGGAGGTGTTGGCAGCATGAGGAGACCATATAGTGGTTGAATGACACAGCTTGGATGAGGCTAAATGCATAAGTAGACCATATAGTGGCTGAATGACACAGCGTGGAGGTGTTGGCAGCATGAGGAGACCATATAGTGGCTGAATGACACAGAGTGGAGGTGTTGGTAGCTTGATGAGACCATATAGTGGCAGAATGATACAGCGTGGAGGTGTTGGCAGCATAAGGATACCATATAGTGGCTAAATGACGCAGCATAGAGGTGTTGGCAGCATGAGGAGACCATATAGTGGCTGGATGACACAGCTTGTATGAGGCTGAAGCATGAGGAGACCATATAGTGTCTGAATGGCACAGCCTTGAGTTGGCGGCACATGAGGAGACAATAGGTCCTCACAATCTCTAATAATAAAAGATGAATTTTGAAATTGCAATTGAAGATGTATTGTACTTAGTGCTACCATAAACATATATAGGTAATGCCCTAGGCTCAGCAGCATCACTAAACCATGTAGTTGCTATATGACACATACAGGAGTAGGCAGCAGCATTAGTACACAAGAGGGATTCACAACCCCTAACATTAAAAGGTTAACATTGAAATCTCTATTGAAGATGCATGTTAGCTAGTGCTACCATCTAAAATTTTAAGACCCAAACCCAGAAGCATCAGTAAGCCAAGTAATTCCTGAAAGACACAGGAGCAGTCAGGCGCAGACATCAGCAGTAAACCCGAGGGTTTCTTAACCCCTTACATTGAAAGATCAATCTTGAAATCTCGATTAAGCATTTATGTTAGCTAGTGCTACCATAACATATATTGAGTTAATATCCCAGTCCCAGCAGCATCAGAAAACGATATATTGGCTGAATGACACAGCCTGGAGGTGGGGAAAGCATAAGGAGCCCATATAGTGTCTGAATGGTACAGCCTAAAGGTGGCTGAAGCATGAGGAGACCATTAAAATACAAAAATTTTAAATAGAAATCGATTTTGAAATTGAAATTGAGGATTTTGAAATGGAACTTTTAACTCCCAAGTTTTAGTGGGCGGGGCCCCGGCATGTGAGTACAAAGGACCTAATCTAACATGGAGTCCCATGTCCAGGTTAACCCCCCCCCAAAGGACAAGGGGGCACTCCCTCCGTCTGGAGAAGAAAAAGTTTAGTCTCAAGGGGAGACACGCCTTCTTTACCGTGAGGACTGTGAATTTATGGAACGGTCTACCTCAGGAACTGGTCACAGCAGGAACAATTAACAGCTTTAAAACAGGATTAGATACATTCATGGAACAAAATAACATCAATGCTTATGAAGAAATATAAAATCCCATCCCTTCCCCAATATCGCGCCACACCCCTACCCCTTAATTCCCTGGTTGAACTTGATGGACATATGTCTTTTTTCGACCGTACTAACTATGTAACTATGTAACTATGTCAGCACAATGACAGAGCCTGGAGGTGGCATCAGTAGGAGGAGACCATACAGTGTCTGAATGGCACAGCCTGGAGTTGGCTGAAGCATGAGGAGACCTTCAAAGGCTTGGCAAAAATTGTCATAATACCACCTGACTTTCAAATCAATAAAATGATAGATACGTTCTCTGAAGAAAAGGATACCTCATTAGATGACAATATGAGTATTGTGTGTTCCAGTGACCTTAGCCCATCGGAGGAACAGGAAAACATGATACAACTTAATTCTGCAACTGAAGAACCACAACAAAGAAGGAATGACTTAAAGCCTACGGGAACTGAGGAACTTCAAAATGGTAAATCTACCACCTTGGATAGTCAGTCAATTCCAACAGCCGGTGGTCGGTATCCACAGTTCCCTGTTTCTGCTAGTCCTTGGCAATATGCATTTTATTACTGGTCTGGTGTCAGCAGCATCAGGAGTCCTGAAAGTGACCCGGTGACAGTTTGGTGCGGTGGGTGGCAATACCAGTACCCGATGATGAAGGTGGCTGGAATGTTTGTAACTAGGGAGCAGTGCCTTAAATCTGTTTGGCACTATCCATATTTGTGCAGTGTTGGTGTAGCACCATGGTCAATCTACTATGATGCATCTAGCATTGGTGGGTAGAAATCCTGGCTGATCCATGCCTGATTTATCTTCACAATGGTCAGTCTCTCCACATTTTTCGTGGACAAACGAGTTCTCCTTGGGGTGACTATGCCCCCTGTCGCACTAAACACCGCTCTGATGCCACACTACTGACCAGGCAGGACAGCTTTTCGAGGGCAAACTCTGCAAGTTGCAGCCACAAATCAAATTTGGCTGCCCAGAAGTCCAGCAGATCTATGCCACCACCTGCTGGTTTAGGTCCTGCTCCAGTTATACCTGCTGCTGATGAGTTGCTTCACTATGCAGGTGAAGAAAGGTACTCATCAGCGACTGTAGACTCCGGCTGCTGCTGATGGAGCTGGTACTGCTCTTGCCACCCCACCCCTCCCCAGCAGCCATGGCAGTGAAAGGTGAGGGCCCCCCGAGTAAGACCTGCTAGTGGATGGACGATAGCACCGATAGGCATCAGCCAACTGACTACGTAGGATCTCTCTGTAGTAGGTCAGTTTGTCCTTCCTCTCAGTGGGTGTAAAAAAGGCACCCATTTTGTGCCGGTAGCGAGGGTCCAATAAGGTGGAGACCCAGAAGTCATCTGCCGCCGTCTCCAGGAACCCCTGTTCCGCTACCTCCCGAAGAGGTAGGCTGCTGCGAAGCAGGTGGTCTCCCCCGGGCACATTTGGCTCCAGAATTTCCACTTCTGCCACCACGCTGACTGCCAACCATGCTACCGCCTTGCTGGCTCAGCTGCTGCCACACAGGCAACCTGCAACTCTCTTCTCCTGATGATGATGAAGCCCCTTCTGCACCCGGCTCCCAATTGCGATCGGCTTTATCATCATCGAGTTGTGTCTGCACATCACTGATGTCCTCCTCAGGTTCCTCAACAGTGTCTGCTTCAGGACCCTGAACCCTGGCAACCCCACCTCCCATGTCCCTCTCCTCATCACTACTTGCCCGCCTAGTGGAGGAAGCGGCACGTGTCTCCTCCCCTTCTTGGCTGGGCAGTAGCTGCTGACTGTCCTCTATTAGATCATCCTCAGTGAATAGTGGAGCTGAACCCACAGCATAAGATACTTCTGTAGGGGAGGGAACAGCATAGGACAGAGGCAATGGGAGGACAGGGACTGCTCCCGGGTCATGCCAACTGAGGATTGTGTCTGAGGAACCCAACGACTGTTGACTGGGGGGTGACACTTGTCAACCTGTTGACTGGGGATGTCACTTGTGATGAAGTGGATGACCGTGTTAACCAATTGACGACGGCAGATGGGTTGCTGGTCGAGACACGACCGCTAGCTGATAACGGGAGCTCAGGCCTCTCACTGCGACTCCTGCTGCCACACGTTCCTAGTCTGCTGCGACCTCTGCCTGAAAGATTTAGGCCTCTGCCACTCCTCTGTGCACGTCCTGGCACTTCTCTGCCTGACATACTTAGTGCGTATATGAGGGTATTACAGTACGCTACACTACTCTTAAAACAGTATTTGCCTAGTACAGCAGCAGGTGATTACTTTTGGCTGTCCTTTCACAGAATGTAGACCCTTGACAGATTAACAGGTACAAAATAATACACTACTTAGATGTATGTATGCGGTCTGCACTTAGGGCAGAAAAATGCGCTACAATGAGCCTAAAAACTCAGTATTTTTGTAAAACACCAGCTGGTGAGTACTATTGCTTGGATTTTCACAGTATGTAGGCCCTTGACAGATTAACAGGTACAAAATGGTACACTACTTAGATGTACGTATGCAGTATGCACTGATAAGGGCAGAAAAATGTGCTACAATATGCATTAAAAGCTCTGTATTTTTGTAAAACACTAGCCGGTGAGTACTAGTGCTTGGACTTTCACAGTATGCAGGCCCTTGACAGATTAAAGGGGTACTACCATGCTGACAATTTATCCCCTATCTAAAGGATAGGGGATAAGTTGCCTAATCTCACGGGGTCCCGTCGCTGGGGACCCCCACAATCTCGCACGCAGCACCCCACTCTCATCAGGCCCCGGAGCGAACATCCGCTCCGGGTCTGATGACGAGGCTGGTGATCGTGACGTCACAGCTCCGCCCCCCTGTGACGTCACGCTCTGCCCCTCAATGCAAGTCCATGGCAGGGGGCGAGACTGCTGTACTGTACACAGTATGTAGGCCCTTGACAGAATAACTGGTACAAAATTGGAGACTACTTAGATGTACGTATTTGGAATGCACTGATGAGGGCAGAAAAATGTGCTACAATACGCATTAAAAACACCAGCTGGTGAGTACTGTTGCTTGGACGTTCACAGTATGTGGTATGCACGTATGAGGGCAAAATAATGCGCTACAGTACACTTGGAAAACGTATTTTCATTAAACAACAGCCAGTGATTAGTTTTGCCAGGCCTTTCACTGTATGTAGGCTTGTTACAGATTAACAGGTACAAAAAAGTGCACTACTTAGATGTAGGCATGTGGTATGCACGTATGAGGGCAAAAAAATGCGTTACAGTCCGCTGACAAAACTTATTTTTGCACATCCGTAGGACACAACAGTGCAGCACCACAAAAAAAAATTGCACTCTGTCAGAGTATTAAGAATGGTGTGAGCTGCTGGTTATTATACCGTCTACAGACTATTATAAGCAGCAGATGATTTCTTGTGGAAAAAATACACAGAATTGTGCTGAAAAATCATTCCTGCCTTCTGTGATAAGGTTCATGAAGTTAAGGCAGCTTGTTGATATGTATGAGGCAACTAAAAGCTATCTGCCCCTCTCTGATAAAATGCTGAATAAAGTGACTGGGGGGTTTATGGCTAGCGTAAAAATCCTTCTCAGTGACAACAAGCAAAGCACTGCACTGCTCTCTGTCCACAACGCTGATGTGACTAGCAGTTGGAAGTGGAACGCTGCACTATGATCAGTTCAGTGTGTCTGTGTAACACACAGAGACACGCAGTCCGTCGTCTCTCTCTCTGCAGTGAATGGCATGAAATGAGCAGCCGCAAAATGGCTGCCGATTATATATGGCTGTGATATCACAGGGGTCAATGAATGCTGATAGGCTGCATCCTGCATGGGATTCAGGGTCATCCCGCCTTCCTCCCTTCCCGCCTTGCCTTCATGCCTTCCCAGCATCCCCTGCCCCATGTACTTACATGTGGATCCGCCATTTTAGGTGTCGTAGAGCCTGGAACGCTGTAAAATGGAGTTTAATGAAGCGATTTGTGCGATGGAATCGCGGCGATATTCGCATTTGTTGCAAATCAAATAAATCCTGAAATACGTAACAAATTCGGGTTCGTTTGCTTCGATTCGCTCATCTCTACTTATAATATTATTGTTCTCTAGAAATGCATATTTTGAACTCTTCTATTGAGTTTACCATATAGGGCTCTGCGCTGGACTGTTCTGTTAATCGCACCCCTCTGGATTTCTGACTATTACCTCCTGCTTCTGCAAGGTGTGTGTTCCACTCCTGCCGTGCTATTTCATTAACCATCCTGTGCCATTTCATCACCCCCTTCTACCATTTTATCACCCCCTTGTACCATTTCAGTCCTGGGTAGATTTGAGTGGGCCGAGCCCCCGAACCCGGATTTCATCTGAACTTCG
Source organism: Hyla sarda (assembly GCF_029499605.1). Classification (NCBI taxonomy): domain Eukaryota; kingdom Metazoa; phylum Chordata; class Amphibia; order Anura; family Hylidae; genus Hyla; species Hyla sarda. The sequence continues at coordinate 291,437,566 of NC_079191.1, forward strand.
GGGGGTTCTCGGCTTGCAGTACTCTCTAACATTGCCAGATTCGGCTAAGCTCATGCTTTGACCCCTTGTTGGTATGAGCGCTATGCATTCAGCCCAGCCAGGAGTTCGGGCTACAATATTAAAAAATAACTTTTGACATGTCAATAAGACATGTCAAAAGTTGTTGGACACAGCGGATCTCGCTGCGATCGTTAATGGTAGCTGGGGAAGCAGGCGGCATTGTGCTTCGCTCCCCAGCAATGCTGCCTGCTTCTCCGGCCTGTCATTAATGATTGCAGCAGGTCTCAGGATTGAGATCTGATACAAATAAAACAGCTTTTGACATGTCAGATTGACATGTCAAAAGTTGTTTCTTGCTGGGCTGAGCACTATGCACCAAGCAATGAAAGGGGTAATTAGTGTTACTGAGCGTACTGTATACAGAAGAAAATTGTTTGGTCTTCTTCTGTAGCGCCATCTCTATTGATGACATCATAAGAGGTGGAGCTACAGAAGAGCCCCAGACAAAGAAGGTTGATAAGTATGGGGTCTGTTCACATTGTGCATTTTAGGTCACTCATCTCTAGTCCTGGGTATAAATAGTTCATGGGAGAGATACTGTACACAATATTCCATGCTATTTCTTCTGAGCAAAGTTCTGATCAAAGGCAAACTTTGTCTGGTTCCCATTGGCCGAACATGGTAACGTGGTGCTGTTTCCATGTGAGAATATGAGAAGGAAGGAGAAACACTTAACCTAAGAGTAGCCCAGAATACCTTGCAATTAGGAGGAAGGATCACATGACCTCTGGTTACCTAATTGCCTGGAAAGAAGTTGTAAGGATTAGCTGACCACAGGAAAGCCAAGAATGCCATACAGCTCTTACAGCTCAATGGGAAGATTTATCAAAACCTGTCCAGAGGAAAAGTTGCCCAGTTGCCCATGGCAACCAATCAGATCGCTTCTTTCATTTTTAACAAGGCCTCTGCAAAATGAAAGAAGCGATCTGATTGGTTGCTATGGGCAACTCAGCAACTTTCCTTTGCACAGGTTTTGATAAATCTCCCTCAATGAGTAGTCAGTAGGGGGTAGGTAAAAGTCATCAGAAAGGTCTATGCATGCAGTTGCAGAGGCCATTTTATGGAGGGTAGCTGTAAGGAAACACTCCATTTCTACAATATTCCAAACATAAGCATTAGAGATGAGCGAATCAAAGTTGACAAACCCGAATTCGTTACGAATTTCATGAAAAATTTGATTCGCAACGAATGAGAATATCGCCGCGATTCGATCGCGCAAATTGCTTCATTAAACTCCATTTTACAGCGTTCCAGGCTATTGGAGACCTAAGATGGTGGATCCACATGTGAGAAAATGGGGCAGGGGATTATGGGAGGGCGGGAAACAGCGGCAGGAATGAAGGTAGGGGGGCTGACCCTGAATAACATGTGAGATGCAGCCTATCAGTGTTCACTAACCCCTGTGATGTCACAGCCCCTATATAATCGGCGGCCATCTTGCCTCTCTTCATTTCATCTATGCACTCAGATAGAGAGGACGGGCCTGCGTGTGTGTGAATAGCTCATACTACAGCGTTACACTGCAACTGCTAGTCACATCAGCATTAGGGAAAGGCAGGAGTGCAGAGTGCTGTGCTGTTACACTGAGAAGGATCATTGATAGCTAAACCTCCTATTCACGTTATTGAGCATTGCAGCAGAGAGGGGCAGATAGCTGTCAGCTGCCTCATACAGATCTCCAAGCTGCCTGAACTTTCTGAAGCATCTTATCTCCTCATTTTTCAGCCCAATTGAGTTTATTTTTTTTGCTCCACAAATCTTCTGCTGCTCAGAATTGTGTGACAGAGTGCAATTTAGGGTTTAATCCCTGGATTTTTTTTTTGTGGTGCTGCACTGTTGGGTCCTGCTGCTGTTCATAAATACGTGATTGTTCAGTGGACTGTAGTACATTTGTACCATTTTGTACCTGTTAATCTGTCAAGGGGCTACATACTGTGCAAGTCCAAACAATAGTATTCACCGGCTGTTTTTTTTTTTTATAGTTTTTTCTGCGTTACACATATTACTGCCCTCATCAGTGCATACCGCATACGTACATCCAAGTATTGTACCATTTAGTACCTGTTAAGCTGTCAAGGTGCTCCATACCGTCAAAGTCCAAACAATAGCATTCACCGACTGGTGTTTTACAAAAATACAGATTATTTTCTGCGTATAGTTAGGCATATTCCTGCCCTCATCAGTGCATACCACATAGGTACATCCAGTATTGTACCATTTAGTACCTGTTAATCTGTCAAAGTGCTCCAAACCGTCAAAGTCCAAACAATAGTATTCACCGGCTGGTGTTTTACAAAAATACAGAGTTTTTTCTGCAAGTAGTTAGGCATATTACTGCCCTCATCAGTGCATACCGCATAGGTAAATCCAAGTATTGTACCATTTAGTACCTATTAAGCTGTCGAGGTACTCCATACCGTCAAAGTCCAAACAATAGTATTCACCGGCTGGTGTTTTACAAAAATACAGATTTTTTTTCTGCGTATAGTTAGGCATATTGTTGCCCTCATCAGTGCATACTGCATAGGTACATCCAAGTATTGTACCATTTACTACCTGTTAATCTGTCAATGTGCTCCAAACCGTCAAAGTCCAAACAATAGTATTCACCGGCTGGTGTTTTACAAAAATACAGAGTTTTTTCTGCGTATAGTTACGCATATTACTGCCCTCATCAGTGCATACCGTATAGGTACATCCAGGTATTGTACCATTTAGTACCTGTTAATCTGTCAAGGGCCTACATACTGTGAAAGGACAGCCGTAAGTAATCACCTGCTGCTGTTCTAGACAAATACTGTTTAAAGAGTAGTGTAGCCTATTGTAATACCCTCTAAGTATGTCAGGCAGAGAAGTGCCAGGATGTGCACAGAGGAGTGACAGAGGGCTAAATACTTCAGGCAGAGTTGGCAGCAGACTTGGGGCGAGTGGCAGCAGGAGTCGCAGCGAGAGGCCTGAGCTCCCGTTATCAGCCAGCGGTCATGTCTCCACCAGCAACCCATCTGCCGTCGTCGATTGGTTAACACGCTCTTCCACATCATCACAAGTGACATCTGATACCCCCAGTCAACAGTCGGTGGGTTCCTCAGACACAACCCTCAGTTGGCATGGCCCGGGAGCAGTCCCTGTCCTCCCATTGCCTTTGTCCTACGCTGTTCCCTCTCCTAAAGAAGTATCTTATGCTGTGGGTTCAGCTCCATTATTTACTGAGGACGATCTAATAGAGGACAGTCAGCAGCTACTGGACAGCCAAGAAGGGGAGGAGACATGCACCGCTTGCTCCCCCAGGCGGCCAAGTAGTGATGCGGAGAGTGACGTGGGTGGCGGGAGGTAGTGGAACAGGAGTTCCTGGAGATGGCGCCAGTTGCAGTCAATTAGTGCGGACTGCGGGTGGGTAAATCAGCTACTCGGCGATGTGTAAGTTTTACATAAGGCATCCGGAGGAGGTTCACGTAGCCACATGCTAAGATCTGTCGACAGAAGGTGAAGCGTGGCCAGGGTCCCAATGTCGGCACCACGGCCCTGCATCAACACATGCTTCGCCACCATAAAGTGGCCTGGGAGAACCGTGGCTCCGATGTAGTGGTCCAGCCTGCTGCATCACCCAGTGGCCATTCGCTCCCTCCTTTATCCAGCCAAGGCTCCACCACCTCAGCTGAAGGGAGCTGTGTGTCAAACCCTCCTTCTGTCGCTCCTGCCTCTCCCGCTTTTAGTCAGCCATTCCGCCAACAATCCATCGGCGAAGCCATGTCCAAGAGACAACAGAATGCACCCACTCATCCAACAGAGCAGAAGTTGAATGTGCTCCTGTCCAAGTTGCTGGTGTTGCAGTCCCTCCCTTTTCAAGTGGTGGACTCTGCACCTTTCAGAGAATTGATGGCTTGTGCCGAGCCGAGGTGGAGAGTCCCAAGCCGTCATTTCTTTGCGAAGAAGGCAGTACATGCCCTGCATAAGTTTGTACAAGAGAAGGTGGGCCAATCCTTGAGCCTGTCGGTGTGTTCAAAAGTGCACGGCAGCGCCGACGTGTGGAGCTGTAATTACGGGCAGGGACAATACTTGTCTTTTACGGCCCACTGGGTAAATGTAGTTCCTGCACAGCCACAACAGCAACTTGGACAGGTCACACTGCTTCCTCCTCCAAGCTCTCGCTCCCAGGCAGTTGGTCCTGTTACAGTGTGCGACGCCGCCTCCTCATCCTCCACCGTGTCCTCGGCCTCGGCCTGCTTGTGAAGCACTTCCTCAAGTCTTCACCCCATTTGCAAAACATCCTGAAAATGGCAAGGAAACTGTGCATGCACTTCAGCCACTCGTACACTGCCAAGCACACCTTCCTTGAGCTGCAGCGTCAGAACGGTATCCCACAACATAGTCTTATTTGTGACGTTGCCACATGTTGGAATTCCACCCTCCATATGTTGGACAGACTATACGAACAAAGAAAAGCCATCACCGATTTCTTCATGATCCAAGCAGATAGGAGCACTCCCCTGTGTAACTTCAATGTGAACCAGTGGCAGCTCATACGTGACACCTGCCGTTTGCTGAGGCCCTTTGAGGAAGCCACATTATTTGTGAGTCGCCTGGATTACACCATGAACGACGTAATTCCACTCCTACATTTCTGACAACAAATGATTGAAACCATGGCTGGTCAGGGCAATGGAGACGTTGTGCCTACATCTCAAGGCTACATGAGCCCTGTGGGGGCTGAACTAGAGGAGGAGGATGATGAGGGGCAGAGCGGAGCACAGTTTAGGTTGGATGAGATGGCCGGTGTTTCTAGTCATCAGACAGGAGAGGAGGAGCAGGAGCAGCCAGAGGAGCTGGAGGGTTATGAGGAAGGTGAGACAGAGGACCCAGACACACCGTGGCAGTATACAGTGGAGATGGAGGCAGGTAGTCCCTCCGAGTCACTGGCGCAAATGGCACGATGCATGCTCAGTTGCTTGCGTAGTGACTCCCGAATTGTCAAAATTCGTCAGCGGGATGACTTCTGGATCTCCACCTTATTAGACCCTCGCTACCGTCCCAAAATGGGGGCCTTTTTTACACCCACTGAGAGGGAGGACAAACTGACCTACTACAGAGAGCTTCTACATAGTCAGTTGGCTGATGCATATCGGCTACATGGTCCATCCACTCGCAGGTCTGACTCGGGGGGCACTCTGCACTTACCTTCCACTACGCGGATCGCATCCCCGCCGGCAGTGACAGTGCAGCGCTCCCGGTCAGCGGGTCTGACCGGGGCGCTGCAGAGAGGAGAGCGCCGCGAGCGCTCCGGGGAGGAGCAGGGACCCGGAGCATTCGGCGTAACAATGCCTCAGAGTAGATTGACCATGCTGCTACACCAACATTTCCCAATTATGGTTGGTTATGAAACCCTCTTGGATTATCAATTACGGTTATGAAACCCTCTTTGGTACTGCCATTGCCTGCTCCTGGCTCATCCTGTGTCTTTCAGGAACTATCTGCCTCACTGATGCTTCTGGCCTTGGGCCTTTAATTTTTGGATGTTTAGCAGTAGCTAAATATATGCTTCATGCAAATGTCAACATTGATCTCTAAATGTAAGGGGTTATGAAACCCTCTTGGGTAGTGCGAATGCCTGCTCCTGACACATCCTGTGTCTTTCAGGAACTACTTGCCTTGTCACGATTCGGCTGGCAGGTGGTGGATCCTCTGTGCCAGAGAGGGATTGGCGTGGACCGTGCTGGTGGACCGGTTCTAAGTTGCTACTGGTATTCACCAAAGCCCGCCGCAAAGCGGGATGGTCTTGCAGCGGCGGTAGCAACCAGGTCGTATCCACCAGCAACGGCTCAACCTCTCTGACTGCTGAAGATAGGCGCGGTACAAGGGAGTAGACAAGAGCAAGGTCGGACGTAGCAGAAGGTCGGGGCAGGCAGCAAGGATCGTAGTCAGGGGCAACGGCAGGAGGTCTGGAACACAGGCTAGGAACACACAGGGAAACGCTTTCACTGGCACAATGGCAACAAGATCCGGCGAGGGAGTGCAGGGGAAGTGAGGTATAAAAAGGGAGTGCACAGGTGAACACACTAATTAAGCTAACTGCGCCAATCAGTGGCGCAGTGGCCCTTTAAATTGCAGAGACCCGGCGCGCGCGCGCCCTAGGGAGCGGGGCCGCGCGCGCCGGGACAAGACCGACGGAGAGCGAGTCAGGTACGGGAGCCGGGATGCGCATCGCGAGCGGGCGCCTCCCGCATCGCGAATCGCATCCCGGCTGGGAGAGGTATCGCAGCGCACCCGGTCAGCAGGTCTGACCGGGGCGCTGCAATTGCGAGGATGTTGCGAGCGCTCCGGGGAGGAGCGGGGACCCGGAGCGCTCGGCGTAACAGTACCCCCCCCCCCCTTGGGTCTCCCCCTCTTCTTGGAGCCTGAGAACCTGAGGACAAGACTTTTGTCTGGGATGTTGTCCTCAGGTTCCCAGGATCTCTCTTCTGGACCACAGCCTTCCCAATCCACCAAGAAATTTTTTTTTTCCTCTGACCGTCTTGGAGGCCAGAATCTCCTTCACGGAGAAGACGTCAGAAGAACCGGAAACAGGAGTGGGAGAAACAAGTTTGGGAGAAAAGCGGTTAATGATGAGTGGTTTAAGGAGAGAGACATGGAAGGCATTGGGAATACGGAGAGAAGGAGGAAGAAGGAGTTTGTAAGAGACAGGATTAATCTGGCACAAGACTTTGAAAGGACCAAGATAGCGTGGTCCCAGTTTGTAACTGGGGACACGAAAGCGGACATATTTAGCGGAGAGCCATACCTTGTCTCCGGGAGCAAAAATGGGGGGAGTTCTTCTTTTCTTATCGGCAAACCTTTTCATGCGGGATGAAGCCTGTAAAAGAGAATTTTGGGTCTCTTTCCATATGGTGGAAAGATCACGAGTCACTTCATCCACAGCGGGCAAACCAGAGGGCAAGGGAGTAGGGAGGGGGGGAAGAGGGTGACGGCCGTACACCACGAAAAATGGGGACTTAGCAGAAGATTCTGAGACTCTGAAGTTGTATGAGAATTCGGCCCATGGTAGAAGATCTGCCCAGTCATGCTGGCGGGAGGAAACAAAATGCCGTAAATAGTCACCCAGGACCTGGTTAATTCTTTCTACTTGCCAATTGGATTGGGGATGATAAGAAGAAGAGAAGTTTAATTTAATCTTGAGCTGTTTACAGAGGGCCCTCCAGAATTTAGACATGAATTGGACGCCTCTATCCGAGACGATCTGCGTGGGCAAACCGTGAAGAAGAAAAATGTGTACAAAAAATTGTTTTGCCAACTGAGGCGCTGAAGGAAGACCAGGAAGAGGAATAAAATGTGCCATCTTGGAAAATCGATCAACGACCACCCAAACAACAGTGTTGCCACGGGATGGGGGTAAGTCTGTAATAAAGTCCATACCAATCAGTGACCAAGGCTGTTCGGGGACAGGCAGAGGATGAAGGAGACCAGCAGGTTTCTGGCGAGGAGTCTTATCCCGGGCACAGACAGTACAGGCCCGCACAAAATCAACAACATCCGTCTCCAGAGTCGGCCACCAATAGAAACGAGAGATGAGTTGCAAGGATTTTTTGATGCCCGCATGGCCTGCGAGGTGGGAGGAGTGTCCCCATTTGAGAATCCCGAGATGTTGGCGTGGAGAAACGAAGGTCTTCCCTGGAGGAGTTTGCCTGATGGAGGCTGGAGAAGTGGAGATCAGACAGTCAGGAGGAATGATGTGTTGCGGAGAGACCTCTACTTCCGAGGCATCCGAGGAACGAGAGAGGGCATCGGCCCTAAAGTTCTTGTTGGCAGGGCGAAAGTGAATTTCAAAGTTAAAACGGGCAAAGAACAACGACCACCTGGCCTGGCGAGGGTTCAGCCGTTGGGCAGACTGGAGATAGGAGAGATTCTTGTGATCGGTGTATATGATAACAGGAAATTTTGATCCCTCCAGCAGATGCCTCCATTCCTCAAGCGCCAATTTAATGGCCAGTAATTCTCGATCCCCGATGGAGTAGTTTCTCTCCGCCGGAGAGAAGGTCCTAGAAAAAAAACCACAAGTAACAGCATGCCCGGAAGAATTTTTTTGTAGAAGGACAGCTCCAGCTCCCACTGAGGAGGCATCTACCTCCAATAGGAAGGGTTTGGATGGGTCAGGTGTGGAGAGCACGGGAGCAGAAGAAAAGGTAGACTTGAGACGTTTAAATGCGTCTTCCGCTTGGGGAGACCAGGACTTGGGAATGGCATTTTTCTTGGTTAAAGCCACGATGGGAGCCACAATAGTGGAAAAGTGTGGAATAAATTGTCTGTAATAATTGGCGAACCCCAAAAAACGTTGGATAGCATGGAGTCCGGAGGGGCTGGCCAATCTAAGACGGCAGAGAGTTTATCTGGGTCCATTTGTAATCCCTGGCCAGAGACCAAGTATCCTAGAAAAGGAAGAGATTGACATTCAAACAGACATTTCTCCATTTTGGCATAAAGTTGATTGTCTCGCAGTCTCTGAAGAACCATGCGGACATGCTGGCGGTGTTCTTCTAAGTTGGCAGAAAAAATCAGAATATCGTCCAGATAAACCACAACACAGGAATATAAGAGATCACGAAAAATTTCATTAACAAAGTCTTGGAAGACGGCAGGGGCGTTGCACAGGCCAAAGGGCATGACCAGATACTCAAAGTGTCCATCTCTGGTGTTAAATGCAGTCTTCCATTCGTCCCCCTCCCTGATGCGGATGAGATTATAAGCACCTCTTAAGTCCAGTTTGGTAAAGATGTGGGCACCTTGAAGGCGATCAAAAAGTTCTGAGATAAGAGGTAGGGGGTAGCGGTTCTTTACCGTGATTTTATTAAGTCCGCGGTAATCAATGCAAGGACGTAGGGAGCCATCTTTTTTGGACACAAAGAAAAATCCAGCTCCGGCAGGAGAGGAGGATTTGCGGATAAACCCCTTTTTTTAAATTTTCCTGGATGTATTCAGACATAGCACGAGTCTCTGGAGCAGACAGAGGATAAATTCTGCCCCGGGGTGGAGTAGTACCCGGGAGGAGGTCAATAGGACAGTCATAAGGCCTGTGAGGAGGTAAAGTCTCAGCTTGCTTTTTGCAAAATACGTCAGCATAGTCCATATAAGCCTTAGGGAGACCGGTTACAGAGGGAACCACAGGGTCACGGCAGGGAGTACTGGGAACCGGTTTAAGACAGTCCTTGAAACAAGAAGTACCCCAGCTCTTGATTTCTCCTGTGGACCAATCAAGGGTTGGGGAATGGCGTTGAAGCCACGGTAATCCAAGAAGAATTTCGGAAGTGCAGTTGGCGAGGACCAAAAACTCAATTTTTTCGTGATGAGGTCCGATGCACATTAGGAGAGGTTCTGTGCGGTAACGCACGGTACAGTCCAATCTTTCATTGTTAACACAATTGATGTAGAGGGGTCTGGCGAGACTGGTCACCGGGATGTTGAACCCGGGATGAAGAAGGTAGAGGAAGATATCCGCACAGGCACAGTAAGGCGTGGAGAAGCAGAGTTGACATCAAGAACTGTCTCACCTTTGTGCGGAGTCAGCGTACGTCTTTCCAGGCGGGGAGGACGGATAGGACAATCCTTCAGGAAGTGTTCGGTACCGGCACAGTACAGGCACAGATTCTCCATGCGGCGTCGTGTCCTCTCTTGAGGTGTCAAGCGAGACCGGTCAACTTGCATTGCCTCCACGGCGGGAGGCACAGGAACGGATTGCAGAGGACCAGAGGAGAGAGGAGCCGGGGAGAAAAAACGCCTAGTGCGAACAAAGTCCATATCCTGGCGGAGCTCCTGACGCCTTTCGGAAAAACGCATGTCAATGCGGGTGGCCAGATGAATAAGTTCATGCAGGTTAGCAGGAATTTCTCGTGCGGCCAGAACATCTTTAATGTTGCTGGATAGGCCTTTTTTAAAGGTCGCGCAGAGGGCCTCATTATTCCAGGATAATTCGGAGGCAAGAGTACGGAATTGGATGGCGTACTCGCCAACAGAAGAATTACCCTGGACCAGATTCAGCAGGGCAGTCTCAGCAGAAGAGGCTCGGGCAGGTTCCTCAAAGACACTTCGAATCTCCGTGAAGAAGGAGTGTACAGAGGCAGTGACGGGGTCATTGCGGTCCCAGAGCGGTGTGGCCCATGACAGAGCTTTCCCAGACAGAAGGCTGACTACGAAAGCCACCTTAGACCTTTCAGTAGGAAACTGGTCCGACATCATCTCCAAGTGCAGGGAACATTGTGAAAGAAAGCCGCGGCAAAACTTAGAGTCCCCATCAAATTTATCCGGCAAGGATAATCGTAGGCCGGAAGCGGCCACTCGCTGCGGAGGAGGTGCAGGAGCTGGCGGAGGAGATGATTGCTGAAGCTGTGGTAGTAGCTGCTGTAGCATCACGGTCAGTTGAGACAGCTGGTGGCCTTGTTGCGCTATCTGTTGCGACTGCTGGGCGACAACCGTAGTGAGGTCGGCGACAACTGGCAGTGGGACTTCAGCGGGATCCATGGCCGGATCTACTGTCACGATTCGGCTGGCAGGTGGTGGATCCTCTGTGCCAGAGAGGGATTGGCGTGGACCGTGCTGGTGGACCGGTTCTAAGTTGCTACTGGTATTCACCAGAGCCCGCCGCAAAGCGGGATGGTCTTGCAGCGGCGGTAGCAACCAGGTCGTATCCACCAGCAACGGCTCAACCTCTCTGACTGCTGAAGATAGGCGCGGTACAAGGGAGTAGACAAGAGCAAGGTCGGACGTAGCAGAAGGTCGGGGCAGGCAGCAAGGATCGTAGTCAGGGGCAACGGCAGGAGGTCTGGAACACAGGCTAGGAACACACAGGGAAACGCTTTCACTGGCACAATGGCAACAAGATCCGGCGAGGGAGTGCAGGGGAAGTGAGGTATAAAAAGGGAGTGCACAGGTGAACACACTAATTAAGCTAACTGCGCCAATCAGTGGCGCAGTGGCCCTTTAAATTGCAGAGACCCGGCACGCGCGCGCCCTAGGGAGCGGGGCCGCGCGCGCCGGGACAAGACCGACGGAGAGCGAGTCAGGTACGGGAGCCGGGATGCGCATCGCGAGCGGGCGCCTCCCGCATCGCGAATCGCATCCCGGCTGGGAGAGGTATCGCAGCGCACCCGGTCAGCAGGTCTGACCGGGGCGCTGCAATTGCGAGGATGTTGCGAGCGCTCCGGGGAGGAGCGGGGACCCGGAGCGCTCGGCGTAACATGCCTCATGGGTGCTTCTGGCCTCGGGCCTTACATTTTTGGATGTTTAGCAGTAGCTAAATACATGCTTAATGCAAATTTCAACATTGATCTTTAAATGTAAGGGGTTGGTTATGAAACCCTCTTGGGTACTGCTCCTGACTGCTCCTAACTCATTCTGTGTCTTTCAGGAAATAATTGCCTCCCTGATGCCTCAGGCCTTGGGCCTTAAATTTTTGCAAGTTTAGCAATAGTTAATACATGCTTAATGCAAATTTCAACAATGATCTTTAAATTCTTGGCACTCTGCCAGGGCCTTCTCCTACCCCGGCGGGGCCAATCCGAGGACCTCACTAAACCATCCAATCGGTAGTAGAGACATGCGGTGTGTACAAAGGGCAGGGACTTAATGAATTTGAGCTTATGACCCGCACTTAGTTGTGATTCTTCTTTCCTGGCAAATAATTGCAATCCCTGATCCCTATCGCGAACGGGGTACAGCGGGTTACCCGCACCTGTCAGTGAAAGATAGACAAGCGCTGGTCCGTTCAGTGTAGCGCACGTGCAGCCCCAGACATCTGAGGGCATAAAACACCTGTTATTGCTCGATCTCGCGAGTGATCATGCAATGTATGGGGTTATTAAAGCCTCTTGGGTACTGCTGATGCCTATTCCTGACTGCTCCTGTGTCTTTCAGGAACTACTTGACTTCATGATGCTTCTGGGCTTGGGCCTTAAATTTTAGGATTTTTAAAATACGTACATACAAGCTTAATTTAAATTTCAACAGTTATTGTGCAATGTATGGGGTGAATAAACACTCTTGGGTAGTGTTTTTTTCCAATTTTCTAATAATTATCACAGTAATACACTTGAATTTTCCACAATAATAACCATTACACCATTGAACGCTTGTTGCGTGTGATTTTTTAAGTAACATTTTAAAAAAAAATACGCTGAGGGATGAACTCTGCTTCTTTATTTCATAAAAAATTCTTTTATAGAAGAATGTCTTTTGGTGGTCCACCATCCTGCATTATTGAGTCTTCTGGACTCTTGGATGTGCGCTTGTTCTTAAACACAAAGGTACAAAATACAAAAATGGCCGGTCAGGGCTAGGGAGACGTTGCGCCTACATCTTACGGCCACATGAGCCCTGTGGGTGCTTGTGAGATTAGGTCCTTTGTACCCACACGGCGGGGTCCGGGACACACATTTTGATTTAAAGGGGTATTCCAGGCAAAACCTTTTTTATATACATCAACTGGCTCCGGAAAGTTAAACAGATTTGTAAATTACTTCTATTAAAAAATCTTAATCCTTCCAATAGTTATTAGCTTCTGAGGTTTTCTGTCTAACTGCTCAATGATGATGTCACGTCCCGGGAGCTGTGCATGATGGGAGAATATCCCCATAGGAACTGCACAGCTCCCGGGACGTGAGTCATCATAGAGCAGTTAGACAGAAAACAACAACTCAACTTCAGAAGCTAATAACTATTGGAAGGATTAAGATTTTTTTAATAGAAGTAATTTACAAATCTGTTTAACTTTCCGGAGCCAGTTGATATATAAAAAAAAGTTTTGGACTGGAATACCCCTTTAAATTTCAAAAAAAAAAATCAAACATTTCAATGGTCTCCTCATGCTGCAGCCAACTCCAGGCTGCGTCATTCTGGTAATATATAGAGAGCACTCGCTGTCCTAAATTTTCGTAACATTTTTTTTATTAGGGATTGTGAAGCTTTGGTGCATACTCATGCATCAGCCAACTCCAGCCTGTGTCATTCAGGTAATAAATGGTTTACTGATGGCGCTGCTGGGCCTGGGTCTGGGAATTTCAAATTTTCTCATAGGTAGCACCCGCTATCCTAAAGTCTTCTTCATAAATTTCTACAATTGTGTTTTTTTGTGAAGCCCTAGTGTGTACTCATGCATCAGCCAACTCCAGGCTGTGTCATTCAGGCAATATATAGGTAGCACCCGCTGTCCGAAATATTCTTTACATTTTTTTAAAAATGGTTGTTTTTTCTTTGGGATTCTGAAGCCCTGGTGTGTACTCAATGCTGCTTCCTGCTACACTCTGTCAGCCCGTTGGTCCTGTGACAGTGTGCTACTCCGCCTCCACATCCTCCACTGTGTCTTAAGCCTTCACTGCCCGGACAAGTGTCAGTGGCCCTTCAGCATACCATGTGTGCAGGTCACGGCGGTGTCATGCTGTTCTTCACATGGTTTGCCTTGACGAGAAGTCTTGGAAACAATGGCCGGTCAGGGCAATGGAGACGTTGCGCCTAAATCTCACGGCCAAATGAGCCCTGTGGGGGCTTGTTGGATTTGGTCCTTCGTACTCACTCACTGGGGTCCCTGGCACGCAAAGGTTGTTTTAACTTTCAAATCAAAAAATGATGGCGCTGCTGGGCCTGGGTCTGGGAATTTCAAATTTTCTCATAGGTAGCACCCGCTATCCAAAATCTTTTTCAAAAATTTCTAAAATTGTGGTGTTTTTTGGGGGGGATTGTGAAGCCCTGCTGTGTACTTGTGCATCAGCCAACTCCAGGCTGTGTCATTCAGGCAATATATGGGTTACTGATGCTACTGTGGGGCCTGGGTCTGGGGATGTCAAATCTTCTCATAGGTAGCACCCGCTATCCAAAATCTTTTTCAAAAATTTCAAAAATTGTGGTGTTTTTTGGGGGGATTGTGAAGCCCTGGTGTGTACTCGTGCATCAGCCAACTCCAGGCAGTGTCATTCAGGCAATATATGGGTTACTGATGCTACTTGGGGCCTGGGTCTGGGAATGTCAAATCTTCTCATAGGTAGCATCCGCTATCCAAAATCTTTTAAAAAAAAATCTAAAATTGTGGTGTTTTTTGGGGGGATTGGGAAGCCCTGCTGTGTACTCGTGCATCAGCCAACTCCAGGCTGTGTCATTCAGGCAATATATGGGTTACTGATGCCGCTGTGGGGCCTGGGTCTGGGAATTTCAAATTTTCTCATAGGTAGCACCCGCTATCCAAAATCTTTTAAAAAAAATTCTAAAATTGTGGTGTTTTTGGGGGGGGGGGGGGATTGTGAAGCCCTGCTGTGTACTCGTGCATCAGCCAACTCCAGGCTGTGTCATTCAGGCAATATATGGGTTACTGATGCCTCTGTGGGGCCTGGGTCTGGGAATTTCAAATTTTCTCATAGGTAGCACCCACTATCCAAAATCTTTTTCAAAAATTTCTAAAATTGTGGTGTTTTTTTTGGGGGGGATTGTGAAGCCCTGCTGTGTACTCGTGCATCAGCCAACTCCCGGCTGTGTCATTCAGGCAATATATGGGTTATTGATGCCGCTGCTGGGCCTGGGTCTGGGAACTTCAAATTTTCTCATAGGTAGCACCCGCTATCCAAAATCTTTTTAAAAAATTTCTAAAATTGTGGTGTTTTTTGGGGGGGGATTGTGAAGCCCTACTGTGTACTCGAGCATCAGCCAACTACAGGCTGTGTCATTCAGGCAATATATGGGTTACTGATGCCGCTGTGGGGCCTGGGTCTGGGAATTTCAAATTTTCTCATAGGTAGCACCCGCTATCCAAAATATTTTTCAATAATTTCTAAAATTGTGGTGTTTTTTGGGGGGGATTGTGAAGCCCTGGTGTGTACTCGTGCATCAGCCAACTCCAGGCTGTGTCATTCAGGCAATATATGGGTTACTGATGCCGCTGTGAGGCCTGGGTCTGGGAACTTCAAATCTTCTCATAGGTAGCACCCGCTATCCAAAATCTTTTTCAAAAATTTCTAAAATTGTGGTGTTTTTTGGGGGGATTGCGAAGCCCTGCTGTGTACTCGTGCATTAGCCAACTCCAGGCTGTGTCATTCAGGCAATATATGGGTTACTGATGCCGCTGTGGGGCCTGGGTCTGGGAATTTCAAATTTTCTCCTTGGTAGCACCCGCTATCCAAAATCTTCGGTTTAAATTTCTAAATTAATCTTTTAATCTTAGGGATTGTGAAGGCCAAGTGCCTACTCATGCTGCTGGCAACTCCGGGCTGTGCCATTCATCCACTATATGGTCACCTCATGCTTCCAACACCTCCATGCTGTGTCATTCAGCCACTATATGGTCTCCTCATGCTGACAACATGTCCATGCTGTGTCATTCAGCCACTATATGGTGTCCTCATGCTGCCAACACCTCCATGCTGTGCCATTCAGCCACTATATGGTGTCCTCATGTTTCAGCCTCATCCAAGCTGTGTCATTCAGCCACTATATGGTCTCCTCATGCTGACAACATGTCCATGCTGTGTCATTAAGCCACTATATGGTGTCCTCATTCTGCCAACACCTCCACACTATGTCATTCAGTCACTATATGGTCTCCTGACACTGATGCCACCACCAGGCTCTGTCATTGTGCTGCTGTGCGGCAGTGATTCTAAAAGCGATGCTGGTAATCTGCATGTTATTCTGAATAACAGTATTATTTCACTAACCCAGCACACTCCATATGCGTTTTAGAACACAGCAAAGTGTTCTAAACCCCTATAGAGGCTGGATGTATTCTAGAAATAGCCTTTTTTAATATAGATTAGCCGCGAAAAAATTCGGCGAATCGGCCAAATCGAATTTTTGAAAAGTTCGCTCATCTCTAATAGTAACATAGTAACATTGAGGGGCATTTACTAAGGGGTTCAGTCCTTTTTTTCTGACTATTTTTGGCGCAAAATTGTCGCAATTGCGCCTACCCTATTTTTCATGTGACTTTCTCTAGCAAGAGCTAGAAAGTCAAATTTTTTTTTCCCACTTGATTTACGCAAGTTTTCATTTTTTACTTGCAGTGAAGCTTTGGTGCGTACTTCAGTCGCAGTTGCGCAATAAACTGTCGCAATAAACTGTAAAAATTGACTACATTTACTCCAGTTCCAACATGGAGCAGGAAAAGCTACTGCCGCCCGGGCTCCGACATACTTTCTGCCCGCTACCCTCACTGCGCTACCGGGACACTGCAGTGATTTACATCCCCCCCCCCGCCCCTCTCACCTGCCTCTCACCAAGACTATAAGTCCCAGCATGCCCTTACAGTGAGGACACGCTGGGAGTTGTAGTCTTGTAGCAGCGGGAGGCTGAGCTTCGCGGTCGGGAGACAAGGAGGGGGGGATATCAGTGTCCCCATAAGTGAGGGTAGCGGGGAGGCCGTATGAGGAGCCCGGGCTCCTGCCCTGAGAGCCAAAAGCTTTGTCTGTCAGGGCATGCTGGGTGTTGTAGTTTTGCAACAGCTGGAGGGCCACAGTTTGCAGACCATTGGTTTGTGGTCTGTAAACTGTAGTCCTCCAGCTGTTGCAAAACTAAACAGCTGAAGGGGACCGGCGAAGACATTCACTTACCCTTCCGAGGCTCCAGTGATGATCGCTGACGGAGATCGTCGGGCGGCACTGTCGTGCAGCACTGGATCCTACGGAAGTTGCCCAAGCCCTAAAACAGTGTTTCCCAACCAGGGTGCCTCCAGATGTTGCAAGACTACAACTCCCAGCATGCCTGGACACCCTTTGGCTGTCCAGGCATGCTGGGAGTTGTAGTTTTGCAACATCTGGAGGCACCCTTGTTGGGAAACACTGGCCTAAAACAGTGTTTCCCAACCAGGGTGCCTCCAGATGTTGCAAGACTACAACTCCCAGCATGCCTGGACTGCCTTCGGCTGTCCAGGCATGCTGGGAGTTGTAGTTTTGCAACAGCTGGAGGGCCACAGTTTGCAGACCACTGGTTTGTGGTCTGTAAACTGTAGTCCTCTAGCTGTTGCAAAACTAAACAGCTGAAGGGGACCGGCGAAGATGTTCACTTACCCTTCCGAGGCTACAGCGACGATCGGTGACGGAGATCGTCGGGCGTCGCGCGGCGCTGGATCCTACGGAAGCCGGTAAGTTGCCCAAGCCCTACAACAGTGTTTCCCAACCAGGGTTCCTCCAGATGTTGCAAGACTACAACTCCCAGCATGCCTGGACGTTTTGCAACATCTGGAGGCACCCTGGTTGGGAAACACTGGCCTAAAACAGTGTTTCCCAACCAGGGTGCCTCCAGATGTTGCAAAACTACAACTCCCAGGTTGGGAACCACTGTGCCTGGCCTCCGCCCCACCTTACTGTAAGGGCATGCTGGGAGTTGTAGTCCTGCAGCTGGGGGCAGGGGACAAGCTTGTCACTTGCCCACACATCTCCTGCACCACACAACTACAACTCCCAGCATGTCCTTACTGTAAGGGCACGCTGGCAGTTGTAGTCGTGCGGGGCGTGAGATGTGTGAGCAGGTGATAATAAATGTACTAACCCATTTTTTTTTCTTCTCATTTCAGATCCGTGTATCCTGTGGACTCCTTCGGATTCGGTGGACTTCTTCGATGACCAGCGTTTTTCTTTGTTTGATTTTAATAAAATGGTTAACGAGGGCTTGTGGGGGAGTGTTTTTTGTAATAAAAAATTTTTAAAACCTGTTGTGTTTTTCCCTTACTTTACTAGACAGGCTTAGTAGTGGAAGCTGTCTTATAGACGGAGTCCATTACTAAGCTGGGCTTAGCGTTAGCCACAAAAACAGCTAGCGCTAACCCCCTATTATTACTCCGGTACCCAACGCCACAGGGGTGCCGGGAAGAGCCAGTACCAACAGGCCTGGGGCGTCAAAAATGGCGCTCCTGGGCCTAGGTGGTAACATGCTGGCGTTATTTAGGCTGGGGAGGGCCAGTAACAATGGTCCTCGCCCACCCTGGTAACGTCAGGCTGTTACTGTTTGGTTGGTATTTGGCTGAGAAAGAAACTAGGAGGGACCCTATCCGTTTTTTTTTAAATAAATAATTAAATATTTAAAAAAAAAACACATAGGGTCCCCCTTATTTTTATTCTCAGCCAAATACCAACCAAACAGTAACAGCCTGACGTTACCAGGGTGGGCGAGGACCATTGTTACTGGCCCTCCCCAGCCTAAATAACGCCAGCCTGTTACCGCCTAGGCCCAGGAGCGCATTTTTTGACGCTCCGGGTCTGTTGATACCGGCTCTTCACGGCACCCCTCCGGGGTAATAATTGGGGGTTAGCGCTAGCTGTTTTTGTGGCTAACGCTAAGCCCAGCTTAGTAATGGACTCCGTCTATAAGACAGCTTCCGCTACTAAGCCTGTCTAGTAAAGTAAAAAAAAAAAAAAAAACACAACAGGTTTAAAAAAAAAATTATTACAAAAAAACACTCCCCCACAAGCCCACATTAACCATTTTATTAACATCAAGCAAAGAAAAATGCTGGTCGTCGAAGTAGTCCATCGAATTCCGAAGGAGTCTACAGGATACACGGATCTGTAGAAGAAGTAACTAAAAAAAATTAAATAAAAGTGTAAGTACATTTAGGGAGAAAAAACAATGTGGTGTGGTGAAAAAGATGTGGTGAAAAAGATGTGGTGAAAAAGCTTAAAAAAAAAAAGATCCAGAAGGAAACCTAGCAGCCAAACCTATTAAGACAGCAGGAAAAAGGAACAGACTATTTTTTCTACTACATGAAGTAAATTTCCCACTTTTGCCTATGTGTGCCAAATTTATTAACACCGTGCAACAATTTAGTAAATTTGTCGCACATAGTCAAAAATTAAGTAGAAAAAAAACAGGGTAAAAACCAGACTACATAGTAAAAGATTAGTAAATGCCCCTCATAGTTCATAAGGTTGAAAAAAGACCAGAGTCCATCAAGTTCAACCTATAACCCTATTAAGTCCCTATTGAGTTGAGTTGATCCAGAGGAAGGCAAAAAACCCTCATACTAGAGGTAAAATTTCCTTCCCGATTCCAAATATGGCAGTCAGAATAAATCCCTGGATCAACCTTCTGTCCCTATAAATCTAGTATACATAACCAGTAATGTTTTTACTCTCCAAAAATGCATCCAGACCCTTTTTGAACTCTATTACCGAGTTCACCATGACCACCTCCTCCGGGAGAGAATTCCACAGTCTCACTGTTCTTACAGTAAAGAACCCCCGTCTGTGCTGGTGTAGAAACCTTCTTTCCTCTAGACGTAGAGGGTGCCCCCTTGTTATTGATACAGACCTGGGTATAAATTGATCATGGGAGAGATCTCTGTACTCTCCCCTGATATATTTATGCATAGTTATTAGGTCTCCCCTAAGCCTTCTTTTTTCTAAACTAAACCCTAATTCTGATAATCTTTCTGGGTACTGTAGTCCTCCCATTCCATGTATTACTCTGGTTGCCCGTCTTTGAACCCTCTCCAGCTTCACTATATCTTTCTTGTACACTGGTGCCCAGTACTGTACACAGTATTCTATGTGTGGTCTGACTAGTGATTTGTACAGCGGTAGAATTATTTCCTTGTCGTGTGCATCTATGCCCCTATTGATGCACCCCATGATTTTATTAGCCTTGGCAGCAGCTGCCCGACACTGGTCACTACAGCTAAATTTACTGTCAACTAAGACTCCTGAGTCCTTTTCCATGTCAGTCGTCCCAAGTGTTCTCCCATTTAATACATAATCCCAGCCCGGATTTTTATTCCCCATGTGCATTACCTTACATTTATCAGTGTTGAACCTCATCTGCCACTTCCCAGCCCAAACCTCCAACCTATCCAGATCCATTTGTAACAGTGCACTGTCCTCTATAGTGTTTACCGCTTTACAGAGTTTGGTGCCAACTCCAGGTTGTGTCATTCAGGCAATATATGGGTTCCTGATGCCGCTGTGGGACCTGGGTCTGGGAATTTCTAATTTTCTCATAGGTAGCACCCGCTATCCAAAATCTTTTTCAAAAATTTCTAAAATTGTGGTGTTTTTTGGGGGGGATTGTGAAGCCCTGGTGTGTACTCGTGCATCAGCCAACTCCAGGCGGTGTCATTCAGGCAATATATGGGTTACTGATGCCACTGTGGGGCCTGGGAATTTCAAATTTTCTCATTGGTAGCACCCGCTATCCAAAATCTTCGGTTAAAATTTCTTAATTCATCTTTTAATCTTAGGGATTGTGCAGGCCTAGTGCCTACTCATGCTGCTGGCAACTCCGGGCTGTGCCATTCATCCACTATATGGTCTCCTCATGCTGCCAACACCTCCATGCTGTGTCATTCAGCCACTATATGGTCTCCTCATGCTGACAACATGTCCATGCTGTGTCATTCAGCCACTATATGGTGTCCTCATGCTGCCAACACCTCCATGCTGTGCCATTGAGCCAGTTACTTACCCACTTGCACACATTCTCCCCCAGCCCAAACCTTCTCATTTTATGCACAAACCTTTTATATGGACCCGTATCTAATGCTTTGGAAAAATCCAGATATACGACATCCAGCGATTGCCCCTGGTCCAGTCTGAAGCTCACCTCCTCATAAAAGCTGATCAGGTTAGTTTGACAGGACCGATCCATCATAAAGCCATGCTGATACGGGGTCATACATTTATTTTTATCAAGATATTTCAAAATAGCATCTCTTAGGAAACCCTCAAACAATTTACATACAACGGAGTTTAAACTAACAGATCTATAATTCCCAGGGTCACCTTTTGACCCCTTCTTAAATATTGGTACCACATTTGCCATGCGCCAGTCCTGGGGAACAGTCTCTGTCACTATAGAGTCCCTGAATATTAAAAATAGTTGTCTGTCTATTACATTACTTAATTCCTTTAGAACACGGGGGTGAATGCCATCTGGACCTGGTGATTTGTCTATTTAGATTTTTTGTAGGCGGCACTGTACTTCTTCCTGGGTTAGACAGGTGACCTGTACTGGGGAGTTTACCTTATCACACTGTATTTCACCTGGTATTTCATTTTCCTCAGTGAATACAGTGGAGAAGAATTTGTTTAATATATTTGCTTTTTCCTGATCCCCATTTATAATTTCTTCCTCATCATTTTTTAAAGGGCCAACACTTTCATTTTTGACCTTTTTGTTATTTATATAGTTAAAGAACATTTTGGGGTTAGTTTTATTCTCTTTGGCAATGAGTCTTTCTGTCTCTTTTTTTGCGGCTTTTATCTTTTTTTTTTTTACATATTTTAAATTTTTCTCTATAGCTTTTTAATGCTTCTTCACTGCTGTCCTGTTTTAGTAATTGAAATGCTTTATTTTTGTCATTTATTGCCCCCTTTACATTTTTATTCATCCATATTGGTATTCTTTTATTTCTGACCCTTTTATTCCCATAAGGTATATACATTGTTACGCCGAGCGCTCCGGGTCCCTGCTCCTCCCCGGAGCGCTCGCAGCGTTCTCCTCTCTGCAGCGCCCCAGTCAGACCCGCTGACCGGGAGCGCTGCACTGACATTCACGACGGGGATGCGATTCGCATAGCAGGATGCGCCCGCTCGCGAATCGCATCCCAAGCCACTTACCCGTCCCGGTCCCCGTCTGTCATGTTCGGGCGCGCGCGCCAGCTCTCTAAGATTTAAAGGGCCAGTGCACCAATGATTGGTGCCTGGCCCAATCAGTCTAAATAACCTTCACATGCTCCCTGCTCATATAACCTCACTTCCCCTTCACTGCTTTGCCGGATCTTGTTGCCTTGTGCCAGAGAAAGCGTTTAGTGTATGTCCCAAGCCTGAGTTCCAGACCTTCTGCTGTTGCCCCTGACTACGACCCTTGCTGCCTGCCCTGACCTTCTGCTATGTCCGACCTTGCTCTTGCCTTGTCCTTTTGTACCGCACCTGTCTCAGCAGTCAGAGAGGTTGAGCCGTTACCGGTGGATACGACCTGGTTGCTACCGCCGCAGCAAGACCATCCCTCTTTGCGGCGGGCTCTGGTGAATACCAGTAGCAACTTAGAACCGGTCCACCGGTACGGTCCACGCCAATCCCTCTCTGACACAGAGGATCCACCTCCAGCTGTGGCCTTCTTGGACTCTGGTTCTGCTGGAAATTTTATTCTGGCCTCTTTGGTTAATAGGTTCTGCATCCCGGTGACCCGCCTCGTCAAGCCGCTCTACATTTCTTCGGTCAACGGAGTAAAATTGGACTGCACTGTGCGTTACTGCACAGAACCCCTGCTTATGAGCATTGGACTGCATCACGAGAAAATTGAATTTTTTGTTCTGCCCAACTGCACCTCTGAAGTCCTCCTTGGTCTGCCATGGCTCCAACGTCATTCTCCCACCCTTGACTGGACCACCGGGGAGATCAAGAATTGGGGTCCAGCTTGTCACAAATGATGCCTCACATCTGCTCCTCATAGCCCCCTTCCTGGTAACACTCTGCCCCGTTACAAGCTTCACCCTCTCCCCATTCCCACTTCTTCTGGATTGCCTGCCGCTGATGTTGCTTCCCAGGACTTCTTTTTTTTCCAGAAGGAAACTCAAGAGTCGCCCCCTATGTTCTCGTCTCATTTGAAGGGACAAGGAGACAAAAAGAGGGGGAGACCTAAGGGTGGGTACTGTTACGCCGAGCGCTCCGGGTCCCTGCTCCTCCCCGGAGCACTCGCGGCGTTCTCCTCTCTGCAGCGCCCCGGTCAGACCCGCTGACCGGGAGCGCTGCACTGACATTCACGACGGGGATGCGATTCGCATAGCGGGACGCACCCGCTCGCGAATCGCATCCCAAGCCACTTACCCGTCCCGGTCCCCGTCTGTCACGTTTGGGCACGCGCGTGCCAGCTCTCTAAGATTTAAAGGGCCAGTGCACCAATGATTGGTGCCTGGCCCAATTTGTACCGCACCTGTCTCAGCAGTCAGAGAGGTTGAGCCGTTACCGGTGGATACGACCTGGTTGCTACCGCCGCAGCAAGACCATCCCTCTTTGCGGCGGGCTCTGGTGAATACTAGTAGCAACTTAGAACCGGTCCACCGGTACGGTCCACGCCAATCCCTCTCTGACACAGAGGATCCACCTCCAGCCTGATGAATAATAACATACATCTTACAGTGAAAATGTAAGATATTTTTAAAATGGTAAGCTAAGAACCTCAAATTTTCTCTATAGCAGTATATTGCAATGAAAAAAGTGTTGTATTACACCTATATATCTTAGCGCTAGTAGTATGCTGCTGTAATTCTTTTGCTTGTACTTATAGTTCAGCCGCAACAGCTTACACCTGTGTACTTGATATATAGAATAGTTGTGTAGGATGTACTGACCATTTTTTGCTTTTTAGCTATATAAACAAACTTGCTTCCTGCAACTACATACATAAAAAAGAGATGTTGGGGAAATTTATCAAAACATTGGAAAGGTCGACCAGTTGCCCATAGCAACCTATTAGCTTTGCTCGTTTAATTTTTAATAAGGCCTCTGAAAAATAAAAGAAGCAATCTGAAGGTTGCTATTGGTAACTGTTCAACTTTTCCTAAGTACAGGTCTTGATGAATCTCCCCCAAAGTCCCTTAAATGGCATTGATGGAAGTTACAGCTTGCTGCAAAAAAAAACACAAAAAACTAAAACCCCACACAGCTGCATTGACACATTTAGAGATGAGCGAACTTTAAAAAAATTTAATTTAGCTAATTCGTTTTGGGTCGGATTTGTATTAAAAACGTCTATTTCTGGTCTACAGAGAGCCATAATAGGGATGTAGAATACTTTGCTTTGTTCTAAGACGCATATGGAGTGTGCTGGCATAGTGAAATAATACTGTTATTCAGTATGACGTGCAGATTAAAGACATCGCTATCAGAATCACTGCAACAGAGCAGTACAATGACAGAGCCTGGAGGTGGCTTCAGTATGAGGAGACCACATAGTGGCTGAATGACACTGTGTGAAGGTGTTGGTAGCATAAGGAGACCATATAGTGGCTGAATGACACAGCTTGGAGGTGTCGGCAGCATTAGGAGACCATATAGTGGATAAATGACACAGCATGGAAGTGTTGGCAGCATGAGGAGATCATATAGTGACTGAATGACACAGTATGGAGGTTTGGGCAGCATGAGGAGACCATATAGTTGCTGAATCACACAGCTTGGATGTGGCTGAAGCATGAGGAGACCATATAGTGGCTGAATGACGCAACATGGAGATGTTGGCAGCATGAGGAGACCTTATAGTTGCTTAATGACACAGCCTGGAGCTGGCAGCAGCATGAGTAGACACTAGGGCTGCACAATCCATAAGATTATAAGAATTTTGAAATTTAAATTGAAGATTTATGGTAGGGCTACCATTAAAATTTGTAGGCCCAGGTCCAGCAGCTTCAGTAAACCATATATTGGCTGAATGACACAGCCTGGAGGTGGCTGAATCATAAGGAGGCCCTATAGTGGTTGAATGCCACAGCCTAGAGGTGGCTGAAGCACGGGGAGACCATATAGTGGCTGAATGACACAGCCTGGAGTTGGCAGAAGCATGAGGAGACCATATAGTGCCTGAATGGCACAGTCTGGAGGTGGCTGAAGCATGAGGAGACCATATAGTGTCTGAATGGCACAGCGTGGAGTTGGCAGAATCATGAGGAGACAATTGTGTGGTCTGAAGAAGTGCACCTGGTGCAGGAAAAAGGTTTTACAAGCTCCTGGTGTCCCTCTTCCCCATGCTGTAACCTGCCGGTCACTGAATAAATACAGCTGTCACCTTGTACATGGTGAGTGCCATCATTGTCTTTCTTCGGTCATGAGGAGACAATAAAATTTAAGATTTTGAAATTTAAATTGAGGATTTTGACATTGAAATTTTAACTCCTAGGTTTTAGTGTACCGGGCCCTGGCTTGTGGGTACAAAGGACCAAATCTAACAAGGAGTCACATGGCAGCACAATGACAGATCCTGGAGGTGGTATCAATATGAGGATACCATATACTGGCTGAATGACTGCCTGGAGTTTGCGGCAGCATGGGGAGACCATATAGTGTCTGTATGGCACAGCTTGGAGTTGGCTGAAGCATGAAGAGAGACCATATAGTGTCTGAATGGCTCAGCCTGGAGGTGGCTAAATCATGAGGAGACCATATAGAGGCTGAATGGCACAGCCTGGAGGTGGCTGAATCATGAGGAGACCATTGAAATGTTAAGACTTTGAAATTGAAATTGAGGATTTTGAAATTGAAATTTTAACTCCCAAGTATTAGTGTCCCGGGCCCCAGCATGTTGGTACATAGACCAAATATAACAGGAGTCACATGTCACATGGCAGCACAATGACAGAGCCTGGAGGTAGCATTAGTATGAGGAGATCACATAGTGGCTGAATGACTGCCTGGAGTTTGTGGCAGCATGGGGAGACCATATAATGTCTGAATGGCACAGCCTGGAGTTGGCTGAAGCATGAGGAGACCATATAGTGTCTGAATGGCACAGCCTGGAGTTGGCTGAAGCATGAAGAGAGACCATATAATGTGTAAATGGAAAAGCCTGGAGTTGGCTGAAGCAAGAGGATACCATAGAGTGCCTGAAGGGCACAGCCTGGAGGTGGCTGAAGCATGAGAAGAGACCATATGGTGGCTGAATGGCACAGCCTGGAGGTGGCTGAGGCATGAGGAGACCATATAGTGGCTGAATGAGACAGCCTGGATGTGGCAGCAGCATCAGGAGTCCTGAGAGTGACTCGGTGACAGAGTGGTACACTGGGTGGCAATACCAGTACCCAGTGAAGAAGGTGGGTGAAAAAAGGTCTGAAGCAGAGGAATGTTTGTAACTGGGGAGCAGGGCCTTAAATCTGTTTGGCACTATCCATATTTGTGAAGTGTTGGTGTGGCACCATGGTCAATCGACTCTGATGCATCAGGCATTGGTGGGTGGAAATCCTGGCTGATCCATGCCTGATTCATAATCACAAAGGTCAGTCTCTCCACATTTTTCGTGGATAGACGAGTTCTCCTTGGGGTGACATGGCCCCTGTCGCACTAAACAGCCGCTCTGATGGCACACTACATCCTGGGCAGGACAGCTTTTCCAGGGCAAAGGCATGTCAAGGTATACCACCTTCTGGTTCAGGTCCTGCTCCAGGTCTACCTGCTGCTGATGAGTTGCTTCCCTATGCAGGTGAAGAAAGGTACTCATCAGCGACTGTAGACTCAGGCTGCTGCTGATGGAGCTGGTACTGCTCCTGCCACCCCACCCCTCCCCAGCAGCCATGGCAGTGGAAGGTGAGCGCAGGGGGCCCCCCTATTCAGACTTGGGAGAGGATGAACGATGGCGCCGCAGACTACAGGATGCCTCTGTAGTAGGTCAGTTTGTCCTCCCTTTCAGTGGGTGTAAAAAAGGCCCCTTTTTTGTGGCGGCAGCGAGGGCTAATAAAGTGGAGATCCAGAAGTCATCCCGCTGACGAATGGTGACAATTCGGCTGTCACTACGCAAGCAAGTGAGCATGCATTGTGCCATTTGTGCAAGTGATTCGGAGGGACTCCCTGCTTCCATCTCCACTGCATACTGCCACGGTGTGTCTGGGTCCTCTGTCTAGCCTTATTCATAGCCCTCTAGCACCTCTGGCTGCTCCTGCTCCTCCTCTCCTGTCAGATTACAAGAAAAAATGCCCATTTGGCGAAACCTAAACTGTGCCCCACTGTGCCCCTCCCCCTCCTCCACCAGTTCAGCCCCCACAGGGCTCATGTGGCCGTGAGATGTAGGTGCCACGTCTCCAGTGCCCTGACCAGCCATCGTTTTCAACACATCTTGTAAGAAATGAAGCTGTGGAATGACATCGTTCATCCCGTAATCCTGGCGACTTACTGATAATGTGGCTTCCTCAAAGGTCCTGAGCAATCACCAGTGTCACATATGAGCTGCCACTAGTTCACATTGAAGTTACACAGGGGAGTACCCTTATTCGCTTGAATCATCAAGAAATAGGTGATGGCTTTTCTCTGTTCGTACAGTCAATCCAACATATGGAGGGTGGAATTCCAACGTCTGGCAACGTCACAAATCAGACTATGTTGGGGGATACCGTTCTGATGCTGCAGCTCAAGGAGTATATTCTTTGCAGTGTACGAGTGGCTGAAGTGCATGCAAAGTTTCCTTCTCATTGTTAGGATGTCTTGCAAATGGGAGGAACACTTCAGGAACCGCTTCACAACCAGATTGAACATGTGTGCCATGAATGGCTCAGCCTTCCCAGTCACAGTACATGCAAGAAGTTCTTCCCAATGTCATTCACCACGGTACCCATTTCCAGTTTTCATGGAGTAAGCCATGCTCTGATTTCTTTATGAATGACTTTCAGCAGTTCCTCCCCTGTGTGACTCCATTTGTCAAGGCAAATCATGTGAAGAACAGCGTGACACAGCCGTGCCCTGCACACATGGTATGCTGAAGGGTCACTGAGACTTGTCTGGGCAGTGGAGGCTGAGGACATGGTGGAGGATGAGGAGGTGGAGTTGCACACTCTGACAGGACCAACGGCCTGAGAATGTGGAGGAGGAAGAGGCGTGTCCTTTCCAAGTTGGTGTTTTGGCTGTGCAGGAACCACATTCACCCAGTGAGCCGTAAAGGAAAGGCATTGTCCCTGACCATAGTTAGAGCTCCAGACGTCGGCGTTGCTGTGCACTTTTGTACACACCGAAAGGCTCAAGGATTGGCCCACCTTCTCTTCCATAAAATTGTGCAGGGCTGGTACTGCCTTCTTCGCAAAGAAATGATGGCTTGGCACTCTCCACCTTGGCTCGGCACAAGCCATCAGTTCTCTGAAAGGTGCAGAGTCCACCAGTTGAAAAGGGAGGGACTGCAGCACCAGCAACTTAGACAGGAGCACATTCAGCTTCTGTGCCATTGGATGAGTGGGCGCATACTTTTGTCTCTTGGACATGGCTGCACTGAAGGATTGTTGGTGGAATCGCTGACTAAAAGTAGGAGGAGCAGGAGCACCTGGAGCGACAGAAGGAGGGTATGACACACAGCTCGCTTCGGCTGAGGTGGTGGAGCCTTGGCTGGCTGAAAGAAGGAGTGGCGTGCCACTGGGTGATGCAGCAGGCTGGACCACTACATGGGAGCAACGGTTCTCCCAGGCCGCTTTATGGTGGCAAAGCATATGTTGACGCAGGGCTGTGGTGCCAACATTGTGACTCTGGCCACGCTTCCCCTTCTGCCGACATATCTTGCATGTGGCTATGTTAACCTCCTCCGGATGTTTAATGAAAAAATGCCACACCGCCGAGTAACTGATTTTCCCACCAACAGCCTGCACTAAATGACTGCTACTGCCGCCGTCTCCAGGAAGCCCTGTTCCACTACCTCCCGGGAAGGTAGGCTGCTGCAAAGCTGGTGGTCTTCCCTGGGCATGTTTTGGCTCCAGATTTTCTACTTCTGCCACTATGCTGACTGCCAACCATGCTACCACCTTGCTGGCTCAGCTGCTGCCTCACGGGCAACCTGCAACTCTCTTCTCCTGATGATGATGAAGCACTATGCTCCCAATTGCAATCGGCTTCATCATCATCATCATCATCATCATCATCAAGTGTCTGCATGTCACTGATGTCCTCCTCAGGTTTCTCAACAGTGTCTGCTTCAGGACCCTGAACGCTGGCAACATCGCCTCCCACATCACTCTCCTCATCACTACTTGCCCGCCAAGCGGGGAAGCAGCAGATGTCTCCTCCACTTTTTGGCACGGCAGTAGCTGATGACTGTCCTCTATTAGATCGTCCTCACTGGATAGTGGAGCTGAACCCACAGCATAAGATACTTCTTTAGGGGAGGGAAAAGCATAGGATAGAGGCAGTGGCGGATCCAGGGGGGGGGCAACGGGGCAATTGCCCCCCCCCCCCCCCCCCCCCCGAGATTTCTGCCCCCCGCCCCCTAGAATGGTGGAGCCGAAGCTGTAAGCTTCCACTCCACCATTCACTAACCTAGGCAGTCAAACGCTGTGAGTACACAGCATGTGAGCTGCGGGGACGCGATCCTCTGCAGGACGGCGCGATGATGTCACATCATCGCGCCGGCGCCCGGAAATCCCGTCCCCGCGGCCTGTATACAGTAAGTAAGAAGAGTATGCTCAGGGCCCAGGGGATTTTGGAGACAGAATATGTGCCACTGTTAAGGGCACTGTATCGGAGGTGGAGGGGGATTTAAAAACTTAGGGGGGGGGAAGAGAAAGGGGAATTTTTTATGTGAGGTGCTGCAGGGCAAAGCACTGGGGGCACTATATGTTAAGAGCACATGACAGGGGGGCCCCCTGTGCTGTGCCCCTCACATATAATGCCCCCTGTGCTGTGCCCACACATATAAATTATATGTTTGGGGGGCACAGCACAGGGGGCATTATATATGTGGGGCACAGCACAGGGGGTATTATATGTGTGGGGCACAGCACAGGGGGCATTATATGATATAATGCTCCCTGTGCTGTGTCCCACACATAATGCCCCCTGTGCTGTGCCCCACACATATAATGCCTCCTGTGCTGTTCCCCTCACATATAAATTATATGTGTGGGGGGCACAGCACAGGGGGTATTTATATGTGTGGGGCACAGCACAGGGGGTATTATATGTGTGGGGCACAGCACAGGGGGCATTATGTGTGGGGCACAGCACAGGGGGCATTATATCATATAATGCCCCCTGTGCTGTGCCCCTCACAAATAATGCCCCCATCATGCGCCCCTCATATATAATGCCCCCATCCTGTGCACCTCACATATAATGCCCCCTGTCCTGTGCCCCTCACATATAATGCTCCTGTCATGTGCCCCAAACATATAATGCCCCCTGTGCTGTGCCCCTCACATATAATGCCCCCTGACTGGACAGGGGGCATTATATGTGAGGGGCGCATGATGGGGGCATTATATGTGAGGGGCAAAGAACGGGGGCATTATATTTGAAGGGCACAGCACGGGGAATTATATGTGAGGAGTGCATGATGGGGGCATTATATGTGAGGGGCAAAGAACGGGGGCATTATATGTGAAGGGCACAGCACAGGGGGCATTATATGTGTGGGGCATATGACAGGAGCATTATATGTGAGGGGCACAGCATGGGGGGCATTATATGTGAGGGCACAGCACAGGGGGCATTATATGTGAGGGGAACAGCACAGGGGACATTATATGTGAGGGGCACAGCACGGGGGAAATTATATGTGAGGGACGCATGATGGGGCATTATATGTGAGGGGCACAGCACAGGGGGCAATATATGTTAGGGGCACAGGGCATTATTATGTGGGGGGAACAGGACGGGTCATAATTATTATATGTAGGGGCACAAGATGGGGCATCATTACTATATGTGAAGGCACAGAGTGTTCTGCATTTCAGAAGTATATTGTAGATTATGAGGAATTTCTGGGGTGGTACGTTTTTTTATGGGCCACAATACATTTGGGTATTTTATTCAGAGGGTGCACTGCACAGCAAGTTATATTCAGAGAGTGCAGTGTGTGGTAGTATTAAATTTAGAGGGTACAGTGTGTGGTAGTATTATATTCACAGAGTGCAGTGTGTGGTAGTATTATATACAGAGGGTACAGTGTGTGGTAGCATTCTATTCAGAGAGTGCAGTGTGTGGTAGTATTAAATTTAGAGGGCACAGTGTGTGGTAGTATTATATTCAGAGAGTGCAGTGTGTGGTAGTATTCTATTCAGAGTGTGCAGTGTGTGGTAGTATTAAATTTAGAGGGCACAGTGTGGTAGTATTATATTCAGAGAGTGCAGTGTGTGGTAGTATTAAATTTAGAGGGCACAGTGTGGTAGTATTATATTCAGAGAGTGCAGTGTGTGGTAGTATTATATTCAGAGAGCGCAGTGTGTGGTAGTATTATATTCAGAGAGTGCAGTGTGTGGTAGTATTATATTCAGAGAGTGCAGTGTTTGTTAGTATTAAATTTAGAGGGCACAGTGTGTGGTAGTGTTATATTCAGAGGGCACAGTGTGTGGTAGTATTATATTTAGATGGCGCAGTGTGTGGTAGTATTATATTCAGAGGGTACGGTGTGTGTTAGTATTATATTCAGAGGGTACGGTTTGTGGCAGTATTATATTCAGAGGGTACAGTGTGTTGTATGTTCAGGGGGTACAGTGTGTCAGAATTATTTTCAGAAGGTATGTGCCAGTATTATATTCGAAGAATATAGTGTCTGGCAGTATTATAATAAGTATTGTTTTCATATAGAGGATCAGAATGTGCTGACATAGTGCGGAGACGTCTGGGCATCAAGTTCTGCAGAGAGAACATTTAGCTGAAACAAGTCCCGGCGGTATGTACATCTGAATTAGATAAGGAAAGACTATAGAGAAGACGTCACCTGTAATCACTGATATCATTCTGTATCCTCCTGTGTGTGTCCCATCAGAGCTGTAGTCACTGAAGAAGTTCTGCAGTAATGATGGGTGAAACAACAACTCCCAGCATCCCCTCACCACTACTTAGGTCATACTGGAAGCTGTAGTTTTAAATGGTAAAAACTTCTTTAGCACTTTCCCATTCTGTGGCAATTGGTATATTTGATTATTATTCTGACATGTGAACATGGCCTAAGAGTCTTAAACAAGGTTAGGACTGTATGATACATTTAATAATATTGTAAGTTCCGTAAGCAACACCTTATTTTCTGTCCGCCAACACAAAATACTCTAATAGTGCCCCTCCCGAGACTCGACTCTGGATCTGTCCCTGGATAGAGGTAATGGCAGGACAGGGACTGCTCCCGGGCCATGCCAACGGAGGGTTGTGTCTGAGGATCCCACAGACTGTTGACTGGGGGTATCAGATGTCCCTTATGATGAAGTGGATGACCGTGTTAACCAATCAATGATGGCAGATGGGTTGCTGGTCAAGACACGACCGCTAGCTGATAGCGGGAGCTCAGGCCTCTCGCTGCAACTCCTGCTGCCACTCGCCCCTAGTCTGCTGCAACCTCTGCCTGATGAATTTAGGCCTCTACCACTCCTCTGTGCATGTCCTGTCACTTCTCTACCTGACATACTTAGTGCGTATATGAGGGAAGTACAATTCGCTTCACTACGCTTAAAACAGTATTTGTCTAGAACAGCAGCAGGTGTGTACTTTTGACTGTCCTTTAAAACACCAGCCAGTGATTACTTTTGGCTGTCCTTTCACAGTATCTAGGCCCTTAACAGATTAACAGGTACAAAATAGTACACCACTTAGATGTAGGTTATGTGGTATGCACTTATGAGGGCAGAAAAATGCGCCCACAACACCAGCAGTACACAACAGTGCTGCAGCACACAGTCACTGTGTACAAAACCCAAAATTGCTAAAAAGTCTCTCAAATACTATTAGAAATGGACTGCTTAGTATGGAGTATGCCGTCTACATACTAGTATAACCAGCAGACCAGTTGTTGTGGAACAAAGACACAGATTTTCCCCAAAAAAAATTTTCTGCAGCTGAGGCAACACACAGCTCTCTGCCCCTCTCTGTAATACAATGCTGTTCACAGTGACTCAGTGGGTTAATCGCTGCTGTAAGAATTAATTTCTGTGCAAAAACGCTGTGCTCTGTGTCCTACAAAAGGCTGAGGTGACTAAGAGGTGAAACGCTGCTGCAAAAAGCTTTTCTGTGTAACACACACAGCGATGTCTGTCCTATCTCTCTGCAGTGTAATGAATGAAATGACGAGTCGGAAAATGGCTGCCAAATATTTAGGGCTGTGACATCACACGGGTGACTGGCTGCTGATAGGCTGCATCCTGCATGTGATTCAGGGTCATTCCGCCTACCTGCCTTTGCGCCTTGCCTTCTCCCCTTCTCAGCATTCCTTGCCCCATGTACTGACATGTGGATCCGCCATTTTAGATGCCCTGGAGCCTGGACTGCAGTAAATGGAGTTTAATGAAGTGATTCGCGCAATAGAATCACGGCGATATTCGCATTCGTTGCAAATCAAATTTTCCATGAAATTCGTAACGAATTTGGGTTTGTCAGCTTCGATTCACTCATCTCTAGACACAACGCAAAAACAATGATTTAGTTTAAAGAAAAGTTAAAGAAAAAACTATATTAATTTGGCTTTACTGTGATTGTACTGAGTAGCATAAGAAAAGTAATGCAATACCTAAGCCCCATGAAAATGTAAAAAAGTCAGAATTGAATATTTTTTCCCATTCCCCACAGAAAGTGTTAAAAAATGTAGCTTATCCCAAAAAAGCAAAAAAAAAAAAGTAAAAAGTTATGGTTTTGACATAAAAACCAAAACGGACTTCAGCAGCAAGTAAGTAACATATCTACATGAGCCAACTGCTTTCTCTCGACAGGCATTTTTTTGAACAGCTGTGAGATGATCAGTGAGATATGTTTATAGTTTTATACTTAATTTGTATGTATTTGCATGGTATATAAAATTAAACTTATAGAAGTTATTTACAAAATGTCTGTTTGCTTTCTTTAAGGTTGCGGAGTGTTAGCTGTGATATTGGTAATCATATTTTTGGATCAAATACAAGGAGACAGAGATGATAAAGAAGTTAACTGTGGCTCTTCGCTCCTTCTAACATTTAAGCATCTCCGAGATAAAAGACAATGTCTGCTTATTCCACTTACTATGTTTAGTGGTTTTGAACAAGGCTTTATTGCCAGTGATTTTACTAAGGTATACTAATAATTTATTTTTCAAATGTATGCAAATGTGTGTGTATATATATATATATATATATATATATATATATATAACTTTTTGTGTTACTTTTTACAGTATTAACTTTTTGACACCAGTTGATTTAAAAATAAATCCAGAATTTTTGTCTGCTAAGCTAATGCTGCATTGAGGGGGCGTGTTGGCTGTCGCTTTGTGCGGTGGTCAACACACCCCCTTTCTGCAGACCCAGCAGTCAGTACCCCTCCCGCAATATGACACTTATCCTTGGAATAAGGGATAAGTTTTCAGATCCTGAAGTACTCCTTTAATAACACTGCTGTTATTGTTTTTATGTCTTCCAGTCTTATGTGACCTGCATTTTGGGATTAAAGTATGTGGGCTTTGTAATTATCTGTTTTGGTGTTACAAATTCAATATGTGCAGCTATATTTGGAAAACTTACTCAATATACTGGGAGAATTCCTTTGTTTTTGCTTGGTAAGTACAATCATATTTCATTATATGTTTATCATACTATTTTATTATTCTTGTGAACAGTTATCCACAACAAATGTGATGCATTTAGGGTGCATTCACATTACATTTTTGTTATATGGTTGCCATATACCTTTTCTATTTGAAAACCACATACAACCATATGGCAAACCATATGCTTTGATCCACCTTACAAAAACGTACACAACTAGATGTATCAGGTTGTGTAAGTTTCCAGTTTTGTGCGCAATTCTATACTGTTTTTAAAGTTTACTCCGCACGGACGGACTCCTGTTGCACTGTGGTTCTACTACTCCCATTATGGAACATAATCTTTCCTATGATGGGAGCAGTAGTTTAACCCAGCTGCAGGAGTCTGCAGACAGCTGTGGTGATTGCACTTGTGCTACTACTCCCTTCATGTTGGAGGCAGTAGTACAGAGGATGAGGATCCTATTGCATCGGGTCTCACTTCTTATACCTGCTGCAATCCTAATTTATAAACCAGGGCAGTGGGCAGCATGCTGCAATGCTCCGCTCCCCGGCGACGGATATAAAAACTCTGCACTGTTTATTCATATTCCCCGCCAGGAGCCCTGAATGGCTGGCACTGACTGGCCATTCACGGGTCTTGGAGGGGAACTTGAAATTACATTGCTGTTCAATAATAACAGCATGTTACAACTTATATTGTAAATGACTTAAATAAAGATGTGCAGCTCAAGAGACACAATAAGACCAAGACTTAGAAGTGGCTGAGGTTAACTGTTACAGCATTAATACCCAAAATGCCAGAAGAGATAAAGTAATCATATGGAAACAAAGGTACAGTCCTCAAGTCCTATCTAAATGGGATACTGAGGTATATAATGAGGTAATAGAATATAAAGTAAAGAGAAAAGGGGAAAGAAAAAAGAAGAAAAGAACAAAGGTGGCGTAGACTGTTGGATATTAAAGCATTGAAAATATTTAATTACTTAAAAACAATAATACACTCAAATAGATAGATACTACTGATATAGTCGAAGAGGTGATTCCCAGGGCCCTTGTGGTCACTCCCTCATAAAAACATGACTATCTGCATCCTTCATTGATTATTATTACTTTTCACTTTTTCTCATTCTTTTATTCCTATATTTCCAACTTCTTTATTTATTTATTCATTTTATCTGCTCAATTCTACATCTTTATCAATACTAGGCATCATGTCAATTCATTCTGCCATTTCCCTTTCACCCTCCCCTCTTGATTCTATTCCACCCATTTTTCCACTTCACTTTTGTCTTTAGACCAATTAGTTGGATATGAAAGTAAGATAATTTTATGGCACTTCAGCTACTGAAGAAAGAAGGAGCCTCCTGAAAGCGTCTAGGTTCCTGCAGTATACATTAAATGCAGCACTAATATTGATTGCACCCTGGGCTAGATTTTTGCTACCATTTTGGATTCTATAACTGTCTCTAATTCAAACTGATCGCCTTTTCACTGAAAGTTCGCACTATTGCACCCACGGACATAACTGAGACCAGACACTGCACCTTGCATCACTGAGGACCGATGCCAAACCTGTCTTCGCACCCCGCACGCTCGCTGCGAGGGACAGCCTCTTGTAGTGACAGCTGTCCTATGCCTGCTGGTAGCATGGTGGATGACAGTAAGACCGAACAATGGGGGACCTCAGAGAAGCGGGTGAGCTGGACACAGTCCACCAGACTTTTACATTAACAGGACATTTGGATATGCACAGAACATAGTCCTGATAATTTCAGTGATCTCTCATATTGAAGTGCACCGTCACGAACTGTACTTGACAGCTGCACAGCTGCCAACTTCCCAGTTGTTGCTTCTTTATCTTTCTAGGACGATCGGGATTGTGAAATATCATCACTCTTTCTGCTGCTTGTTTACTTTCTAGGATTACCGGGACTGTGCAATTTGCTTTTCTTTCTTTGTTTAGGATACAACACTATCAATTACATCAGCAGCGCTACTTTCTCCACAGGAGGATCAGGATTGTGCAATTTCTTTTAGGACACAGTACGCAATGAACTGTACTTAATAACACTATTCAATGGATATATTGTTGTTACGATCTTTCTCCACAGGAGTATTGGGAGATATTATATGGTAGCTATTTTCTATTGGTTTATCTAACAGCCACTTGGTCTACAGCATAAAGTAGCCAGATAATTTATATGAACTATATTAATGGTATTATTTTTATTTCTTTTTGCAATCATGCCGCATCCATCCATTTTATTGCAATTTTTTTTTTACAATTTTTGTATAGTTTTTATCTTTTATTTTTTACTGCTATTTTTATTACTTGATATATGCAGTTATTTTGCTGGGGAATGACCACAAAAGCCCCGTGAGTCCCCTCTTCGACTATATCAGTACTATCTATCCATTTGAGTGTATTATTGTTTTTCAGTAATTAAATATTTTCATTATTTTAATACCCAACGGTCTACTCCACCTTTGTTCTTTTCTTCTTTTTTCTTTTCCCTTTTCTCTTTCCTCTATTACCTCATTATATACCTTAGTATCCCATTTAGATAAGACTTGATGACTGTTCACAGGACTGGCGCATGGCAAATGTGGTGCCAATATTTAAGAAGGGGTCAAAAGGTGACCCTGGGAATTATAGACCTGTTAGCTTAACCTTGGTTGTATGTAAATTGTTTGAGGGTTTCCTAAGAGATGCTTTTTTGGAATATCTTGATAATAATAAATGTATGACCCCGTATCAGCATGGATTTATGAGGGATCGGTCCTGTCAAACTAACCTGATCAGCTTCTATGAGGAGGTGAGCTCCAGACTGGACCAGGGGCAATCACTGGATGTCGCATATCTGGATTTTTCCAAAGCATTTGATACGGTTCCACATAAAAGGTTGGTGCATAAAATGAGAAGGTTTGGGCTGGGGGAGAATGTGTGCAAGTGGGTAAGTAACTGACTCAGTGATAGGAAACAGAGGGTGGTTATTAATGGTACTTATTCTGATTGGGGACTGTTACTAGTGGGGTACCACAGGGGTACGTCTTGGGTCCTGTCCTATTTAATATATCCATTAATGACCTTGTAGAGGGGTTGAATAGTAAAGTAGCAATCTTTGCAGATGACACAAAACTCTGTAAAGCAGTAAACACTATTGTGAACTGTTACAAATAGATCTGGATAGGTTGAAGGTTTGGGCTGGGAAGTGGCAGATGAGGTTCAACACAGATAAATGTAAGGTAATGCACATGGGGAAGAAAATCCGGGCTGGGATTATGTATTAAATGGGAGAACACTTGGGACAACTGACGTGGAAAAGGACTTGGGAGTCTTAGTTAACAGTAAATTTAGCTGTAGTGACCAGTGTCGGGCAGCTGCTGCCAAGGCTAATAAAATCATGGGGTGCACAACAAGGAAATAATTCTACCGCTGTACAAATCACTAGTCAGACCACACATAGAATACTGTGTACAGTACTGGGCACCAGTGTACAAGAAAGATATAGTGGTGCTGGAGTACAAAGACTGGCAACCAGAGTAATACGGGGAATGATGGGAGGACTACAGTACCCAGAAAGATTATCAGAATTAGGGTTATTTAGTTTAGAAAAAAGAAGGATTAGGGGCGACCTAATAACCTTGTATGAATATATCAGGGGGGCATACAGAGATCTCTCCCCTGATCTATTGATACCCAGGACTGTATCAATAACAAGGGGGCATCCTCTACGTCTAGAGGAAAGAAGGTTTCTACACCAGCACAGACGGGGGTTCTTTACTGTAAGAGCAGTGAGACTGTGGAATTCTCTCCCGGAGGAGGTCGTCATGGTGAACTCTGTAATAGAGTTCAAAAAGGGTCAGGATGCATTTTTGGAGAGTAATAACATTACTGGTTATGTATCCTAAATTTATAGGGACAGAAGGTTGATCCAGGGATTTATTCTGACTCCCATATTTGGAGTCGGGGAGGAATTTTTACCTCTAGTATGAGGGGTTTTTGCCTTCCTCTGGATCAACTCAACTCAATAGGGACTTATTAGGGTTAAAGGTTGAACTTGATGGACTCTGGTCTTTTTTTCAACCTCATGAACTATGTTACTATGAACTATGTTACTGTAAGTTTGTTTCCATATGATTACTTTATATTGTAAATTCATTTATATTTTTCATTTAAATTACTTACTGTGGTGCAATACTTATTCAACTTATTCTTTCTTTGACTACTTCTTGGAGCTAAATACTTGAAGAATGTTATCCTCACAGGGTGGACTGAACCAAGAACAGGACAGCAACTTGCTTGTAGACCAGGATTCTACCTAAAAATAACACTTTGGCCTAGGAGTTTATATGCCTAGCTAGAGCAGGGCTAGTCAGCTAGAACTGACTGGTCTATCCAGCAAGAGCAGGGCTGGAAGACATGTGGCTTTGGTAAGAGCCAGACTTAGAACTAACATGTTTTGGGTGCACATTATAACCCTTAAACTCCTGTTTAACCTCAGTGTATGCTAATAATGTAGGGCAAAGCACAGAAATCTATATATATAAAACTCAATGGGGGAGATTTATCAAAACCTGTGCAGAGAAAAAGTTGCCCAGTTGCCCATAGCAATCAATCAGATCGCTTCATTGATTTTTAACATTGCCTGTGCAAAATGAAAGAAGCGATCTGATTGGTAATTATGGGCAACTCAGCAATTTTTTCTATGCACAGGTTTTGGTTAATCTCCCCCATTGTGTGTGTGTGTGTACATGTTCCAGCATCACTTCCAAACGGCTAAAGATATTTCCATGAAACTTAGTACACATGTTACTTATTGTCAACAACAAACATAGGATAGGTAATTTAACCCTTACCCACCCCCATTTGTGAGGGTCTGAGTTTTTGTTTAAAATCCCATACAAGTCTATGGGAAATATATGTTATGACATAACTTCCAAACAGCTGGAGATATTTCAATAATACTCAGTCACATGTTACTTATATGTCAAATAAAAATATAGGATAGTTAATTTAACCCTAACCTACGCCCCATTTGCGAGGGTCAGGGTTTTTGTTTAAAGTCCAATGCAAATCTATGGGAAATGTATCTTCCAGCATAACTTTAATATGGCTGGAGATATTTCTCTAATAATGTAAATATATATTTCACTAATAATAAAAAATATATATAATAGCTAAATTAACCCTAACCTACCCCCTTATGTGAAGGATGGGGTTTTTGTTTGATCTGGTACCATACTCCACAGGCTCTGCCTCTCCTGGTGAATGCGTCAGTCACTGGCAAGCCACACCCTCCCCGCATTCCATGCCCCATCTTGCAAAAACATGTCCACCCTTTAAGCCACATCCCTTTTATTTTCATCTTACAATATCTTCATCACAACTCATTCCCACCTGAGGATGGGATATAAGGATTAGATATGAGGATTAGATAGGAGGACTAGATATGAGGATGGAATATGAGGTCGTTATATATGAGGACGGGATACGAGGACAGGATACGAGGACGAGATACGAGGATGGGATATGAGGACGGGATACGAGGACATGATATGGGGATGGGATACGGGGACAGGATATGGGGATGGGATATGAGGTCAGGATATGAGGACGGGATATGAGGATTAGAAATGAGAATTAGATATCAGGACAGGATATGGGGATAGGATATGAGGATTAGATATGAGAACAGGATATTAGGACGGGATATGGGGATGGGATATGAGGACAGGAAATGGGGATGGGATATAGGGACGGGATATAGTAACGGGACATAGGTACGGGATATAAGGACAGGATATGAAGATGGGACATGGGGACTTACATAGGGACTCTGGGCATGGGGACGGGATATGAGGTCGAGATATTAGGACAGGAAATGAGGTAGGAATATGAGGAGGGGATTTGTGGTTGGGATATGAGGAGGGGATGTGAGGACATGATTTGAAGACAGCAAATGAGAACAAAAGCTTCCTCATTTGTTGCTTTTCCTCCCCCACAAGGATTAGGTAGGAAAAACCGTGCAGCTAGTAGTATGATAAATTCAAAATACATAGAACAACATCTCTGGATCAATAATCATTCCCATTTTTATTTCTAAACAGAAAAAAGTTTAATAATGTTTGTTGAGTCTCGTTGGTTGTTTGAGAGATAAAACCATTAGTACAGTATGTGACTACTGTGGCCACTTATTGGCCACAGCAGTTGTGTAATGGCATGGTATTACTTCTCTGGCAGCCTATAAACAAAGACCAATGTGCAACTGCTGGAGACCCAACACTGGATCGGTGGGATATTAAGGATATGAATACTGTTTTTTTTCTTTTCAAGTCAAGTGAACATTGCAAATGTAATTTAGGTAAATCATAAGTTACATAAGTATGTTTTACTTTTGATTCATGTATTCAACATTTCTGTAACATTTCAGAAATATCGTGTAATTAAGTAAAGCAAATAAAGAGAATTTAACCTGGTGGGTAACTGTAGGGAAGGAGTTGTCCCAAGGGACTTCCTATATTATGTAGAAAAATGATCCAATATCACATTTGTGTGAATG
Source organism: Hyla sarda (assembly GCF_029499605.1). Lineage (NCBI taxonomy): Eukaryota > Metazoa > Chordata > Amphibia > Anura > Hylidae > Hyla > Hyla sarda. The sequence goes on from NC_079191.1 coordinate 291,478,317, forward strand.
GCAAAGGTTTTTAGTGCTTTACCCGCCCACATAAATTGATCCGTTTAAAAATTAAGAAACATTTCGTAATAAAAAAGATACATTTCGTTAGATACAATTTTTTCCATCACTACTGTATCTTTTTTATTATTATGTTTTTTTAATGGTACCCTACGTAATTTTAATAAAAAAAAGGTATCACCATCAATTTTTTGGATTGCTAAAGTCCAAAAAAGAATAAAAACCGCCTGAAAAAATGCAACATTTTAAACCAACATGGAGTTTTTCTTGGCTTTTTTGCTCTCCCATAGACTTCTATGGGGGGGAAACGCCTCGATTTCAGGGCAAAAAACGCCAAACTAGGTTTTGTCAGGCGTTTTGAAAATCCAGCCTCTGAGCCTAAAATTGCTGAAAAACGCCAAAAGGATAAAAAAAAAAAAAAAAAAAAACGCCAAACTGAAAAACTTAAAAACTGCCATTTTGCAGTTAACTATTGACTTGCAGCAACATCTGGACGTGGCGTTTTTTTGTGCGGAAAATTAGCATTTTTGCAAAAAAAAAAACTCAGTGGAATTCCAGCCTAAAGCACAAAAGTCTCACACACTTTTCTGCTCTAATGTCAAAGCTGTGTTCAAAATTTGAGATATATTGTTTATAAACTCATATACATGCACATTTATACATACATATATATATATATATATATATATATATATATATATATACACACACAAACAGATATATTTTAGGGCTGCATGATTTGGGCAAAATGTGCAATTGCAATTATGGAGGTAAATATTGTACTTTCGATATGCAATTGCGATAATAAACAAATGGTGAAATCCCTCCTATTTCATGTCCAATGCCCTCACCCCTGAAATTTTTCAAGTAAATCAAGTATTTCTCACAGAAAAGGATTGCAGTAACATGTTTTGCTATACACATGTTTAGTCTCTTTCTGTGTATTGGAACAAAACCAAAAAAGGGAGGAAAAAAAGCTAATTGGACATAATGTCACACCGAACTCCAAAAATGGGCTAGACAAAATGATTGGCACCCTTAACTTATAATTTGGACAAAAGCAAATCTAGATCTCTGGAGATGGACTTGTAACCTTGAGATTGTTAATATTGTTCCACAATTTTGGTTCTCAAGTCCTCAGACAGTTCTCTTCTCCTCTTTCTGTTGTCCATGCTTAGTGTGGCACACACAGACACACAATGCAAAGACTAAGTGAACTTTTCTCCTTTTTATCTGCTTTCAGGTGTGATTTTTATATTGCCCACACCTGTTACTTGCCCCGGGTGAGTTTAAAGGAGCATCACATGCTGGAAACAATCTTATTTTTCCACAATTTTAAAAAGGGTGCCAATAATTATGTCAAGCCCATTTTTGGAGTTTGATGTGACATTATGTCCAATTTGCGTTTTTTCCTCCCTTTTTAGTTTAGTTCTAATACACACAAAGGGAGTAAATGTGTATAGCAAAACATGTGTTACTGCAATCCTTTTCTGTGAGAAATACTTAATTTTCTTGAAAAAATTCAGGGGTGCCAACATTTACTGTCATGAGATATATTGCAATCCCAACTGAATTGTGATAATTGCGGATTGCGATATGTCGATGCAGCCCTTTGAAAAATTTTGCTATTAAACAGTGGCCCGCACAGCGGTAAGCTAAGCTCCAATACAGTATGGCCCGACCCCTCCACTGCCATGGGGACTATTACTTGCATTCTTGTGATTGTAGACACTGATCAATGCTGTGCCATAGGCAGAGCATTAATCATTGCTATCTGTGCTACATACATTACTACAGGCTGCTGAGGCTGCAGACAGGACGGACAAAGGTAGGGAACCTCCGCTTGTCCTCTCAGCAGATCGCGACCCAGTGGCATTTTGCCACGGGTGTCCCAATTAACTCCACTAAGCTACCGGCAGTCACTTTGGCATTTTAGACACCGCAATCAACTTTGATTGCAGTGTCTAAAGGGATAATGCCCGACATCACTCGGATCAGTTATGTTCGGCATTAACCAGTATGAAGCGAGCTTGCTTAGCAGCTTCATACATCTGCTGCACGACTCTGCTGTTTATTAACTCCTTGGCGACGAAGGGCGTATGCATACCCCCTCGCGTCCCGTCACTTAAGGACGGAGGGCGTATCCATACGCCCTCCGTATTTCTGATCACTGCCGCTCGACGGGCGGTGATCGGACCGGGATGCCTGCTGATATCTATCAGCAGGCATCCCGTGGCAATGCCTAGGGGGGTCCTGAGACCCCCCATATCGGCGATCGCAGCAAATCGCAGGTCAATTCAGACCTGCGATTTGCCGCGATCCGGGCAAATCGGGTCACTGGTGACCAGATCTCCCGGAAAATAAGACTAATCGGAGCTGTCAGAGACAGCTCCGATCAGCCTACAGCATAGGAGCGAGGTGGCAATGTTGCCACCCCCTCCTATTCCCTGCCATTGGTCGGTCAGGCTGACCAACAATGGCAGGAGGGGGGCGGGGGGTTACAGTTCATTTCCCCCCGCTCTGCGCACCGATCGAAGTCGGTACAGAGCGGGGGAACACAGGCGGCGAGGTGGGGGACATGGCCCGGCTTACCCGGATCGGCATCGGCGGCGGCATCCCGTAGCAACGGCAGCAGGAACAAGCGGCGGCCGGAAAGTGCGGCTGAGAAGGCTGCAGTGAAGATCGCGGTAAGTGATCTTCACTGTGGCCTTCTAAAAGCTGCAAAACTACAACTCCCAGCATGCACACACAGCCAAAGGCTGTCTGGGCATGCTGGGAGTTGTAGTTTTGCAACATCTGGAGGGTCACAGTTTGGAGACCACTGTGTAGTGGTCTCTAACCTGTGGTCCTCCAGATGTTGCAAAACTACAACTCCCAGCATGCAATGACTGTCTGGGCATGCTGGGAGTTGTAGTTTTGCAACATCTGAAGTGACACAGTTTGGAGACCACTATATGGTGGTCTCCAAACTGTAGCCCAACAGATGTTGCAAAACTACAACTCCCAGCATGCCCAGACAGTCAGGGATGCTGGGCTTGTAGTTCTGCAATATCTGGCCCTTCAGATGTAGCAGAACTACAACTCCCTGCATGCCTGGACAGTCTGGGCATGCTTGGAGTTGTAGTTTTGTAACATCTGGAGGGCTACAGTTTGGAGGCCACTGTTCTTCCCCAGTTGTTGCATAACTACAACTCCTAGCATGCCCAGACTGTCCAGGCATGCTGGGAGTTGTAGTTCTGCAACATCTGAAGGGCCAGATATTGCAGAAATGCACGCACAGCATCCCTGATTGTCTGGCCGTGCTGGAAATTGTAGTTGTAACAGCTGTAGGCACACTGGTTGGGAAACACTGAGCTAGAGTCTGTTTCCTAACTCAGTGATTCCAACCCGTGTGCCTCCAGCTGTTGCAAAACTACAACTCCCAGAGTGCACTGACAGACCGTACATGCTGGGAGTTGTAGTCTTGCAACAGCTGGAGGCACATGGGTTGGAATCACTGAGCTAGAGTCTGTTTTCTAACTCAGTGGTTCCCCACCAGTGTGCCTACAGCTGTTGTAAAACTACAACTCCCAGCATGTACGGTCTGTCAGTGCATTCTGGGAGTTGTCATTTTGCCACAGCTGAAGGTTTGCCCCCCCCATGTGAATGTACAGGGTACATTCACACGGGCGGGTTTACAGTGGGCTTCCTTCAAGGAAACTTACTGTGAACCCCTGCCTGTGTGAATGTACCCTGAAAACAGTACACTACACTAACAAATAATAAAAAGTAAAACACTACACATACACCCCTTACACGTCGCCCGCCCCAATAAAAATTAAAAACGTCTCATACGGCAGTGTTTCCTAAACGGCGCCTCCAGCTGTGGCTAAACCACAACTCCCAGTGTTGCTGGACAGCCATAGACTGTCCTGGCAGGCTGGGAGTCTTGCAACAGCTGGAGGCACCCTGTGGGAGACACTGCTGTAGGGTTTTGGTTGAGACAAGCCCCATCCTTGTAACCGGGTCCACCCCTACTGCAAATTCCTTATTCAGGCCTCAAATGCGCCCTGTCGGATTTCAAGGCAACAGTTTAGGGCCACATATGGGGTATCTCCGTACTCGGGAGAAATTGCGTTACAAAGTTTGGGGGGATTTTTCTCCCATTACCCTTTGTAGAAATGGTCAATTTGGGGAAAAAACCTGCACTTTAGTGAAATTTTTTTTTTCATTTACACATCCGAATATAACGAAAAGTCGTCTAACACCTGTGGGGTGTTAAGGCTCACCGGACCCCTTGTTACGTGCCTTGATGGGTGTAGTTTCCAAAATAGTATGCCATGTGTTTTTTTTTTTGCTCTTCTGGCACCATAGGGGCTTCCTAAATGCGACGTGCCCCCAAAAACCATTTCAGCAAAACTCACTCTCCAAAATCCCATTGTCGCTCCTTCCATTCTGAGCCCTCTACTGCGCCCGCCGAACACTTGACATACACATTTGAGGTATTTCCATACTCGAGAGAAATTGGGTTACAAATTTTGGGGGGCTTTTTCTCCTTTTACCCCTTGTAAATTTTGAAAAACTGGGTCTACAAGAACATGCGAGTGTAAAAAATTAAGATTTTGAATTTTCTCCTTCACTTTGCTGCTATTCCTGTGAAACACCTAAAGGGTTAACAAACTTACTGAATGTCATTTTGAATACTTTGAGGGGTGCAGTTTTTATAATGGGGTAATTTATGGGGTATTTCTAATATGAAGGCCCTTCAAATCCACTTCAAAACTGAACTGGCCCCTAAAAAATTCCGATTTTGAAAATTTTGTGAAAAATTGGAAAATTGCTTCTGAACTTTGAAGCCCTCTGATGTTTTCCAAAAGTAAAAACTCATCAATTTTATGATGCAAACATAAAGTAGACATATAGTATATGTGAATCAAAATATTATTTATTTAGAATGTTTATTTTCCTTACAAGCAGAGAGCTTCAAAGTTAGAAAAATGCAACATTTTAAATTTTTGCATCAAATTTTGGAATTTTTCACCAAAAAACTATGCAAGTATCGACAAAAATTTACCACTAACATAAAGTAGAATAGGTCACGAAAAAACAATCTCGGAATCAGAATGAAAAGTAAAAGCATCCCAGAGTTATTAATGCTTAAAGTGACAGTGGTCAGAATTGCAAAAAATGCTCCCGTCTTTAGGGTTATAATGGGCTCCGTCCCCAAGGAGTTAACAGAGACCAGCCATGCTGGGGTTAACCTCCTCCCAGCACTGGGCACTACTAGGAGGAGAGACAGTGGGCGGCACAATGAAGGGGCCGAGCCTAGCCATGCTGCATGGGAGCTTAGCTTACCGTTGTCCGGGGCCACTGTTTAATCACAAAATTTTGCGAAGGGCTGCATCGACATATCGCATTCCCCAATTATTGTAATTCAATTGGGATATATCGTGGAGCCCTAATATATATATATATATATATATATTTCGTGTGTGGGAGAGCAGCACTTCAAAATTGCAGTAAATAGGTGGGTGCCAGCAATCTCTGGGACCCCGGTCCTGGGTCCAAATCCAGTCAGAGAAAGGAAGGGCGACTGCAGCACACCAGGAGTTTCAAGTGAAAAAAGGTTTTATTTCAAGTGAACAAGCTACGTTTCTGTGGTCTCACACCTTGACAAAGGTGGTGTGAGACCACAGAAACATAGCTTGTTCACTTGGAATAAAACCTTTTTTCACTTGAAACTCCTGGTGTGCTGCAGTCGCCCTTCTTTTCGCTGACTATATATATATATATATATATATATATATATATATATATATATATATATCTAAAAGCAAAAAGAAAAATAGACAGCACAACTACCTAATACACAGGCGCACGCTGTGGCAAATACAGAGTATACAAAAAAAAGATTGCAGCAGCACACTTGGTCAAAAAATGGAGGCTCTTAGCGCACTTTTTGATCAAAACATGTCCCCCCATACACCACGCGGAGGTGGCCTCATTTAGGATGGGACCCTAACACAAATTCTGAGCCTAAGGGTATGTTCACACTGAGGAATTGGGGCGGAAATCATGCTGAAGATTTCAACCCCAAAATACTTTTTTTTTTTTGCTCAGAATTAGCAGCGATTTTGCGCGGAATTCGCGCGGAGTTCCGTGCGGAAATGCAGGTTTCATGCGGAGGAGGAGAAGAGGAGAAGAAGAAGAGGAGTAGGAGGAGAGGAGGAGTATCAAGAGTGTGGAAATTCAGTACGAATTCCGCCCGAATTCTGCACAGATTCCGCGTGGAAATGCTTCTGACTGAAAAAAAAAATAACATTGATCTCTATGGGAGAACGACGCTGATTCCGCCTGAAAGAAAGAACATGTTCTTTCTTCAAGCGGAACATACTTCCTCGTCAGAATTCTGCTTGAGGAAATTCCTCAGTGTGAACTCAGGGGCAAAAATTCTGTACAACTCTATGTGGTTTTCACTGCTGAATGATTTGGAGAGGAAAAAGCGAGCAGAATTACTTGTGGAAATTCCTCTCCAATTCCTCAGTGTGAACATACCCTAACAGTCATAACTCAGAATTTGTGTTAGGGTCCCATCCTAAATGAGGCCACCTCCGCGTGGTGGATGGGGGGACACATTTTTATCAAAAAGTGCGTTAAGAGCCTCCATTTTTTGACCAAGTGTGCTGCTGCAATCTTCTCTTTTTGTATTATATATATATATATATATATATATATATATATCAGCCAACTTGGGTGGGGCTTGTAGCCTCTCTCCCCCCTTCCATTGTATGTGTGCTCAGTCACGCTGGAGGGAACTGGGAGCAGGCTGCATGTCGACCTAGTGCTGCTGTAATTGCCCACTGACCCCTGGTTTTTGCTTGTTACGCACAGGTAGGTTAGCGTTAGGTCCCGTGCCATCTGAGAAACCTTGGCGTTGGTGTGCGGGCTCTGGTGTGTCCTTTATATAAGGATACACTGGCGAATGTCTCAATTTTAACATCAGTGTTGAGGGATTAGCCAATGTCACTGTATACATCTACCACAGTAGTGCACCTAAATTTCTGTATTGTATTATATATATATATATATATATATATATATATATATATATGTGCAGCAAAGAAGTGTTGAGGCAGCACAGCCAGAATGAAGTATAGTAGGTGGGTGCAAGCTGATGTTAGCAAATAACATCCAGCAAAAAGGTTCAGGAGCACACCAAAAAAGTTGCAAACAAGGTGGTTTTAATGTCCCATGTCCAGATACAACATTTCAGCAGTATCTCACTGCCTTTCTCAAGCATGTGGCGGTGGCTACCTGGGTAATAATTGGTGGTTAACGCTAGCTGTTTTTGGGGCTAATGCTAAGCCCCGGTTTAGTAATGGATTCCGTCTATAAGACATCTTCCACTACTAAGCCTAGTAAAGTAAAATAAATAAATGAAAAAAAAAACACAACACGTTTTAAAAAGTTTTATTCCAAAAAACATTCCCCCACAAACCCTCGTTGACCATTTCATTATTAGTAAACAAAAAAAAAACCCTGGTCATCGTCGTAGTCCACCAAATCCGAAATAGTCCTCTGCATACCTGGATCTGAAATGAGAAGAAAAACAAAAAAACTAAAAATTGGTTAGTACATTTATGGTGCTCTCCCATTGAGAGAACACCCACAAAGCAGGGTTTCCAAACAGGGAGCCTCCAGCTGTTACTAAACTACACCCCCATCTTTTCCAGATAGCCTTTGGCTGTCTGGGAATAATGGGAATTGCAATTTAGCAACAGCTGGAGGCACCCTGTTTCTAAACTACAACTCCCAGATATCTAAAAGCTGTCTGGGCATGCTGGGAGTTGTAGTTTTGCAACATCCTATTTGAGAAACACTGGTATGGAGGGGCAACACTGTAAAGCAGTGTTTTCCAACCAGGATGTTGCAAAACTACAACTCCCAGCATGCCGAGACAGCTAAATGCTGTCCGGGCATGCTGGGATTTGTAGTTTTGCAACATCTAGAGGCACCCTGGTTGGGAAATACTTCTACAGACAGTATCCCCCCCCCCCCCCCCTCACACCAATGTTTCCCAACCATAGTGCCTCCAGCTGTTGCAAAACTATAACTCACAGCATGCCCAGGCAGCAAAAAGCATGCTGGGGGTTGTAGTTTTGGAACATCCTGGTTGGGAAACATTGATGTGGAGAGGCTACACTGCGTAAATCAGCATTTCCTAACCAAGATATTGTAAAACTACAACTCCCAGCATGCCCGGGCAGCTAAAGGCTGTCTAGGCATGCTGGGAGTTGTAGTTTTGCAACATCTAGAGGCACCCTGGTTGGGAAATACTTTTCCAGATAGTATCCCCCCTCCACACCAATGTTCCCCAACCAAAGTGCCTCCAGCGTTTGCAAAACTATAACTCCCAGCATGCCTGGGCAACAAAAGGCATGCTGGGGATTGTAGTTTTGGAGGGACCCTGTTCAGGAAAGGCTGCTCTCTCAGAGTTCCCCCCCCCCCCCTCCTCACCTTTCCCCTCAAGTCCATACAATCTCCTGCTGCTCAGCTGTCACTGTCTAGCCGGCCGGTCGCGATGCACAGTGTGACGTCATCAGCAGGCGTCGCTCCTATTACACAGCAGGCCACATAGTGACAGGTACCGATGGGCATCAGGAGGAACAGGGGCTTAGGGTGGGCAATAGGAGCACGGGGAGCAAGGGTGGGCGAGAGGAGAACAGGGGCCTAGGGTGGTCACCAAGCTGTCTGCTTCGAGCAGCTCTCAGCTGTTCGCTGGCAACAGCCCGGTAACCACAGGAGCCAGCTGGGGAGGGTGACATAGGTCCTGAAGCAGCCGACAACACAGCGGCTGCTTCTTGACTTCTATAACATGGCGCCAGCACCCTCTTGTGTCGGACATAGGCTGTGTTCTGCGCATGACAGACATGCGCAGAACACAGCATTTTCACTGATAATGTTCCCCTATGAGACGGGCTTCGTCTTAAGGGGTCTATGGCCAGTGAGTGCCGTAGAGCATCTGTAAAGGTGTCGTTAAGTGACCTCATCACAGATGCTCTTGGTAATGGCAGCCCCCAGTAAACGCCTAGGGTAAAGTCAAGTCATCTCAGTCAAAGCTTTGGGGACAATAGAATTCTCTAAAAGGCCCATAGCAAAAATTGGATGAAGGTATCCTCCAGGCCACATCTATCCCTTGTGTCCACCCTGTTGGTAAGCCCTACACGGAGTCCTGTCTGTGAAGAATCCATCCAGTGTTTGCCATCTTCTATCCAGTGCATCCAACCAGAGTAAAGTAATGAGTCAAGTCAGTACAGAGTGTCTCCATAAGTACTGCAACTCCCAGCATTCCCAATAAACTGCGACTGTGGCTTCTCAATACGTTCAGTGCACAAGTGTAACCCTGTCTTCAGAACTTGAACTGTATATTTGTATTGTAATCCTGCAACTTTCCTCAGTAAACTTAACAACTGGTTATCTAACATCTCTGCATTTGAGGAGTTATTTCCCGGCACTTGGAAACCGATGACTATTTCCTTTGGCGCTGTGGTAAGTGAAATTAACATGCAGGATTATCACCACCAACATCTTTACACATACAACACTCCTTGCATCACAAACCTTCTGACAGCCAGCCAAGTATCCACCACCCAACACTTAGTTACCCTCATTGTTACAGTTACAAGTGATGCATCACAGGTGGAGCAGTACCACAACTGCTGTGGTTGCTAGAACTTACGTCCTATGAAGCCTTTTTCTACAAAAGACCCCCCAGTGTGAACAAATATTTTGTTATTGCATGAAAACTGCAAGTATTGACTATGATATTGTTGCTGTCTGTTTACAATGTGCAACACATGCGCCGTGCAACATTTGTGAGCACCAATTACCAAATATACGGGACTGTGTTTATGCAAGTTTACTTCCTAACTGCTCTCAAGAAATGAGGGGAAGCCTTTTATTCATTTGGCGATCATGGACTGTTTCTTCAAAAGTGATTTCTACTACGGACCATCCTCTTGTTGCACAGGGGAAGGTTGCATAGGCTGCGCTTCCTAAGGACTTTCTGTAAGTGGACATTTTGTTAGAGTACGCTATAAAGAAAATGGACAGGCTCCGCCTCGTTCAGCTCGTGTGAGTCAGCCAGTCATCATATCGTAGTGTACAGCTCCTGAAGACACATCTGGGTGTAATAAAAAGGTGAGAAATGAGCATAGGAAATGGGTAACAGCAGTAACTAGGCTCGCTAACCCTAAACAATGACCATTTTGTACCTGCAAATCAGAGGACTGGAAAGATGATTGGTGGGATTTGCAAAACCCAAGGGGTGTGAAAGGAGAACCCACAAAGCCATCAGTCCCCACTACTACTTTTTCCCCTTGTGCTAAACCTATGTCAGAACCTGTGGCTTTTTACGAAGTGTTCTCGCCAACTGCCCCTGCGGCAAGTGCCGCGGTTTATCCCAGAGAGGCTCAGCCTACAATTGTCCAGGACTAGGATCCTATCTTTACTGCACCAACCACAGTGTCATGTGTGTCCACTTTATCTACCCCAGCAAGGGACAGGCAAGCACTCCACTTTTCTCAACCTCCTCATTGTAATGGAGCTGGATGTGGATCCTCTACCTGTGTGGCTGATGACTCGGACCGTATCGGGGAGTCTAAGGTGCCGCTGATCTTCAGCAGAGCCCGCCGCAAGACAGGATGGGCTTGCTGTGGCAGGCAACACCCAGGTCGCTACCCCTGACACGGCTCGACCACACAGGTAACTGGGTAAGGCGAGGTACCGAAAGAAGAAGCAGTAGCATAGCCAACGTAGCAGAAGATCAAGACAGGCGGCAAAAGTTCGTAGTCAAAAACGTAGCAGGAAGCTCTGGATAAACAGGTATGGCAAACAGGCAATAGGAACGCTTTCTCTCAGACAATAGGCACTGAAGATCTGGCAGGGAAGTGTGGGAGGTGCAAACAACTTATAATGTGGTTTCATGTGTATTCACTAATTATGGACATACTGGACCTTTAAATTTCAGAGCTCCAGCTGAGAGACAGAAGGAGCTGCAGGAGCGAAGCATGGTGAGAGACGGGCCGAGATTTGCATGCAGGTGCATCCCGCGATGTGAATCCCAGCCCCGCCGGTGGTCGGGGACACAGGGACACTGCGCTTACGGCCGATGCTTGCGGCCGGAGCGCAGTTGGTCTCCCTCTCTTTTATGGCTCAAGAATCTTTTAAGAAGATCCTGATCTAGGATGTTATCCTGTGGTTCCCAAGACCTCTCCTCTGGTCCGAATCCCTCCCAATCTACAAGAAAGAAACACTTTCCTCTGATGAGTTTGGAGTCCAGAATTTTCCTTGACAGAATATACATCAGAGATACCCGAGATGGGAGTAGGAAGAATGTCCTTTTTAGAGAAGCGGTTATGGATGGCGGGTTTTAATAGGGAGACGTGAAAATAATTTGGGATCCGAAAGGAGGAAGGCAGATGAAGAGAATAAGCCACTGGATTTAGGCGTTTCTTGACCTTGTAGGGACCCAAATAGGGTGGACCCAGTTTGTAAAAGGATACTTTGAGGCGGAGTCTTCTTCCAGATAGAGGTGAAGTTCCATACAAGTTCATCTGCCATAGGGACACCGGAGGGAGAATACAAGGGTAAAGGTGGATGATTAAGAAGTCCATAGACCACAAAGAAGGGTAAAGTTCCTGTGGACTCAGAATCCCTATGGTTGTAAGAAAACTCAGACCAGGGTAGTAAATCGGCCCAGTCATCTTGGCGGACAGAAACAAAGTGGCTAAGGTAATCTCCCAAGATCTGGTTCACTCTCTCAACCTATTAGAGTGCAGATACTGATAGTCACGGTACTAATATGTAATGGATAAAAAATGTAAGATAAGACTGAGTAAATTGTGCACTGAATTATTTTCAAGTCATGTTTACCTATTAATTTATAGCATGTATATCATCTTTTAGTAGACACATGCACGCAAGTCTCCAAGTTACAAGTATTAATATAGATAATGAGGTTGATTATTCTATTCTATTATTGACCTGTGCATGTACTATACCAGCACATCGTAATTTATTATGTGTATGCATTTACATGCATGCACATATAGGTGTATGTGTATACCTGCCTGTCTTTGCACACAATGTTTGGAGTCCATTCACACTCATAGGGTAATCACACATAAAGGGAGTAAAAAACACAATAGTAGAGGGATCCAGTCCATTTTGCAATACTAACAGATGATATCTATGCCGGTTTTTACAATTGTTACGTATGTCAGGTATTTTATCATGTGACCATTGAGTCTCTATTTTAATTGCATGTTTAACTGTTGAATTTAGTCTACGTTTAAGCTCAAGAGAGAGCGAAACGTGTCACATTACTACAGTCCTGTGATGTCTGTTTCCTTGCTATGGCATGAATAAAAGTGATCTTTTAGAGCATACCTGGTGCCGGACAATCCTTCCTTCTCATACGCTGTTGAAGCCGGGGAGGGACCGGTGGGTCCGTGGAAGCACAGGTGTGTTGGGGATCTGCCTCCGGAGGTGAGCGGACACCATTGCGTTTGGACTCTCTCAACTTGACCATTAGATTGGGGATGATAGGCAGAGGAGAAATCCAACTTAACTTGAAGATGTGAGCAGAGTGCACTCCAGAATTTGTAGACAAACTGGACTCCCCGGTCGGAGACAATATGTGTCGGTAAACCATGGAGACAGAAGATGTGGGAAAGGAACAGTTTAGCTAGTTGAGGTGCAGATGGTGAGCCAGGCAAGGGCACAAAAGGAGCCATTTTAGAAAATCGATCCACAACAACCCAGATGACCATATTGCCACAAGAAAAAGGAAGGTCAGTAATGAAGTCCATTGCAATGTTAGTCCAGGGCAGGTCAGGAACAGGTAAAGGATGTAGAAGACCGGCAGGCTTGGCACATAGTATTTTGTCCGGGGCACAGAGTAAGAACGAACAAAGTCAATGACATCCTGTTTCAGGGTGCGCCACCAATACTGTTGGGAAATTAGTTGCAAGGATTTACGGATACCGGCATGACCAGCCAACAGAGAGGAATGACCCTTTCAGGATTCGGAGTCTCAGATGAGGAGATACATAAGTCTTCCCAGGGAGCAGAAGCTGAAGACTTGCTGGTGCTGCGGAAATAAGACAATCAGGAGGAACAATAGGTTGAAGATGTGATTCCAGGTCTTGTACCTCAGAAGATCTAGATAGAGCGTCAGCCCAAAAATTCTTCTCTGCTGGACGAAAATGAATAAAAAAGTTAAACCTGGAGAAGAACAGGGACCAGCGGGCCTGTCGTGGGTTGAGACGATGGACAGACTGAAGATAGAGCAAGTTCTCGTGATCCGTATAGATGGTTATTGGATGCACTGAGCCCTCGCCACTCTTCCAAGGCCAACTTAATAGCCAGGAGCTCACGTCACAATCTCCTATAGTATAATTTCTCTGCGCTGGAGAGAAGATCTTAGAGAAAAATCTGCAAGTTACAGTCCTTCCTTTAGAAAATCTATGTGTCAAGACTGCTCCTGCACCAACTGAAGATGCATCAACCTCTAAAGTAAATGGCTTGTCCGGATCAGGTCTTGACAACACCAGAGCAGAAATGAAGGCAGACTTTAAGTGTTTGAACACTTATTTGGCCTCTGGAGTCCAGACTTTCGGATTGGCTGTTTTTTTTGGTAAAAGATATGATGGGGGCAACCAAGGTGGAATAGTGAGGAATAAACTGCCGATAATAAATGGCAAAGCCAAGGAAGCGCTGAATTGCTTTCAGACCAGAAGCTTGAGGTCACTCCAGTATAGCCCCCTGTGTAAAAATCTGTTTAACTTTCTTGTACCAGTTGATTTAAAAAAAAAAATTTCCACCAGTGTTCCCCTTTAACGGGGACCTGTATAACTACTGTGGGCTTCCCTACCTATATATTACAGGGGGCTTACCTTCCTAATTTATTACAGTGGGCTTCCCTACCTACCTACCTAATTACATGGAGCTTCCTTACCACCTAATTAGTAACAGGGGGCTTCCCTACCTATGTTATGAATTACAGAGGACTTCCCTACCTATGTTATTAATTATAGAGGACTTCCCTACCTAATTACAGGGAGCTTCTCTTCCTTCCTAATTACAGGGGACTTTACTACCTACCAAATTAATTACAGGGGGCTTTCCTACCTACCTAATTACAGGGGGCTTCTCTTCCTACCGTATTGCAGGAGGCTACTTAAGGACTTGCATATCTGTCTAACTACTGTGTGCTTCCCTTTCCCTACCTACCTAATTACAGGGGGCTTCCCTAAGTAGTGAAGGCTTCCCTACCTAAGTTTTGGGGCTTGCTTAACTACTGGGGGCTTCCCTACATAAGTATTGGTGACTTCCCTACCCATCTAATCACTGGGGCTTCCCTACTAAGTTTCCCCACCTATCTAACTACAGGTGGCATTCCTACCTATATAACTAGTTCAGGCTTCCTTATCTATCTATCAAAATCAATGATGCAGCACTCCAAATTCCAGAACAAGTGTGCAAAATTTATTGTGTCATGTCTCAAGGCAGCAATGTTTCAGCTTCTCCATGGAGCCTTTACCAAGCATAGTGATACACACAAAGTCAGGAATTTGATTATTTAGTCATGTGATTATTCAATCAATCCAAAAATTACATCAAAACACACATCAAATAATCATAATTATAGATGAGCGAATCGAAGCAGACGAACCCGAATCCGTTACAAATTGCAGGATTTATTTGATTTGCAACAAATGCGAATATCGTCGCAATTCTATCATGCGAATCGCTTAATTAAACTCCATTTAACAGCGTTCTAGGCTCCAGGACACCTAAAATGGCGGATCCACATGTCAGTACATGGGGCAGGGGATGCTGGGAAGGCGGGACGGCAAGGCGGGAAAGGAGGTAGACGGGGTGATCCTGAATCACATGCGGGATGCAGCCTATCAGCATTCATTCACCTTTGTGATGTCACAGCCCTATATAATCGGCAGCCATTTTGCTGCTGCTCATTTCATGCCATACACTGCAGAGGGATAAGACGGACTGCGTGTCTCTATGTGTTACACAGAATTGATCATAGCGCAGCGTTCACCTTCCGACTGCTAGTCACATCAGCGTTGTGGACAGGGAGCAGCGCTTGTTCTCACTGAGAAGAATTTTTACCCAGCCATTAACCTCCCAGTCACTTTATTTATCATTTTATCAGAGAGGGGCAGATAGCTCTTCTTTGCCTCATAAATATCAACAAGCTGCCTCAACTAAAACCTTATCACAGGAGGCAGGAATGATTTTTCAGCGCAATTCTGTATATTTTTTCCACAAGAAATCATCTGCTGCTTATACTAGTCTGTAGATGGTATAATAACCAGCAGTTCACACCATTCTTAATACTCTATGACAGAGTGCAATTTTGGGTTTAATACACATTTTTTTTTTTTTTTACAGTACACACCTGCTGCTGTTCTAGACAAATACTGTTTTCAGTGTAGTGAAGTGTATTGTACTTCCCTCATATATGCAATAAGTATGTCAGGAAGAGTATTGCCAGGACATGCACAGAGGCCTAAATTCATCAGGTGCAGGCAGAGGTCGCAGCAGAGTAGGGGTGTGTGGCAGCCGGAGTCACAGCTCCCGGTGTCAGCTAGCAGTCGTGTCGCGACTAGCTACCCAGCAACCCAGAAGCCGTGATTGATCGGTTCACTCGGTCATCCACTTCATCTCAAGTGACATCCGACATCCCCACTCAACAGTCGGTGGGTTCCTCACACTCAACCCTCAGTGGCCCTCATGCTGCTGCTGCCACCTCCAGGCTCTGTCATTGTGCTGTTCTATGGTCTCCTCATGCTATTGCTACCACCTCCAGGCTCTTTCATTGTGCTGCAATATGGTCTCCTCATGTTGATGCTGCCACCTCCAGGCTCTCTCCTTTTGCTCCTCTATGGTCTCCTCATGCTATTGCTACTACCTCCAGGCTCTCTCATTGTGCCACCATATGGTCTCCTCATGCTCATGCTACCACCTCCAGGCTCTGTCAATGTGCTGCCATTTGATCTCCTCATGCTGATGCTACCACCTACAGGCACTGTCATTGTGCCGCAATATATGGTCTCCTCATGCTGATGCTACCACCTCCAGGCTCTGTCAATGGGCCGCCATATGGTCTCCTCATGCTGATGCTACCACCTCCAGGCACTGTCAATGTGCCGCCATATGGTCTCCTCATGCTGATGCTACCACCTCCAGGCTCTCTAATTGTGCAGCTCTATGGTCTCCTCATGCTGATGCTGCCACCTCCAGGCTCTATAATTGTGCTGCTCTATGGTTTTCTCATGCTGATGCTACCACCTCCAGGCTCTCTCATTGTGCTGCCATGGATACTGCAAAACATAATTAAGGCGCTGGTCCCCAGTTTCAGAAATTCCCTGCATTAAGGTCACTTTCAGGACTCCCGCTGCCACCTCCAGGCTGTGCCATGCAACCACTATATGGTATCCTCATGCTTCAGCCACCTCCAGGCTGTGCCATTCAGACACTATATGAGCTCATTATGCTTTCCCCACCTCCAGGCTGTGTCATTCAGCCAATATATTGTTTTCTGATGCTGCTGAGACTGTCTTGGATATTACCTACAAATTTTTATGGTAGCACTAGCAAGCATACATGCTCAATAAAGATTTCAACATTGATCTTTTAATGTTAGGGGTTGTGAAGCCCTCTTATGTACACATCCTGCTGCCTGATCCAGGCTGTGTGTTTCAGGAACTACTTGGCTTACTGATGCTGGTGGGCCTGTGCCTAAATTTTTTTGGATTTTAGCACTAGCTAACATACATGTTCTGTACAGATTTCAATATTCACCTTTTCATGTTAGGGGTTATTAAGCCCACTTGTGTACTTCTGCTGCTGCCTGATCCAGGCTGTGTGTTTCAGCAACTATATGGTTTAGTGATGCTGCTGGGCCTGAGCCTTGAGAAAGTCGGGTGACGAAACGTACGTTGGGACGGTGGCTACAGGTATCCATTATGGGTAAGTGAGGATCACTGAACTATTGATTACTGATTTACTTTGGGCTTATTCATACTACTAGTCATGTGATAGAGCAGTTAGCCCTCACATTCATTATACTGGGGCCCTTTTTGGACCCCTGGTTACTTCTTGTTGAATAAGAGCCGTATTACATCATTCCCTGACCTCACTATATATATATCCATTGTGATCATTACCATTGCTGTACCTGATCCACCTATGTGTTTTTTGGCTGTATCTGATACTCGTTAATTTCTAACGATAATTTGTTTTCCCTTAGTCCTAACAGTAGCACAGATGGGGTATTCCACCCCCCGCGAACTGGTAGGACAGATGGAAGTTTTATTGAACCTAATTAAACAATCAGTAAAGACACACCCACAACACCCTGTATAAGTAAGAGGGTCATCCTCTGCTCCATTGTGTAGTAACAAGAAGAACTAAAGGCAAATAATAGAAGAAAATAACTTAACTAGGGAGGGAAAGTTGTGCTACTGTTAGGACTAAGGGAAAACAAATTATCGTTAGAAATTAACGATTCCCTTACGTCCTAACCAGTAGCACAGATGGGGAAATGGCAAGCAGAAACCCTATGAGGGAGGGCTCTCATGCCTGACGGCAGATAATACTGTCCGTCCAAATGAGGAGAAATCGGCCAATCTACTGTCAAGTCTGTAGTGGGTGATAAATGTGGAGAGTGAACTCCAGGAAGCAGCTTTGCATATATGTTCCAAGGGAACAAGACTCCTTTCCGCAAAGGAGGTAGATACAGACCTGGTGGAATGAGCTTTTACAAACTCAGGAGGCTCCTTACCTTGGGATACCATGGAAATACGAATGGCATCTTTACCCATCTACTGATGGAGGGCTTTGAAGCTTTAAGACCTCTCTTGGGTCCTGAAAAGAGAATTAGCAGATTTTCATCCTTCCGAAAATCCAAAGATCTTCTTATATAGATCTGGATATCTAGGCAATGAAGAGCACTATCTTCATTGGAGGATGGAGGAGGAGAAAATACTGGCAGGGATATAACCTGATTAATATTTTGGAATGATGGAACTTTAGGTATAAAGGATGGCATGAATCTGAGTAACACTCGATCTGGCAAAAACTTAGTATATGGTTCAAGTGCCGAGAGCGCTTGAAGTTCCCCAATCCTTTTGGCTGAAGTGATTGCCAGTAAAAAGGTTATTTTAATGGTAACGAACTTCATGTCCACCTCCTCCAAGGGCTCAAAGGGGGGAGATGCTAACCCCTTGAGCACCATCGATAAGTCCCATGCTGGGACAGGTTGTATAATTGTAGGTTTTAACTTTGAGGATCCCCTCAAGAATATTTTGACTAGTGGGTCTTGAGAAATGGTTTATTGAGAAAGGCAGAGATGGCTGATACCTGAACTCTGAGTGTGGAAGGAGAGAGATTCTTGTCTAATCCCTCCTGGAGAAAGTTGCGGATTGTGGCAACAGCTGGATTCTGTCCAGGTAGTTGTTTCTTGGAGCACCAAGACTGAAAAGTTGTCCAAATTCTTTTATAGGCTCTGTTAGTGGACTCCGCTCTGGAATGCGAGAGGGTATTCAAGACCGCACTAGAAAGCCCTTCTAGATGTGGAAGGGACTGGTCAACCTCCAGGCTGTCAGGTTGAACATTTGAAGATTTGAGCAGCTGTGAGTGTCCCCCGACACTAGTGCTTGCTCTGGGGGAAGCCTCCAGAATTGTCCCCGACTCATTTGCAAGAGTTGGGTAAACCAAGCTCTCTTGGGCCAAAATGGAATTATGGCTATAACAGAGGCTTGGTCCTGCCTGATTTTCATCAATACCCTTGGGATCAAGGAAATTGGAGGGAAGATGTAGGCCAGCCTGAACCTCCATGGGATTGAGAGAGCATCGATTGCTACTGGGTTGTCTTCCCTGTACAGGGAACAAAATCTCACCACTTTGGTGTTGAACCTTGTTGCCATAAGATCTATTTCTGGCATACCCCACCTGAGAGTTATTTGTTTGAACATCTCTGGATGGAGAGACCATTCTCCAGTTGAAAGTCCTCTGCTCAGGCGGTCGGCGATCACATTGAGAGATCCCCAAATGTGAAGCTGCCGACAGGTGGGTTAGGTTCCTCTCTGCCCAATCCAAGATCAGACCCACCTCTCTGAGGAGGCTTTGTGATCGAGTGCCTCCCTGCTTGTTGATGTACAATACAGCCGTCATGCTGTCGGATTGGATCTTTACTGCTTTCCCTTGAAGAAGAGAAGCAAAGTGGAGGAGTGCTAATCTGATGGCTCAAATCTCGAGGAGATTGGAGGTTAACCCTCTCTCCTGTGGAGACCAAGATCCCCGCACTAACAGATCCAAGAGATGCGCTCCCCAACCTACAAGGGACGCGTCGGTAGTAAGTATGATCCAAGGGGGTTGGATCATTGACTTGCCGTCCTCGAGGTGAGACCACCATCTGAGAGAGGACCGAACTCGATAAGACAGGGAGTGGCACTTGTTTAGGCCCGAGGGCCTGAGATTCCAAGTGGCGAGCACCTCTGATTGAAGAGGGCGTAGATGCCAAAGAGCCCAAGGAACCGCATCCACGGTAGCGGGCGTAAGTCCCAACATCCGCATGAGAGTGCGAATGGAAACTCTCCGGGGTACAGAGAGAAAGAGGGCCGATTCCTGAACCCGAGATTTCCTCTCGGGAGAGAGGTAAGGTGTCATGGAGATTGAGTCGACTACGAAGCCGAGGAACCCCACTGAGGTCGTTGGGAGGAAATTGGATTTTGCCCAATTGACTATCCACCCTAACTGGTGAAGGAAGGATACTGCTAGTTGCAGATGTTGGGACAGGATCGCAGAAGAAGGAGCTCTGAGGAGCCAATCGTCTAGGTAGGGAACGATGCTGAGCCCCTGGAGCCTTAGAGCAGCAACTACCGCTACCACCACTTTGGTAAATGTGTGTGGGGCCGAAGAAATTCCAAACGGGAGGGCTACAAACTGGAGGTGTTTTAGAACTCCCCCTACCTGAACTGCGATCCTTAGATACTTTCTGGATACCGGATGAATAGGAATATGAAGGTAAGCATCCTTTAGATCCAGAGTAGCCAGGTAATCCCCTGGCGAGATGAGGTTGACCACAGATTGAATAGTTTCCATACGAAAGCGTTTGTGCTTTACATACTGATTGAGATATCTCAGATCTATAATCATCCGCCAGTCTCCTGTTACCTTGGGAACTAGGAAGACTGGAGAATAAATTCCTGACCCCCGCTCTGCAAGAGGAACTTCCTCTAAGGCATTCTTCTGGATGTAGGATTCTAGCGCCCCCTGTTTGATTGGTGAAAGAACTCTTGTCTCCACATAATTGGATGGAGGAATTGATTCGAGGTCTATCGAATAACCATCCGAGATTAATCTCAGGACCCAAGGGTCCTGAATGTGGAGGGACCAGGCGCTTGAAAAAATGGTGAAGACGACCACCAACTGGAATCTGGGGGGCAGGATGGGAAACTGGAAAGGTCACCTCGGCAAGGAACCCAGAGCTTCGTAGAAGCCCGCAGTCAGAGCTTTCTGTTGTCTTTGGGGCCACGGGAGCGTTTTCCGCCCCGGCGTTGATTACCCCATTCTCTCTGAGGCTTAGGCTGGGGGGCTGATCCGCCCCCAGAGCACCGCCCTCGACCACGAAAGGAGGAATAAGGAAGGGACTTGCCTTTCTTGTCAGAAAGTCCCTCCATAATGCGGTCCAGCTCAGCTCCGAAAAGAATGCCGGGTTCGAAGGCATAGCACATAAGGTGTTCTTGGAAGAGTTGTCAACCTGCCAAGGTTTTAACCACAGAGGACGTCGTCCAGCGGAAGCCAGGGCCATAGACTTGGAGGCCAATTTAAGATGCTGGGTGGAAGCATCGCACAAAAAATCAACGGCCAGATTGGACGTCTTGAAGGATGAAAGAATTTCATCTCTAGGAACCCCCTGGTCCAAATCCGACTGGATGTTAGAAAGGCGGGTCTTCAAAGGTTTGCTACCTCAGAACAAGCTATCGCCACTGATGCAGACGCAGAAGCAGTGGAGTAGGAGCGCCTCATGGCACAGTCAGCCTTCCGATCCATTGGATCCTGCAAGGAAGACCCATCCTCAGCAGGGACCACTGTCCTCTTGGACAGTTTGGCAACTGCCATGTCAACCTTAGGGACAGGGCCCCAGGAGGAAAACTGAGATTCCTGTATAGGAAACATGGTCTTAAATCTTTTAGTTAAGACCGGACCCTTTTGAGGTTTTTTCCATTCCGTTCTAAGCACGGACAGAAGGGTATCATCCGCTTTAAAGACCCCAGGTCCCTTAGAGGCGGAGGTAGAGGCTTCCCCGGGATCAACATCCTGGTCCCCCGACCGGATGGATCTCAAAAGACGCTGGGTCCTTTCCAGCGGAAAGAAATAGGATGCAGTGGACCTCCTCATCCTTTTTTTCTTTTGTTTTAAAATGTCAATGGCACCTTGGATTGAGAGACAGTCTCCCATGCCGGTACTTGCCGGGCAGCAGTCTGCCTCAGCAGGGACCACCTATCTGATGAGAGCAGGTACGTTCAGCTTAGGATGGCCATTGACAGCTTCACGTCCACAGACCTCTCCATTCTGGGAGGTGAAGAAGGTCTGGCACGTTTCTGAGGGACAACGTGTTTCAGCTCCTCAATAGAGGCTCTGTTCATAGCCGACATGTTAGAGGAGGCCCACACATACATATCTTGGACTGTAGGTTCAGTCTGGTGGGAAGGTAGAGACTTAGCCCTACAAGGAGGGCACCTGAAAAATTCATAATTATCCGCAAGGGGAGTATTGCAGTCATGGCAAGAGAAGTGCTTGCGCTTGGCGGATTAGATAATGTAGCGGCAAGAAAAAAATTGCGGCTAGCTAAAATATAATTTAAAATACCCAAAGTTCTCAGCAAGAGACCAGGTAAGATATAGAGATAGGGAAACAGTGGTATCCGCAAGGATGCACTACTAGACTCAAAAAGACAGGACTGTGGAAGTACCAACAGTTCTGCGCTCTAGGAGGCTGAATGACAGCCTAGGGGGAGTTTAAATATCCTCCTGGCTGGCGCCAAAACAAGACTCCGCCCACAAGGCGGAGTTACAGAAAAAAAGAAATCCTGTCTTAAAAAACAGAAAAGAAAGGAACCCTATTAGTTAGAGGGTTATGGAAAGAGGCTCTTCGCTTGGTTTCGCCGCATTATTAGCAAAAACGGCGGAAAAAACCGAGCCGGGAGCGAAAAGAAAAACAGGAAGTGACGTCAGACGCCGCTGACGCACTTCCGGCCGGGACCGCGATTGGAGTCGCGGCTCCGAGGGATAGAAGCAGATGGGCGCAAACTATGCCCAGATTTGCAAGTAAGAAACCCCCCCCCCCCCTCCTATTATATAACAGGAGTAAGGGAGTCACCATCTGTCCCACTGTCCGGGAGGACAGAAAAAAACACAATGGAGCAGAGGATGACCCTCTTACTTATACAGGGTGTTGTGGGTGTGTCTTTACTGATTGTTTAATTAGGTTCAATAAAACTTCCATCTGTCCTACCAGTTCACGGGGGGTGGAATACCCCATCTGTGCTACTGGTTAGGACGTAAGGGAAATCTCATTTTGTATTGCTTTATACATACACATCTGGTATTTTATCTTTATTGCATTTAGTCACAAATGTGTGACGTTTTTTAACTTTTTGGATATATAAATAAAATTTTGCATATTTATCAGTAGCAATTGCTCTTTGTTTGAGTTTTTTCTCTCTTTTTGCATAAAATAGTCTATGGAGCTATACTGATTTACCACTTATAGACCCCTAGCACCTAGTACATATCATGAAAAACAAAGTACAATATATAACTACCTGGTGCAGTCTATTCTTTTTGTGTTTAATTACATTTTCCTATATGTAGTTATGTTTAATAAAAAATCAAACCTATATAAGTAGGGTATCATTTTAATCGTATGGATCTACAGAATAAAGATAAAGTGTAATTTTTAATGAAAAATGTACTGCGTAGAAACAGAAGCCCCCAAATTTTACAAAATGGCGTTTTTTCTTCCATTTTGTCTCACAATGATTTTTTTTTTCAGTTTCGCCGTAGATTTTTGGGTAAAATGACTGATGTCATTACAAAGTAGAATTGGTGGCACAAAAAATAAGCCATCATATGGATTTTTGGGTGCAAAATTGAAAGGGTTATGATTTTTAAAAAGTAAGGAAGAAAAAACGAAAGAGCAAAAACAGAAAAACGTTATGTCCTTAAGGGGTTAATGAGTTTTTCATTATAACCTAAAGGGAAAAAGGATAATACAAAAAAAAGAAAAGAAAAAAATAGTCATACATAATGAACTGAAACATAAGCGCTGTGCAATAAAGAAAACAACAGTCGCATATATGTTGAGAAAAAACCTCTAATAAGGGGAAAATATAGATAGGTGTAGAGTAAAAAATAACGGAACAAGAATGGGGGTAGGGGCAAGTAAGAAAGAAGAAGGGGGAGAAGAGGGAAAAAGTAAAGATTTAGAAAGAGAGTAAATCGCATGGTCATGCCATGTCATCTATGTAGGGAATTATGGTATTCTTCCCAAAGCCTCCATGTTGTTTGGAAGATGTGCGTCTTATTATCAAGTATTGTCGAGATACATTCCATCCTATATACCTCTCTGATTTTATCTAGCAAGGCTCGAGCCTAACATTTTTTGATGTTAGCACTAGCTAACATACATCTTCTATACAGATTTCAACATTAACATAATGTTAGGAGCTGTGAAGCCTTCTTGCAAACTCAAGCTGATGCCTGCTCCAGGCTGTGTGTTTCAGGAACCACTTGGCTTAGTGATGCTGCTGGGCTAGGGCCTTACATTTTTGGATGTTAGTACTAGCTTACATACATGGTTAATTGAGATTTCAGCATTGATCTTTCAATCTTAGGTGTTATGAAACCCTCTTGTGCACTCCTGCTGCTGACTGCCCCGGTCTGTGTCATTCAGCAACTACATGGTTTAGTGATGCTGCTGGGTCAAAATTCATCTTTTATTCTGAGAGATTGTGAGGCCCTATTGTCTCCTCATCTGCCGCCAACTCAAGGCTGTGCCATTCAGACACTATATTGTCTCCTCATGCTGTCAACACCTCCACGCTGTGTCATTCAGCCACTATATGGTCTCCTCATGCTGCAAACACCTCCACGCTGTGTAATTCAGCCACTATATGGTCTCCTCATGCTGCCAAAACCTCCACGCTGTGTTGTTCAGCCACTATATGGTCTCCTCATACTGATGCCACCTCCAGGCTCTGCCATTCTGCCACTTTGCGGCAGTGATTCTAAAAGCGATGCCGGTAATCTGCATGTTATTCTGAATAACAGTATTATTTCACTACCCCAGCACATTCCATATGCATGTTAGAACACAGAAAAGTGTTCTATACCCCTATTGAGGCTCTCTGTAGGCCAGAAATTGCTGTTTTTAATATAGATTCTCCGCAAATAAATTAGGATCGAAACGAAATTTGTTGGAAAATTCTGTGAATCGGCCGAATCAAATTTTTCAAAAGTTCGCTCATCTCTTATCATACTGCTTGTGTACATAAAGTTGAAATAGTGCATACAGTATATATACTGTGCTCATACATAGTCTATATCATAGTATAATACATTGGTGCTTCAGTGTTATAAAATATAATTTAAAAGGCTTGAATTCCTAGCTTCATACATTAGCCATTGCTTAACCCCTTAAGGACTGAGCCCTTTTTCACCTTAAGGACTCGGCAATTTTTTGCAATTCTGACCACTGTCACTTTAAACATTAATAACTCTGGAATGATTTTAGTTATCATTCTGATTCCGAGATTGTTTTTTCATGACATATTCTACTTTAACATAGTGGTAAAATTTTGTGGTAACTTGCATCCTTTCTTGGTGAAAAATCCCCAAATTTGATGAAAAATTTGAAAATTTTGCATTTTTCTTACTTTGAAGCTCTCTGCTTGTAAGGAAAATGGATATTCCAAATAATTTTTTTTTATTCACATATACAATATGTCTACTTTATGTTTGCATCATAAAATTGAGGAGTTTTTACTTTTGGAAGACACCAGAGGGCTTCAAAGTTCCGCAGCATTTTTCAAATTTTTCACAAAATTTTGAAACTCGCTTTTTTCAGGGACCAGTTCAAGTTTGAAGTGGATCTGAAGGGTCTTCATATTAGAAATACCCCATAAATTACCCCATTATAAAAACTGCACCCCCCAAAGTATTCAAATTGACATTCAGTAAGCGTTTTAACCCTTTAGGGGTTTCACAGGAATAGCAGCAAAGTGAAGGAGAAAATTCACAATCTTCATTTTTTACACTCGCATGTTCTTGTAGACCCAATTTTTGAATTTTTGCAAGGGGTAAAAAGGAGAAAATTTTTACTTGTATTTGAAACCCAATTTCTCTCGAGTAAGCACATACCTCATATGTCTATGAGAAGGAGCGTCAAATCGTTTTTGGGGGGCATGTCAGCTTTAGGAAGCCCCTATGGTGCCAGGACAGCAAAAAAAAAACCACATGGCATACCATTTTGGAAACTAGACCCCTCGGGGAACATAACAAGGGGTAAAGTGAACCTTAATACCCCACAGGTTACATAGTTACATAGTTAGTACGATCGAAAAAAGACATATGTCCATCAAGTTCAACCAGGGAATTAAGGGGTAGGGGTGTGGCGCGATATTGGGGAAGGGATGGGATTTTATATTTCTTCATAAGCATTAATGTTATTTTGTTCCAGGAATGTATCTAATACTGTTTTAAAGCTGTTAATTGTTCCTGCTGTGACCAGTTCCTGAGGTAGACCGTTCCATAAATTCACAGTCCTCACGGTAAAGAAGGCGTGTTGCCCCTTGAGACTAAACTTTTTCTTCTCCAGACGGAGGGAGTGCCCCCTCGTCCTTTGGGGGATTTAACCTGGAACAGTTTTTCTCCATATTTTTTGTATGGGCCATTAATATACTTATATAGGTTTATCATATCCCCCCTTAAACGTCTCTTCTCAAGACTAAACAATTGTAACTCCTTTAATCGCTCCTCATAGCTAAGATGATCCATGCCCCATATTAGTTTAGTCGCGCGTCTCTGCACCCTTTCCAACTCCGCAGTGTCCCTTTTATGGACAGGTGCCCAAAACTGAACAGCATATTCCAGGTGAGGCCGTACCAATGCTTTATAAAGGGGGAGTATTATGTCCCTGTCCCTTGAGTCCATGCCTCTTTTGATACATGACAATATCCTGCCGGCTTTGGAAGCAGCAGCCTGACATTGCATGCTATTCTGTAGTCTGTGATCTACAAGTACACCCAGATCCTTCTCTACCAGTGATTCTGACAGTTTAATCCCCCCTAAGACATACGATGCATGCAGGTTATTAGTACCCAGATGCATAACTTTACATTTATCCACATTGAACCTCATTTGCCAAGTGGATGCCCAGTTACTTAGTCTATCCAAGTCATCTTGTAACTTATGCACATCCTCTATAGACTGTACTGTGCTACAAAGCTTGGTGTCATCTGCAAAGATAGAAACAGAGCTGTTAATACCATCCTCTATATCATTGATAAATAAATTAAACAACAGCGGGCCCAGTACAGAACCTTGGGGTACACCACTAATTACCGGGGACCAATCAGAGTACGAATCATTGACCACCACTCTCTGGGTATGATCCATGAGCCAGTGTTCAATCCAGTTACAAACTAAAATTTCCAAACCCAAAGACCTTAACTTATCTGTCAGACGTCTATGAGGGACAGTATCAAATGCTTTAGCAAAATCCAGAAACACTATATCCACAGCCATTCCTCTGTCAAGGCTTCTACTCACCTCTTCATAAAAGCAAATTAGATTGGTTTGACAACTTCTATCCTTAGTAAACCCATGCTGGCTATCACTTATAATACAATTATCCCCTATGTATTCCTGTATGTAATCCCTTAAGTCCTTCAAACAATTTACCCACAATGCACGTTAAACTTACCGGTCTATAGTTTCCTGGGGAAGACCTAGATCCTTTTTTGAAGATTGGCACCACATTCGCCTTGCGCCAGTCCCTTGAGGTGTTTCACGACTTTTGCATATGTAAAAAAAAATTAAAAATTTTACCTAAAATGCTTGGTTTCCCAAAAAATTTACATTTTTACAAAGGGTTAAAGCAGAAAATACCCCCCAAAATTTGAAGCCCAATTTCTCCCGATTCAGAAAACACCCCATATGGGGGTGAAAAGTGCTCTGCTGGTGCACTACAGGTCTCAGAAGAGAAGGAGTCACATTTGGCTTTTTGAAAGCAAATTTTGCTCTGGGGGCATGCCGCATTTAGGAAGCCCCTATGGTGCCAGGACAGCAAAAAAAAAACACATGTCATACCATTTTGGAAACTAGAGCCCTCGGGGAATGTAACGAGGGGTTAAGTGAACCTTAATACCCCACAGGCGTTTCACGACTATTGCATATGTAAAAAAATATATATATTTTTTACCTAAAATGCTTCTTTTCCCAAAAATTTAACATTTTAAAAAAAGGGTAAAAGCAGAAAATACCCCCCAAAATTTGTAACACAATTTCTCCCGAGTACCGCGATACCCCATATGTGACCTTAAACTGTTGCCTTGAAATACGACAGGGCTCCAAAGTGAGAGCGCCATGCGCATTTGAGGCCTAAATTAGGGATTGCATAGGGGTGGACATAGGGGAATTCTACGCCAGTGATTCCCAAGCAGGGTGCCTCCAGCTGTTGTAAAACTCCCAGCATGCCTGGACAGTCAGTGGCTATCTGGCAATACTGGGAGTAGTTGTTTTGCAACAGCTGGAGGCTCCGTTTTGGAAACCGTGGCGTACCATACGTTTTTCATTCATTTATTGGGGAGGGGGGCTGTGTAGGGGTAAGTGTATATGTAGTGTTTTTTACTTTTTATTTTATTTTTTGTGGTAGTGTAGTGTAGTGTTTTTAGGGTACAGTCGGATGGGCGGGGGTTCACAGTAGTTTCTCGCTGGCAGTTTGAGGTGTTGCAGAAAATTTGCCGCAGCTCAAACTTGCAGCCCGATACTTACTGTAAACCTCCGCCCATTTGAGTGTACCCTGTACATTCACATTGGGGGGGGGGGGGGGGGGGGGACATCCAGCTGTTGCAAAACTACAACCTCCAGCATGCGCTGACACACTGTACAAGCTGAGAGTTTTAGTTTTGCAACAGCTGTAGGCACACTGGTTATGTATCACTGAGTTTGTGACCTTACTCAGTGTTTCAAAACTACAACTCCCAGCATGTACGGTGCATGGTGTAAGGTGACTGCTGGGAGTTGTAGTTTGCAACAGCTGGAGGCACACCGGTCGTGAAACACTGAGTTAGGTAAAAAAAAAAAACTGAGTTTCACAACCAGTGTGCCTTCAGCTGTTGCAAATCTACAACTCTCAGCAGTCACCGACAGCCAATGGGCATGCTGGGAGTTGTAGTTATGCAACCAGCAGATGCACCACTACAACTCCCAGCATGCACTTTAGCTGTTTGTGCAAGCTGGGAGTTGTAGTTATACAACAGCTCAAGGTACACTTTTCCATAGAAAAAATGTGCCTCCAGCTGTTGCAAAACCATAAGTCCCAGCATGCCCATAAGGGAATGCTGGGAGTTGTGGTGGTCTGCCTCCTGCTGTTGCATAACTACAGCTCCCAGCATGCCCTTTTTGTATGCTGGGAGCTGTTGCTAAGCAACAGCAGGAGGTTGTCACTCACCTCCTGCTGCTGCTCCGTCGCAGGACAGTCCCTCGCCGCTGCCGTCGCTCCTGGGGCCCCGATCCCAACATGGATGCCGGGGATCGGGGTCCCCAGCACCCGGGGTCGTCTTCCCGCACCCGCTCACATCCTCCGGAAGAGGGGCGGAGCGGGTGCGGGAGTGACACCCGCAGCAGGCGCCCTGATTGGTCGGCCGGTAATCCGGCCGACGAATCAGGGTGATCGTGAGGTGGCACCAGTGCCACCTCACCCCTGCAGGCTATGGCTGTTCGGGGCCGTCAGAGACGGCCCCGATCAGCCAGTAATTCCGGGTCACCGGGTCACTGGAGACCCGATTGACCCGGAATCGCCGCAGATCGCTGGACTGAATTGTCCAGCGATCTGCGGCCATCGCCGACATGGGGGGGCATAATGACCCCCTCTGGGCGATATGCCGGGATGCCTGCTCAATGATTTCAGCAGGCATCCGGCTCCGGTCCCCAACCGGCTAGCGGTGGGGACTGGAATTCCCACGGGCGTATGGATACGCCCTGCGTTCTTAAGAGGTTAATAAACATATGGATAACAGCTGAATACAATTTAATAAACAGTGTCTGTATATACAATAGAAGAGGGATGCTCACCTGCTCTGCAAAGAGACTACACAAAACATGGTGTTGATCATTTGTAGTGGTGCACCGGCATTACACTGGGCTCCCGGTCAACTGATCCTGATCACATGACCATCTGGGGTCACATGATTTATCCTTGTGGAAACCGCACACGCTAAGCAGTCAGCAGGATCCAGGGATAGATCAGCGATTGCATTCAGCTGCTCAATGTCTTTTCCATCTCCCCAAAGGGAGGGGGCATGTCCTCTTTTGCCTGCGCTGTGATGACTCCTCCCCCTCCCTCACTCTGCTGCTCTTGGGGGAGCATGGCAGCCCTGCTCTGTAACCCTTTACTTTCTAGTTTCATGCTGTACACACATAGGCACACATATACACACACAAACACACACAATGATAATTGGAGATTGCCTGTACTCTACCACCAAAGACAATCTGGTGAGTGTATAACTTCGATCTTTCTATGTCATTCAAGTGTGTCATGCTTAGGCAGTCCTGTAATACTGGGACTTAGTTTTGGAGTAGTTGGAGCTACAGTCTTTGGATAACTTTTTACAGCAGTGTTTCCTTCACCTGTGTGCCTACAGCTTTTGCAAAACTACAACACTCAGCATGCCCAGACATCCTTTCACTGTCCAGGCATGCTTGAAGTTGTAGTTTTGCAACAGCTGGAGGCACATGTTTGATAAAACTCTGTGTTACAGCAGTGTTGCAGCAAGCTGTATTCCTCCTACAGCATTGTCAATCAGCCATCTTGTGTCCATGACCTTTGTAGACCCTCAAGCTGCTGTGGGACTCATCAGTGTCCCAGGAGGTATGGGGACTCCTAGTGGTGGGATTTTCAAAGACAGTTTTCTTTAATAAAATGTGAAGATATTTTAACTCCTTCAGGACGAAGGGCGTACCTGAACGCCACTTGCCAGGTCTCGGTGTTTAAAACGGGGTCACACCGTGACCCCGCGTCACACCGGGTCGGTCCTGGCTGCTAACGATAGCCGGGACCCTGGGCTAATAGCTTGCGGCACCGATCGTTGTGCCACGTGCTATTAACCCTTCAGACGCGTTGATCAGTCAGGCTGATCGGGACTATCGCGATAAAATCGCGATGTCCCGATCAGCCAGGACGCGAGCGGAGACCCCCTTACCTTGCTCCATCGCGTCCGATCGGCGTTTGATTGCTCTAAGCCTGAGCTACAGGCTTGAGCAATCGAGCCCCTATCTCGATGATCCATGCAAAGCTATGGCTTTGCAGGGATCAGGGTAAGAGATCAGTGTGTGCAGTGTTATAGCCCCCTATGGGAGCTATAACACTGCAAAAAAAAAGTGAAAAAAAAAGTTAACAAAGGTCATTTAACCCCTTCCCTAATAAAAGTTTGAATCACCCCCCTTTTCCCATAAAAACTGTGTAAATAAAAATAAACATATGTGATATTGCCGCGTGCGGAAATGTCCGAACTATAAAAATATATGATTAATTAAACCGCACAGTCAATGGCGTACGCGCAAAAAAACTTCCAAAGTCCAAAATAGCATATTTTTGGTCACTTTTTATATCATGAAAAAATGAATAAAAAGCAATCAAAATGTCTGATCAATACAAAAATAATACAAAAATGGTACAGAGAAAAACTTCAGAACATGGCACAAAAAATTAGTCCTTATACCGGCCCGTACGCAGAAAAATAAAAAAAGTTATAGGGTTTAGAAGATGAGAATTTTTTATGTATACATTTTCCTGAATGTAGTTACGATTTTTTTCTCGAAGTATGACATATATCCAACCTATATAAGTAGGGTATCATTTTAACCATATGGACCTACAGAATAAAGATAAGGTGTTATTTTTACCGAGAAATGCACTGCGTAGAAACGGAAGCCCACAAAATTACAAAATGAAATTTTTTCTTCAATTTTGTCGCACAATTAATTTTTCCGTTTCGCTGTGGATTTTTTGGTAAAATGACGATGTCACTGCAAAGTAGAATTGGTGGTGCAAAAAATAAGCCATCATATGGAATTTTATGTGCAAAATTGAAAGCGTTTTGATTTTTAGAAGGTGATAATGAAAAAATTAAAATGCAAAAATGGAAAAACCCTGTGCCCTTAAGGGGTTAAAGAAGTATATTAGAAAAAACTATTGTTTTGCCAAGTTGTACAACATATAAAAAGTTTTTATATATGACAGTAAAAATTTAAGTTTTTAAGATAATTCCAGCTTGCCAAACATCAATCACACGTGGAGCTCTTTATAAAGATAAGCTGGACTCTTTTCAATAAATCCCAAATATGAAAGTAGACACCTTGGCGGAGTATTCAGACCATAACTATGAAAAAGATATTTTTACATGTTTATATTCTGAAGGTAATACAATGGATGTCTCTCTAATACCAATGTGTGAAGTCTCTCTCTGTTCAGTCAAATGGGTAATTAATTATTAGTTACAATAATAGAACATTTTCCCTGGACAGAGACTTTGAGGATGTTACCATCCCCCCACCATGACTTAGGAATGCAAACACTGTGTGTGTTATACTTCTAAGTGAAAACTATATATAATATAACTATATGTAGTGTGGAATAGAACATAATGGCCCAGATTTATCAAACTGTGTGAGAGAAAAAGTGGAGGGATTTCCCTATCCCTTGTGTCCACCCTTGATTACTGATCTTAATCCCTGCATTGAGATATCCTAACACAGCATATTGTTGGGTCGAGCTAACGCACTCAAGATAACCATGGTTATTGTACACCAAAATCCCCAAGTTCCTTTTAGTGTTAGTTTTATTATTTATTTAGGAGACAATAAGAATCATCTGCACTCCAGTTTTGGTCTGTTTATTTGCCCATAATTAAGTAGTAATGTTTCTCATAGAAAGCTTATGGTGTGAAAAGCTAGAAAAATAATAAATACAGTTATTATATATAATCTACACATTTTATTATTATTTTTTAAACGTTTGGCAACTTTTTCACATTAATGGTCTATTCACACGTACAGTATTCTGTGCAGATTTGATGAGAAGGATTTTCTGCTGCATATTTCAATGTGAACTGAGCACAGCTTGAAATCCTATGCATCAAATCTGTTATGAATACTGTATGTGTGAATAGACCCTAAGTGTCCTTGGCTGCGTTATAGTCTATTTAGCATTTGAAATTATTTTACATGTAGTGGCTCCTTAGATGCTGCATATTTTCCAAAATGTGTATACAACTAGTAAGTTATTTTTTATTTTTTTATAGGAGCAACTATTAATATTGGGTGCATTATCGGCTTCTTGATATGGAAACCAGCATCTGGCAACTTTGCAGTGTTTTTTATAATGTCTGGACTCTGGGGGATTGCAGATGCAGTGTGGCAGACACTACTAAGTTGTAAGTATATAATATCTTGCAGATAACCATTTTTACATTGATGGCATTATACTCATTTAACAAGCTTTTTCTTTAAAATGTGCCCCTACTGGTTTTAGGAAGTACAGAATAAGTTACAGTAGATTAAATTAGTTTTCTCACATCCATTTAATTATTTTGCTCAGTATTACAGGAGGGCATAGCTGATTGTTAAGGGTTAATCTGCTAGAAGAGGATGCATTTTCTCCTAAAATGGTTTAATTTAGTTCCCCAGTATATAAACAGGCAGTATACAGGCAGCCATCAATAGCCACACGCACTAAGGAGACGCACTAAGGAGACAGATGTGTACGTTTTTTTTTTCTCACCTAATAATTTTATAATTCTTTATCTCATATAGCACCACACAGATTCCGCACACAGGTCCCTGTCCCCATTGGTTCCCTCCATTTTTTCTTCTTTAACAGGTGTAAGGTTTAGAATGTTGATCCATGCCATATCACAGTCAGGATGGAATTCTTCCTCTGTCATGGGGCAATTGGCACCAGCCTTAGGGGTTAAGGGGTTTTGCCTTCCTCTGGATAAACACAGTATGGTTTTAGGCTGCATTTGCTGGGCTCTTTTTTTTTTTTCCCCCAATCTTACTAGCTATGTTACCTTACATTGCTACTATATATTTACATTAGCAAGATGTAACAAAGCAGAACAGATCATCCTTGCATTTTACATGCTACAGAGAGAGAGAGAGTCTCTTAGTAGACTCATCCAGCTTTGAAGCAGGAATTTTCACAGAGCTGTCAAAATAGTGCGAACTCTCTGTTGCAGGTTAAGAACCCAATCTGAATTAGAGTGCAAGAGATCATTTATTCTTAACTAGCTGAGTACCCGGCATTGCACGGTTTTTCCTTCCAAATCCTTGTTGGGGAGGAAAATAAACAAAGGAGGAAGCTTTTGACTTCATATGCAGTCCTCATATATTGTTGTCATATCCCAACCCCACATCACGACCTCCTATCTCGACCTCCTGTCCTGACCTACTATACCGTCCTCCTGTCCCGGCCTCCTATCCCGATCTCCTATGCCGACCTCCTATCCCGTCCTCCTATCCCGTCCTCCTATCCCGTCCTCATATTTCGACCTCCTATCCCGTCCTCCTTTCTCGACCTCCTATCCCGACCTCCTATCCCGACCTCCTATCCCGTCCTCCAATCTCGAGCTCCTATCCCGACCTCCTATCCTGACCTCCTATCCCGACCTCCTATCCCGTCCTCCTTTCTCGACCTCCTATCCCGTCCTCCTATCCCGTCCTCCTTTCCCGTCCTCATATCTCGACCTCCTATCCCGACCTCCTATCCAGACCTCCTATCCAGACCTCCTATCCCAACATCCTATCCCGTCCTCCTATCCCATCCTCCTATCCCGACCTCCTGTCCCGGCCTCCTATCCCGATCTCCTATCCCGACCTCCTATCCCGTCCTCCTATCCCGTCCTCCTATCCCGTCCTCATATTTCGACCTCCTATCCCGTCCTCCTTTCTCGACCTCCTATCCCGACCTCCTATCCCGTCCTCCAATCTCGAGCTCCTATCCCGACCTCCTATCCTGACCTCCTATCCCGACCTCCTATCCCGTCCTCCTTTCTCGACCTCCTATCCCGTCCTCCTATCCCGTCCTCCTTTCCCGTCCTCATATCTCGACCTCCTATCCCGACCTCCTATCCAGACCTCCTATCCCAACATCCTATCCCGTCCTCCTATCCCATCCTCCTATCCCGACCTCCTATCCCGACCTCCTATCCCGACCTCCTATCCCGACCTCCTATCTCGACCTCCTATCCCGACCTCCCATCCCGACCCGTAATATGTGTACCAAGCATTGAAATAGCTACAGCCGTACGGAAATTATATGGGAAAATACATTTCCCATTGATTTGCATGGGATTTTAAACAAAAACCCCGACCCTCACAAATGGGGGTAGTTAAGGGTTAAATTAACTATCCTATATTTTAAGTGGACATATAAGTAACATGTGACCAAGTTTTATCGAAACATCTCCAGCCGTTTGGAAGTTATGCGGTAATATATATTTCCCATTGACTTGCATGGGACTTTAAACATAAGCCCCGCCCCTGGCAAATGGGGGTGAGTAAGGTTTAAATCACCTATCCTATGTTTGTTGTTGACATATAAGTAACGTGTGCCAAGTTTCATGTTAATATCTTTAGCCGTTTTTGTGGAACATACACACATACATACATACATATACACACACACACACGTTGAGTTTTATATATATATATATATAGATTAAATATATTTAACACGCTTTATTTTCTATTCACCTATTACTTCATAAGATATGAGTTGGCAATAGGTCCTCATTAAAGGAAAAGTAACATCAGAAACGGACGTGTTTAAATAAATTTTTTATGTTTATCATAAACTGTAAAATGGTTCATATTGCCATAATTGTAAACATCGATCATAGAGAGATGTAAAATAATGTAGCATTCACCATATGGGTTATCTTCATAGCTTTTTTAATTGATGCAAAGCTTCAACTAATACAGCAATCCTGTTTTGGCTGAATATTCAGAGAGGAAAGGAATGTGCATGGGTAACCACAGAGGCAACAACCTGTTTCACGCCACACTGACACTTCTTCTGGTCGGAATAAATGACTCTCTAAACATGTATGGAAAAAAAACTATTTTATGAATGTAATAGCTGATTGAGGCCTTCAAGGGTGGAAAAAAAAAGGAAATCCTAAAAAATTGCAGCATTCATGTTGACCAGTGAGATGCACAATAAAATGACACTTCCACTAGAATTACATGGAAAGTTATCACTTCTGTTAGGCTGGGTTCACATATGTCCGGCATCTGTAAACTCAGCCTAGATCTCGACGCAACTGATGCCATAACTGATGAAAACTTGCATCAGTTGTCATCAGTTGTATGACATCCAGCGTCCATAGGCCCTTATTTACTAAGAGTGGAGAGTAGGTTTCTTTGTGGGTTTCAATTCCCTACAATTTATTTTCCACAGTATTTACTAAGCTTTCCCTACATTTTCCCCTTTACCTACACTTTGCTTTTTTTACACATGCTCTGATCTGTCTGGTTTTCCTCAGCTCAAATCCACCACATTTTAAGTGGAAACCTTAGCAAATATGTTGGGTCTTTGTGAAAATGTTGAGAACACGCCCCTTTTTGGAGACCACGCCCCCTTTTCTCAGCGGCCACGCCCCCTTTCGGGTTTTCTTAGCAAAATAGAGAGTTAGTCGGGGTTTTTCAATTCTGGCACAAAATCTGGTGCAGACAGAATTTCTGGCGCAATGCGACAGAATCTGGCGCACAACCCGACAAAATATGTTGGGTTTGCAATAGTAAATGAGGGCCATTGTTTCTGTCTCTTTCCTTTACAGAAATAGCCAATCCTACCCAAATTGGGATTTAAGAACAAGAATATGACACCAGAAAAAGTTTTTTTTAGCTCTTCGTTCAGAGATATTTATATCTATGTACATTTATATGTCTGTGTATGGAGCTCTTCCATTCAGACTATTAACTGGCGCATTTCTGTTTTTTTTTGTTTGTTTTTTTTCTTCATTTGTCTACTTTTGGGGCATCTCTCATGACATTCCTACACTAGTCTGCAAGCATAGAAGAGTTCCACTTGCCCTGATACCATCTTTCCATTGCTGAAATGTCTTGATGGAAGTGCTCTCCACGTTCATCACTCAAAATGCACAATTGCTTGGAAAGAATTTGATTTGAGAGTGCAAACAGTGGATCTTCAGTGATATATTACAACCTAACTCTGGGTAAACATAGAATATGTTAGAAGATAAGAAGCATTCGGCCTATCTAGTCTGCCCAGTATTTGATATACTATGAATAGTACCTGGCCCTATCTTATATGAAGGATAGCCTTATGCCTATCCCATGCATGCTTAAACTCCTTCACTGTATTTGCATAGGCATAAGGCTATCTTATTCATATAGGATAGGGCAAGGGACTATTCATAGTATTCAGAATATTGGCCAGACTAGATGGCCCGAATGCCTCTTATCTGCCGACACACATTCTATGTTTACCAGGAGTAAGGTTGTAATGAGTCGCTGAAGATCTACTTTCTGCACTCTTATCTCAATTTCTTTCCAAGCAATTGTTGCGCTTTGAGTGACGAGTAGGGAGAGCACTTTTATCAATTGGTATTTCATCAAAGTTCAAGAATTTTAAATACAGCAATTCACTAAGAGTAGATAGGTTTCTTTAAAGAGGTTATCCAGGAAAATACTTTTCTTTATATATCAACTGGCTCCAGAAAGTTAAACAGATTTGTAAATTACTTCTATTAAAAAAATCTTAATCCTTTCAGTACTTATGAGCTGCTGAAGTTGAGTTGTTATTTTCTGTCTAAGTGCTCTCTGATGACACCTGTCTCGGGAACCGCCCAGTTTAGAAGCAAATCCCCATAGCAAACCTCTTCTACTCTGTGCAGTTTCCGAGACAAGCAGAGATGTCAGCAGAGAGCACTGTTGTCAGACAGAAAACAACAACTCAACTTCAGAAGCTGATAATTATTGAAAGGATTAAGATTTTTTTTATAGAAGTAATTTACAAATCTGTTTACCTTTCTGGAGCCAGTTGATATATAAAAAAAAGTTTTCCTGGTATATCCCTTTAAGTGCAAACAACAATGTTTATGTAAACAAAATGTCTTCTCTAGGAACAAAATATAGTTTACTCAGTGTTGCCAACCTGTATTTGTAACAAAAAAAAAAATACCAACTTTACAACAAAAATTAAATGCTGTATTTTAAGAGATATAGACAAGAGCACAGAAAAAAATCCTTTGGGAGCGGTCCCAAAAATTCTCACCACACAAAAACCTCCGACTGTGAAAAAATCAAGAAACAGACTTACACTTGGTGAGTGGTTCTATTGCAAACCACTCACACACTTGAAACACCCATATTCAACATCCCATGTGGATCATTATCCGCTGCAATCCATTTCGGCCGGCTCCGGACCACCCCTAAAAAAAATGCAAAAAATTGGAGAGCGGACAGATTCCACTTTCTAGTGCAGACAGTGTCATACGAAAGACCTCTCCACACTTACTTCACTGAGAGGGGTTTGTACGTCCAAAAAACCCCCTCAAATCCTGCAAGCCTTCAAATAACTACTCTGAGTTCCTACCTCTCCACTCTTCCTCTCCACGTTTAGAAGAGCAAGTACTCCTCAATCCTCCTTCTCACTTCGGAAGCAGCCAAAATCCAAACACTTATTTTTCATAAACAAGCTAACAATTTATTAACATATACCAATGTTATAAAATAATTTTAAAAAAAACTACAGGGATATACTGTTATCTAACTGTGACCATCTTATACACCTAATTTTCTCCTCCCTTTCACCCGGAAGCTCATTCCAATGGAACACATTTCTAACATAAAAACTTGCTTATTCTTTCAATGGTAACCTTATTCAGGGATGCACAATATTTTCATTAAAACCGTTCGGGACCAATGTGTTAAGCTTAAAAATATAAAAACTTTCTCTTCTGCATAGGGTAGAGAACCTACATAAACCCTTTGCTATTTGCTTTAGTATTTTAAGAAAATAAGACACCATAAAAACTTAAAAGTAAAAGCAGTTTCAACAGGACATGAATAGTTTGCATGAGTAAAGCATTTTCGGGAAACTCATTAATTTCATCAAGTGGCAGCAGGCCAAAAAAGGGTAGAGGCAAGGTGGACCAACGTTGTTACTCTTCCTTTATCTACCTGATCAGAGGGGGATAGTTCAGTGTATAAATAGAACTCGTAACGCATCTGTAAGAACCCGAAGGGTTAATCTATACTGAGGTTTTTTGTTATCCTGGTTACTGTGGAAAGGCCCTGTTCTCTGGATGGTCAGCTGACCTCGTTGGCTTTTCACCTGCTTATCTCCCTATTTAAGCCCTCAGTATTCATCCAGGCCTTGCCTGCGATAGAGATCATACTCCTAACTAGCATTTGTATTGTATCTTGAATTTCTGGCATATTTGACCCATTGGCTCCGCTCTCTGACTCCTCTCCTGTTTTTTTGCGATTTGGCATTTCTGTAATCTCTTGGTACTGACTTGGTGTGTGGACTGCGACTTTTGTGTTTGTTTGTTTGTTTGTTTAGTTATTATTTCTGTCCCGACCTTCGTCTGTAAATTTATTTTGTTTACATTTTACTCCCTGCACTTATTCAGGCAGGGACTGTTACCGTGGTTGTGGACCCGTCGCCTAGGGTGGGTTAGCAAGTAGACAGGGCAAGTGGTAGTGGGTGAGTTTAGGGCTTCACTCTTTCCTGCCCATACATGACAGTTGAAAAGAAAAAGCAAAGGTGCTCCTTGTGGAGTATTGCTTGCATAAAGGATACAGGGAGTGTAAATCGCTGCTTACCGATATGGGTTGTGTACCGACATACACAACAATGGTATACGTGTGTACAGACTGTATGCCCGTCTGCAGCCTTCCTGGATTATTGTTGCAAAGTAGAATATGACTTTGTAAGTACAGGAATCACGGCGTTGACCAAGCAAAGATCCGCAAGCAGGAAAGAATCCACCAACAGGTTTATTAACATCAATGCAATGCGTTTCGGTGCGCATGCACAGCTTCATCAGGCATAGCAATTGGGAGCAACACCCAGGGTTATATACCCTAATGGTGTTAATCACTGAAGGACATAAGCAAAAATAGCAAAAAGATATCTGTGAACATCCATACCAAAATATGAAATACAGCACAATTATAACAATAGATTAGATAAAATAAAGGGAAAAAGAAAGAGGACAATTCGTCAATTTAAACTGAAATCGCATCAAAAACACATAGGAACATTCACATTATGCAATTCATTTTCAATAGGTATCAGTATGAATGTTCTCATCAATACCCATCCGCGCTTACCAATTTTTTATTATGTTATATAGCATTCATAATCCAGAAGAAACACCAAAAAAAATTACATATAAAAGTATTTATAAAAAGATATATATATATATATATATATAAAGTAAAAATAATAATAATAAAGCTAAAATCCTATGAGTACCTGCACAGTTAATGAGACGATCGAAAATTTCCGGTAATATAATTGTGCAGGTACTCATAGGATTTTAGCATTATTAATATTATTATTATTATTTTTTATAGATATATATATTTTTCTAAATACTTTTATTTTTCTGTGTTTCTACTGGATTATGAATGCTATATAACATAATATAAAATTGCTAAGAGTACATGGGTAATGATCAGAACATTCATACTGATACCTATTGAAAATGAATCGCATAATGTGAATGTTCCTATGCGTTTTTAATGCGATTCCTTCCTTTTTCCCTTTATTTTATCTAATCTATTGTTGTAATTACGCTGTATTTAATATTTTAGTATGGATGTTCACAGATATCCGTTTGCTTTTTTTTGCTTATATCCTTCAGGGGTTAACACCATTAGGGTATATAACCCTGGGTGTTGCTCCCAATTGCCATGCCTGATGAAACTGCGCATGCGCAGTGAAACGCGTTGCATTGATGTTAATAAACCTGTTTGTGGATATTTTCCTGCTTGAGGATCCTTGCCTGGTTAGCGCTGTTATTCCTGTACTTACGAAGACCTGTTCTACTTTGAAACAATAATCCAGGAAGACTGCAGACGAGCATATAGTCTTTACACACGTATATCATTGTTGTGTATGTCGATACACAACCCATATTGGTAAGCAGTGATTTACCCTCCCCGGTATCATTGATGCAAGCGATACTCCACAAGGAGCGCCTTTGCTTTTTCTTTTCAGATTTTACAGACGTGACTGTATTCATTAGGAATCGTATGGGTAAGTGCTGCTCTGGAGGGATTTGATAAGTACTTTTATAACAACAACTGTTACAGTGAGCGCTCCGTTCCCCGCTCCTGGATCGGAGCGCTCACTGCCTCTGTCCTGGCCTGCAGCATCCCTGCGCGTCCCAGTCAGACACGCTGACCGGGAGTGCAGAGTTATCCCTGCTGGGGATGCGGTTAGCGTGGCGGGAGGTCCCCGCACACATGCCGCATCCCGATGCTGTCCCCTACCTCCTGCGGCTCCATGTGTCTTCTCTGTTCCCCGGCACGTGCGTCCCCGCTCTCTAGGGCGCATGCCGGCTTTATGAAATTTAAAGGGCCAGCGCACCATTGATTGGTGCCTGGCCCAAAGTGATCTATAAATGTTCCCTGCCCCTTCCTTTCCTTGCCGGATCTTTGTGCTTTGTGCCAAGAGAAAGCGTTCCATATTTGTTATAGTATTTTCCTGCCTGTTGCCGACCCATTGCCCGTGCCTACCGCCTCTGAACCTGTGCTGCCTGCCTTGACCTGTTGCTAGTGACTATCGCCTCTGATCCTGTGCCACCTGCCCTGACCTTTGCTATGTCTGACTATGCTTCTGCCTATTCCTCCTGTACCGCGTCTATCTCAGCAACCAGAGGAGTTGAGTCGCTACCGGGTGGAACGACCTGGGGGCTACCTGCCGCAGCAAGACCATCCCGCTTTGCGGGGGGCTCTGGTGAAGACCAGTAGCTCCTTAGACTCCGTTCCCCGGGTACGGCCCACGCAATCACTCCTCTGGTCCAGTGGATCCACCTCCTGCCACCTGTCCGGACCGTTACAGTAAGATCCGGCCATGGATCCCGCTGAGGTACCTCTTCCTAGCCTTGCGGATCTCACTACCATAGTGGCTCAACAGATGCAGCAGATTGCCCAGTAAGGTCAACAGCTGGCCCAGTTGACCGCCACGATGCAGCAGCTCCTGCCTGTCCAGCAACAGCCATCACCTCCGCCTGTGCCTGCTGCTCCACCTCAGCGAGCAGCCGTCTCTTCTTCCAGAATCCTCTTGTCCTGGCCAGACAAGTATGGCGGAGATCCGAAGCAGTGCCGTGGGTTCCTGTCGCAGTGCTCACTCCACCTTGAGTTATTGGCCGACCAGTTTCCGTCTGAACGTGCCAAGGTGGCCTTCATTCTCAGCCTGCTAACCGGGAAGGCCCTGGCCTGTGCTACACCTTTGTGGGACCGCTTTGATCCAGCCACTACCTCCGCCCAGAATTTTTGCCAAGAGTTCCGCAGTGTATTCGAGGAACATGCCCGGGTGTCCTCAGCAGAGACTGCTTTGCTCAACATGACCCAAGGAGACTCTACCGTGGGTGATTACGCCATCCAACTCCATACTCTTGCCTCAGAGTTGAATTGGAATGATGATGCTCTATGTGCCACATTTAAGAAGGGACTAAGCAGTGAAATTAAGGACGTCCTAGCTGCACGTGAGATGCCATCTACCCTTAGTGAGCTTATACTACTGGCCACTAGGATTGACAAGCGTTTCTCGGAGAGAAAAGAGGAACTTCTGCATGAAAAGGAGAAAGCTCGACCAAGACGCTATCCTCATCTGGCTCCGGTTTTTCAGTATCCACCGCAACCCTTCTCTGGGCCTCCCGCCGTGGAAGCCATGCAGGTGGATCGGTCTCGCTTGACCACTCAAGAACGGAGTCGTCGAAGAAACGAGAATTTGTGTCTGTACTGCGCCAGTACCGAGCACTTCCTTAGAGACTGTCCTCTCCGTCCTCCGCGTTCGGGAAACGCGCGCACCTAGTGAACGTGGGAGAGGCATTGCTAGGTGTTAATTCCTCCTCTCCACGTCTTACATTGTCAGTACAGCTCACCGTGTCTGCCAAGTCTACCTTCACTGCTACCGCCTTCTTGGATTCAGGATCTGCCGGCAATTTCATCCATGCCTCCCTGATTGACAAGTACCAGATTCCTGTGCACCGTCTGCCCAAGCCTTTCTTCATCTCTACAGTTAATGGTGAGAGACTCTCTACTACAGTGCAGTACCGCACTTCACCACTATAGATGGACATTGGTATTCTGCATACTGAGAGATTGGAGTTTTTGGTTCTTCCTTTTTGCTCCTCAGAACTCCTCCTGGGTCTGCCCTGGCTACAACGCCATTGTCCCGTCCTGGATTAGGCCTCCGGAAAAATCCAGAGTTGGGGTTCCTCTTGCTTCGGCCGCTGTCTCCGGTCTGCTCCTGTTAAGCAAGACCCCGTTGCTTCTCCACCACCTGGTCTTCC
Organism: Hyla sarda; assembly: GCF_029499605.1. NCBI lineage: Eukaryota > Metazoa > Chordata > Amphibia > Anura > Hylidae > Hyla > Hyla sarda. The sequence continues at coordinate 291,521,233 of NC_079191.1, forward strand.
TGAGCCCTACCACAGTTACGCGGATGTCTTTTGCAAGAAGCAAGCCGAGGTTCTTCCACCCCATAGACACTATGATTGTCCAATCGACTTGTTGCCAGGGACTACGCCTCCTCGGGGTAGAATCTACACAGTCTCTCAACCAGAGACTCTCGCCATGTCGGACTACATAAATGAAAACTTGCAGAGAGGTTTCATAAGGAAGTCCTCCTCTCCCGCTGGAGCCGTTTTTTTCTTTGTTGCTAAAAAGGACGGTTCCCTCTAGAGATGTTGTGAATTGTTCGCTGGCGAACAGTTCCCGGCGAACTTAGCATGCTCGCGTTCGCATCGCCGGGCGAACATATGTGAAGTTCGATTCGCCCCCTGTACTTTAACATTGCGGTAAACTTTGACCCTGTGAGTCAGAGTCAGCAGACACATTACAGCCAATCAGCAGCAGTCCCTCCCTTCCAGACCCTCCTACCTCCTGCACGGATGCCATTTTACATTCATTCGGCATGCTGCAGGCTTAGAAAGTGGAGGGACAGAGAAGCTGCTCCTGCTGTAATAGGGAAAGCGATAGCTAGGTTGCTGCTAGGTGGTGTATTCAGGGTCCACTTTACTCCTAAAGCACTAGTCTAACATCTGCTTTAAGGACAGCACCCAAAAAAAGCCCTTTTTAGGGCTCAAATATCAGTCCATGTGTCTTGCAACAGCTGGAGGCACCCTGGTTGGGAGGGAAAAGCTGGTTAAATGGGGTACTTCAGTGTAAAACTTAAGTTCCTTCAATCAACTAACTACAGTATTAAAAGGGCTATAAGTTCAGTCCGTGTGTCTTGCAACAGCTGGAGGCACCCTGGTTGGAGACCTCTGCTTAAAAGGGGAACTCTGCTGGCAACCTTTTTTGCTCATTGTCACACTAGTGCAAATCACATTTGGTGTGACAGTTGTTCAAATAAAAGAAAAAAAATACCTTTTTTGGCTGTGAAATAAAACCAGTGCTGCCTAAAGGGGGGCTCTAACTATGTGCTGCCTAATATGGGGGAATCTATGTGCTGCCTAAAGGGGGGATCTAAATATGTGCTGCCTAAAGGGGTCTCTATGTGCTGCCTAAAGGGAGGCTCTAACTATAGTTACATAGTTAGTACGGTCGAAAAAAGACATATGTCCATCAAGTTCAACCAGGGAATTAAGGGGTAGGGGTGTGGCGCGATATTGGGGAAGGGATGGGATTTTATATTTCTTCATAAGCATTAATGTTATTTTGTTCCATAAATGTATCTAATCCTGTTTTAAAGCTGTTAATTGTTCCTACTGTGACCAGTTCCTGAGGTAGACCGTTCCATAAATTCACAGTCCTCACGGTAAAGAAGGCGTGTCGCCCCTTGAGACTAAACTTTTTCTTCTCCAGACGGAGGGAGTGTCCCCTCGTCCTTTGGGGGGGTTTAACCTGGAACAGTTTTTCTCCATATTTTTTGTATGGGCCATTAATATACTTATATACGTTTATCATATCCCCCCTTAAACGTCTCTTCTCAAGACTAAACAATTGTAACTCCTTTAATCGCTCCTCATAGCTAAGATGTTCCATGCCCCATATTAGTTTAGTCGCGCGTCTCTGCACCCTTTCCAACTCCGCAGTGTCCCTTTTATGGACAGGTGCCCAAAACTGAACAGCATATTCCAGGTGAGGCCGTACCAATGCTTTATAAAGGGGGAGTATTATGTCCCTGTCACTTGAGTCCATGCCTCTTTTTATACATGACAATATCCTGCCGGCTTTGGAAGCAGCAGCCTGACATTGCATGCTATTCTGTAGTCTGTGATCTACAAGTACACCCAGATCCTTCTCTACCAGTGACTCTGCCAGTTTAATCCCCCCTAAGACATACGATGCATGCAGGTTATTAGTACCCAGATGCATAACTTTACATTTATCCACATTGAACCTCATTTGCCAAGTGGATGCCCAGACACTTAGTCTATCCAAGTCATCCTGTAACTTATGCACATCCTCTATAGACTGTACCGTGCTACAAAGCTTGGTGTCATCTGCAAAGATAGAAACAGAGCTGTTAATACCATCCTCTATATCATTGATAAATAAATTAAACAACAGCGGGCCCAGTACTGAACCTTGGGGTACACCACTAATTACCGGGGACCAATCAGAGTACGAATCATTGACCACCACTCTCTGGGTACGATCCATGAGCCAGTGTTCAATCCAGTTACAAACTAAAGTTTCCAAGCCCAAGGACCTTAACTTACCTGTCAGACGTCTGTGAGGGACAGTATCAAATGCTTTGGCAAAATCCAGAAACACTATATCCACAGCCATTCCTCTGTCAAGGCTTCTACTCACCTCTTCATAAAAGCAAATTAGATTGGTTTGACAACTTCTATCCTTAGTAAACCCATGCTGGCTATCACTTATAATACAATTATCCCCTATGTATTCCTGTATGTAATCCCTTATAAGTCCTTCAAACAATTTACCCACAATGCACGTTAAACTTACCGGTCTATAGTTTCCTGGGGAAGACCTAGAGCCCTTCTTGAAGATTGGCACCACATTCGCCTTGCACCAGTCCCTTGGCACAATACCAGACACCATAGAATCTCTAAATATCATGAACAGGGGTACAGATATTACTGAACTTACCTCTCTAAGAACTCTTGGGTGTAGTCCATCCGGCCCTGGGGATTTGCTTACATTTATATCACTTAACTTACCTTGTACCATCTCTACATTAAGCCAGTTCAGTACATTACATGATGTGTTACCAGCACTGACCTGGCCAATGTCAGCTCCTTTTTCCCTAGTATATACAGAACTAAAGAACCCATTCAGTAGCTCCGCCTTCTCTTGATCGCCTGTGACAACCTCCCCATTATCATTATTAAGGGGTCCTACATGCTCTGTCCTTTTTTTTTTTGCATTTATATATCTAAAAAAATATTTAGGATTAGTTTTGCTTTCTTTGGCCACCTGTCTCTCATTTTGAATTTTTGCTGTTTTTATTACATTTTTACAGATTTTATTAAGCTCTTTGTACTGTTTAAATGTTATCGCTGACCCATCAGATTTGTATTTTTTGAAGGCAATTTTTTTGTTGTTTATTGCTCTTTTAACATCATGTGTCAGCCATGTAGGATTTAATTTTAATCGTTTATATTTGTTCCCCTTTGGTATATATTTAGCTGTATAGTTATTTAGAGTTGATTTAAAGATGTCCCATTTACCTTCTGTATCAGTATTTGAGAACACTTCCCCCCAGTCTATGTCCTGTAGTGCAGCCCTCAGCCCAGGGAAGTTTGCCTTTTTAAAGTTATATGTTTTTGCCTTCCCCGCCTGTCTTTGTTTTCTACATTTTAAGTCAAAAGTAACTATATTGTGGTCGCTATTACCAAGGTTTTCCCGCACAGTTACATTACCAATCAGCTCTGCGTTGTTGAAAATGATCAGATCCAACAAGGCATCACTTCTTGTTGGGTCCTCCACAAACTGGCCCATAAAATTATCCTGCAATAAATTTAGGAATTGTCGCCCCTTTGTAGTTTTAGCCAACCCCGGACCCCAATCTATATCTGGATAGTTAAAATCTCCCATTATTACCACTGTACCTGCCCGGGTGGCCCTCTCTATTTGTTTATGAAGCCGAACATCTATCTCTTCAGTGATATTAGGGGGTCTGTAGATTACCCCAAATATTATTTTTTCAGTATTTCCCTCCTTTTGTAATTCTACCCACAGTGATTCCACCTCCTCAAAATCATCACACACTATGGCATCGTTCACACTGACTTTCATACCACTTCTTACATACAGACAGACTCCACCACCTTTTCTGTTCATTCTATCCTTGCGAAACAATGTAAACCCCTGCAGATTGACAGCCCAGTCATGCGAGGAGTCCAGCCATGTCTCAGTGACCCCAACTATATCAATATGTTCCTCCAGTATCAAGGCCTCAAGCTCCCCCATTTTATTTGCTAGGCTTCTGGCATTTGTGAACATACACTTTACATTTCCATCCTTTATGTTATTGGGGTTAATGGGATTCAAGGGTGTAAGTTTTATTTTCCTATGAAGCCTATTCCTATTAACTATTCTAACCCCTCCCTCCGGTCCACCCCCAGGTACATTTATAATTCCCACCTCTCTATCTACACTATCTTCCCCCTCTTTGCTGTAGGTTCCCTCCCCCCAAGTCCCTAGTTTAAACACTCCTCCACCCTTCTAGCCATCTTCTCCCCAAGCAAAGCTGCACCCTCCCCATTGAGGTGCAGCCCGTCCCTACGGTAGAGCCGGTAACCGACAGCGAAGTCAGCCCAGTTCTCCATGAACCCAAACCCTTCCTTCCTACACCAGCTTCTGAGCCACTTGTTTACCTCCCTGATCTCCCGCTGCCTCTCTGGTGTGGCTCGTGGTACTGGTAGTATTTCAGAAAATACTACCTTGGAGGTCCTTGCCTTAAGCTTGCGGCCTAAGTCCCTGAAATCATTTTTAAGGACACTCCACCTACCTCTTACTTTGTCATTGGTGCCAATATGTACCATGACTGCTGGGTCCTCTCCAGCCCCGCCCAGCAACCTGTCAACCCGATCCGCGATGTGCCGAACTCGTGCGCCAGGCAGACAACACACTGTTCGGCGATCCCGGTCTTTGTGACAGATTGCCCTGTCTGTCCCCCTAATAATTGAGTCCCCCACCACTAGTACCTGTCTGGCCTGCCCTGTACTCCTCCCTCCCTCCTTACTGGAGCAGACACCCCCCTGGCGGTCAGAGGCGGTATCCTGCTGCAGTTCTGCTAGCTCTGTAATGGCATCCCCCTCATCTGCCAAGCGGGCAAACTTGTTGGGGTGTGCCAGTTCAGGACTAGCCTCCCTGACACTTTTTCCCCTACCCCTCTTTCTAACTGTAACCCAGCTAACTGCCTGACTGTCCTGCAACTCCGTCCCACTGTCCTCCCCCACCTCTATTCCCGAGAGTGCCTGCTCAGTGAGCACGAGACTCCTCTCCATGTTGTTAATGCTTCTCATTGTTGCCAGTCGCCCCTCTAGATCCAGGATCTGGGCTTCCAAACGGACAACTAGCACACATCTCGCACAACAATATGCACCCTCAAACTGTTGTTCAAGGATTGCATACATTGAACAGGATGTACATTGGACTGCATTTTCCAACATGGAGGCCATCTAGTTATGGGGATTTCACAAATGTATAGGAAAAAACAGACAGTCAAAATGACACTTAAAATTTTTTGTAGACCTTGTGGGTTCAGAAATTAACACTCACAGCGATCTCAACCTCCTGTTTTCAAACTCCTGTTTTTGTAACTCCTCTTTCACGCCCCCTCTTACACAACAACACTCAGAAGAGCAAGCTCTCAATAAGAGTCCCAAGCTAAGATTTATACACCTGTGCCCAATCTACTCCTCCTCCCCCTAGAGGTGGAACAGAGAAAAAAAAAAAAAAATGAAAAAGGGTGTTTAAACTCTAACAGTTATCCCACTATGTGCAAAAGAGAAAAACTTACCCAAAATATGAATGTAGACTATAGGCAGTCGCACCCACTCCACAGATTCACTCCGCACAACAGATAATCACAGTTTTTGTAACTCCTCTTTCACGCCCCCTCTTACACAGCAACACTCAGAAGAGCAAGCTCTCAATAAGAGTCCCAAGCTAAGATTTATACACCTGTGCCCAATCTACTCCTCCTCCCCCTAGAGGTGGAACAGAGAAAAAAAAAAAATGAAAAAGGGTGTTTAAACTCTAACAGTTATCCCACTATGTGCAAAAGAGAAAAACTTACCCAAAATATGAATGTAGACTATAGGCAGTCGCACCCACTCCACAGATTCACTCCGCACAACAGATAATCACAGTTTTTGTAACTCCTCTTTCACGCCCCCTCTTACACAGCAACACTCAGAAGAGCAAGCTCTCAATAAGAGTCCCAAGCTAAGATTTATACACCTGTGCCCAATCTACTCCTCCTCCCCCTAGAGGTGGAACAGAGAAAAAAAAAAAAAAAAATGAAAAAGGGTGTTTAAACTCTAACAGTTATCCCACTATGTGCAAAAGAGAAAAACTTACCCAAAATATGAATGTAGACTATAGGCAGTCGCACCCACTCCACAGATTCACTCCGCACAACAGATAATCACAGTTTTTGTAACTCCTCTTTCACGCCCCCTCTTACACAGCAACACTCAGAAGAGCAAGCTGCCTAATGTGGGGGAATCTATGTGCTGCCTAAAGGGGGGCTCTATGTGCTGCCTAAAGGGGGGGCTCTAACTATGTGCTGCCTAACATGGGGGAATCTATGTGCTGCCCTAAAGGGGGGATCTAACTATGTGATGCCTAAAGGGGGGATATAACTATGTGCTGCCTAAAGGGAGGCTCTACCTATGTGCTGCCTTAAGGGGGGCTCTAACCATGTGCTGCCTAATATGGGGGAATCTATGTGCTGCCTAAAGGGGGGATCTAACTATGTGATGCCTAAAGTGGGGCTCTATGTGCTGCCTAAAGGGGGCTAAAGCACGTTATTCCAAAGAATTTAGGAATAATAGGTGATTTATGCCCTTTATGGATTAAAACCAGACTCTGCATCAACTATGTAATTTTCCATGGGAGTTTTGCCATGGACCCCCCTCCAGCATGCCACAGTCCAGGTATTAGTCCCCTTGAAACAACTTTTAAATCACTATTGTGGCCAGAAAGAGTCCCTGTGGGTTTTAAAATTCGCCTGCCCATTGAAGTCAATGGCGGTTCGCTGGTTCGTGAACATTTGCGGAATTTCGCGTTCGCCGTTCGCGAACCGAACATTTTATGTTCGCAACATCACTAGTTCCCTCCGTCCTTGCATTGATTACAGAGGCCTAAACAAGATCACAATTAAGAACCGTTTCCCTCTCCCCTTGATCTATGAGCTCTTTGACCGTCTCCGTGGGGCCAGAATCTTTTCCAAGTTGGATCTTAGAGGAGCCTACAACTTGATCCAAATTAGAGAGAGTCTCTGCAATGCACTTGCCGTGTTTCAAGAATTCGTCAATGACATTTTAAGAGATTTGCTTTACACCTTGACGACATTCTCATTTTCTCCTCAAACCTTGAACAACACCGGGTAACATGTACGCCAAGTTCTGTCTCGCCTCAGAAAAAAACGCCTCTACGCTAAGATCGAGAAGTGCCTCTTCGAGCGGTCCAGTCTGCCCTTCCTAGGGTACATCATTTCTGCCCAGGGCTTACAGATGGACCCGGCTAAGCTCACCGCGGTACTGGACTGGCCACACCCCTCTGGACTTCGTGCCATTCAAAGATTTTTGGGTTTCGCCAATTATTATAGGCAATTTATCCCGCACTACTCCACCCTGGTGTCTCCTATTGTGGCCTTGACCAAGAAAGGGGCTAATCCAAAATCCTGGCCATCTCAGGCTGAAGAGGCCTTCCAGTCCCTGAAGGTTGCTTTCGCCTCTGCACCTGTACTTTCCAGACCTGACCCCGCTAAGCCCTTTTCTTTGGAAGTGGATGCCTCCTCCGTAGGAGCCGGAGCTGTGCTCACCCAGAAATCATCTAGGGGCAAAACCTTAACTTGCGGCTATTTCTCCAAGACCTTCACCCCAGCCGAGAGAAACTACTCTATTGGAGACAGGGAGTTGTTGGCCATCAAATTGGCACTCGAAGAGTGGAGGCATCTTCTCGAGGGCTCCATCCATCCTTTTTGCATTTACACGGATCACAAAAATCTTGCCTATCTTCAGTCCGCACAGAGGCTCAACCCACAACAAGCTCGCTGGTCCCTGTTCTTTGCTTGCTTCAACTTTGAGATCCACTTCCGTCCAGCGAGCAAGAACATCAGGGCGGATGCCCTCTCCCACTCTTCAGATGTAGTGGGTGAAGAGTTTACTCCACGGCATATAATTCCACCTGAGCGCCTTATTGCAGTTGCACCTGTGGATCTTCGTCTTCTTCCTCCTGGCAAATCCTATGTACCTCCCCGCCAACAGTTGGAAGTCCTTAAGTGAGGTCACTCTTCCTTGCTGGCGGGTCATCCAGGGGTCCAAAAGACCCTTCAACTAATCGCTCGAAGATATTGGTGGCCTACTATGGCTAAGGACGTGTTTGAGTTTGTTCAAGCCTGTACAGTCTGCGCACAGGACAAGTCGCATCGTCTGAAGCCGGCTGGGCTGCTCCAACCTCTTCCTGTCCCTGAGACCCCATGGTCTCACATCGCCATGGAGTTTGTGACTGACCTTCCTCCTTCCCAGGGTATGACGGTCATTTGGGTCGTTGTTGACCGTTTTTCTAAAATGGCACACTTTGTACCCCTACCAGGATTACCTTCTGCGACTCTGCTGGCGAAACATTTTTTCCTGCACATTTTTCGCCTTCATGGTATTCCCTTGCATATTGTTTCTGATCGTGGGATGCAATTTGTTTCCAAATTCCGGAGAGCTCTTTGTGGACGGTTCAAAGTGAAGTTGGATTTCTCATTCTCTCATCACCCCCAAATGAACAGCCATGTGGAACACGTGAACCAAGTCTTGGGGGAATATCTACGCCATTTTGTATCTTCACGTCATGATGATTGGGCTGATCTTCTCCCTTGGGCGGAATTCTCCCACAACTTCAGGAATTCCTCCGCCTCTAACAAGTCACCATTTTTCGTGGTCTACGGTCGCCATCCTCTACCACCTCTGCTGTTGTCTTCCTCTTCTTCTGTTCCTGCAGTCGATGAGCTCATCCAGGACTTTTCCTCCATTTGGCGAGAGACTCGCACCGCTCTTCTTAAAGCCTCTGCCCGCATGAAGTCCCAAGCGGACAGGAAATGCAGGGCACCTACGGTGTTTTCTCCTGGTGACAGAGTGTGACTCTCGGCCAAATAAATCCGTTTCAGGGTCCCAAGTTACAAACTGGGACCTCGTTACTTGAGACCCTACAAGATTAAAAGAAGAATTAACGCTGTGGCTTACCAGCTTCATCTCCCCTCCACTCTTAGGATCTCAAACTAATTTCATGTCTCCCTCCTCAAGCCAGCTATCTTTAACCGGTTCTCCCCCAAGGTCACCACTCCTAGCCCAGTGGCCGGTACATCGGACATTTTTTCTGTCAAGGAGGTCTTGGCTTCCAAGTTGATCAGGGGGAGAAGATTTTTCTTGGTCCACGGGGAAGGCTGCGGTCCTGAGGAGAGGTCTTGGGAGCCGGAGGAGAACATCTTGGACCGCAGTCTTATCCTCAGGTTCCTGGGCACCAAGAAGAGGGGGAGACCAAGGGGGGGGGGGTACTGTTACAGTGAGCGCTCCGGTCCCCGCTCCTGGACCGGAGCGCTAACTGCCTCTGTCCCGGCCCGCAGTGTCCCTGCGTGTCCCGGTCAGACACGCTAACCGGGAGCGCAGAGTTATCCCCGACGGGGATGCGGTTAGTGTGGCGGGAGGTCCCCACACATGCACCGCATCCCGATGCTGTCCCCTACCTCCTGCGGCTCCACGTGTCTTCTCTATTCCCCGGCACGCGAGTCCCCGCTCTCTAGGGCGCGCGCTGGCTTTATGAAATTTAAAGGGCCAGCGCACCATTGATTGGTGCCTGGCCCAAAGTGATCTATAAATGTCCCCTGCCCCTTCCTGTCCTTGCCGGATCTTTGTGCCAAGAGAAAGCGTTCCATATTTTTTATAGATTTTCCCTGCCTGGTGCCGACCCATTGCCCGCGCCTACCGCCTCTGAACCTGTGCTGCCTGCCTTGACCTGTTGCTAGTGATTATCGCCTCTGATCCTGTGCCGCCTGCCCTGACCTTTGCTATGTCTGACTACGCTTCTGCCTATTCCTCCTGTACCGCATCTATCTCAGCAACCAGAGGATTTGAGTCGCTACCGGGTGGAACGACCTGGGGGCTACCTGCCGCAGCACGACCATCCGTACGCACCCCCTCCAGATGGACATCGGAGCTCTGCATTCCGAGCGATTGGAGTTTTTTGTGTTACCCCATTGCACTTCTGAACTTCTCTTGGGTCTGCCCTGGCTCCAGCGCCATTGTCCGCATCTGGATTGGACCTCCGGAGAGATCCGAAGCTGGGGCTCGGCTTGTCTTGGCAGATGCCTCAAGTCAAGTCTGTACCAGTCATCCTTCCTCCTCCTCCTCCCGGTCTGCCTGAACCTTATGTGGATTTTTCGGACGTTTTTTGCAAGAAACAAGCGGAGGTGTTGCCTCCACACAGGCCATATGACTGCCCAATTGACTTGCAACCTGGTTCTTCGCCACCTAGAGGAAGAATCTACCCTCTGTCTCCTCCAGAGACTCTTGCCATGTCGGAGTATATCCAGGAGAATCTGCAGAGAGGGTTTATCAGGAAATCCTCTTCCCCTGCCGGAGCAGGATTCTTCTTTGTTTCTAAAAAGGACTTCACCCTCAGACCTTGCATTGACTATCGAGGACTTAACAGCATTACTATTAAGAACCGTTACCCTCTTCCCCTGATTGCTGAACTCTTTGACCGCTTACAAGGCGCCAAGTATTTTACCAAGTTGGATCTCAGGGGAGCCTATAATCTCATTCGCATCCGAGAGGGGGATGAGTGGAAGACGGCTTTTAATACCTGAGACGGTCATCTCGAGTACTTAGTCATGCCCTTTGGACTCTGTAACGCTCCAGCAGTCTTCCAGGAGTTCGTAAATGACATTTTCAGAGACCTGCTCTATACCTGTGTCGTAGTCTATTTGGACGACATCCTCATCTTCTCTTCTAACTTGGATCAACACCGAACTCATGTCCGCTTGGTGCTCTCCCGTCTCAGGAAGAACCGCCTCAATGCCAAAGTGCCAAAGTGCTTATTCGACCGCACCAGTCTCCCCTTCTTGGGCTACATCATCTCTGCCAAGGGGCTTCAAATGGACCCTACCAAACTCTCTGCCGTCCTGGAATGGCCTCGTCCTTCTGGCCTCAAGGCCATTCAGCGATTTCTCGGATTCGCTAATTACTATAGACAGTTTATCCCGCATTATTACCTTTAGACATTTGAAAAACCTTCAGAATCTAATAGCCCCAGGTAGACTTTAAATACTAGATGAGCGTCCTATTCAGGCTATATCGATATGTCCCCCCTCCTGCAAAAGACGCTGCATGTGTTGTTCACTGATTAAAGAGTGAAAAATTAAACTCAAGTCATCCCAGACAAATGATATATATATATATATATATATATATATATATATATATACTGTCAAAGGTAATGTATCTTGTGACACCAATACTATGCCTTTAAAAACAGTACCAGCTCCATCAGCAGCAGCCTGAGTCTACAATCACTGATAAGTACCTTTCTTTACCTGCATAGTGAAGCAACTCGTCAGCAGCAGGTAGACCAGGAGCAGGGCCTGAACCAGCAGGTGGTGGCATACCTTGACATGCCCATGCCAACACACCTTGAAGATCTGCTGGACTTCTGGGCAGCCAAACTTGATTTGTGGCCGCAACTAGCAGAGTTTGCCCTGGAAAAGCTGTCCTGCCCAGCCAGTAGTGTGCCATCAGAGCGGGTGTTTAGTGCGGCGGGAGTCATAGTCACCCCAAGGAATACTCGTCTGTCCATTAAAAATGTGGAGAGACTGACCTTTGTGAAGATGAATCAGGCATGGATCAGGCAGGATTTCCACCCACCAATGCCTGATGCATCAGAGTAGATTGACCATGGTGCCACAAAAACACTTCACAAATATGGATAGTGTCAAACAGATTTAAGGCTCTGCTCCCCAGTTACAAACATTCCTCCGCATCAAAACATTTTTCACCACACCTTCGGGACTCCTGATGCTGTTGCTGCCGCCTCCAGGCTTTGCTATTCAGACACTATATAATATATATATTATATATGCTTCAGCCAACTCATGCTTCAGCCAACTCCAGACTGTGCCATTCAGCCACTATATGGTCTCTTCTCATGCTTAAGCCACCTCCAGGCTGTGCCATTCAGACACTATTTGGTATCCTCATGCTTCAGCCAACTCCAGGCTGTGCCATTCAGACACTATATGTCTCTTCTCATGCTTACGCCACCTCCAGGCTGTGCCATTCAGACACTATATGGTCTCCCCATGCTGCCACAAACTCCAGGCATTCATTCAGCCACTATAGGGTCTTCTCATACTGATGCCACCTCCAGGCTCTGTCATTGTGCTCCCATGTGACATGGGACTCCTTGTTAGATTTGGTCCTTTGTACCCACACGCCGTGGCCCAGAACACTAAAACCTCAGAGTTAAAACTTAAATTTTAAAATCCTCAAGTTCAATTAAAAAAATCTTAAATTTAGATTTAAAAATGTTAAATTTCAATGGTCTCCTCATGCTTTTGCCAACTCCAGGCTGTGTCATTCAGCCAATGATTTACTGATGCTGCGGGGCCGAAAATTTTTTATGGTAGCACTAGCTACCATAAATCTTCAATTTTAATCTCAAAATTAATCTTTTAATCTTAGGGATTGTGAAGCCCTAGAGTCTACTCATGCTACTGTCAGCTCCAGGCTGTTTCATTCAGCAACAATATGGTCTCTTCATGCTGCCAACACCTCCACGCTGTGTCATTTAGCCACTATATGGTCTACTCATGCTTCAGCCACATCCAAGCTGTGTCATTCAGCCACTATATGGTTTCCTCATGCTGCCAACAACTCCACGCTGTGTCATTCAGCCACTTTATGGTCTCCTCATTCTGCCAACACCTCCACGCTGTGTCATTCAGCCACTATATGGTCTCCTCATGCTGCCAAAACCTCCATGCTGTGTCATTCAGCCACTATATGGTCTCCTCATACTGATGCCACCTCCAGGCTCTCTTATTGTGCTGCTCTGTGGCTGTGATTCTAATTCTGATGCCTGTAATCTGCATGTCATACTGAATAACAGTATTATTTAACTACCCCAGCACACTCCATATGCGTGTTAGAACAAAGAAAAGTATTCTACACCCTTATTGAGGCTCTCTGTAGGCCAGAAATAGCCTTTTTTAAATATAGATTCGCCGCAAATTAATTCGACCCGAAATACATTTTTTCAGGAAATTCACCGAATCGGCTGAATTGAATTTTTCAAAAGTTCGCTCTTCTCTAATAGTAACATAGTTCATAAGGTTAAAAAAAAGACCAGAGTCCATCAAGTTAAACCTGTAATCCTAATGAGTCCCTACTGAGTTGATCCAGAGGAAGGCAAAAAAAAACATCATACTCTAGGTAAAAATTCCTTCCCAACTCCAAATATGGCAATCAGAAAAGATCAACTTCTGTGCCTATAAATCTAGAATCCATAACCTGTAATGTTATTATTCTCCAAGTTAACCATGACCACCTCCTCAGGAATTCCACAATCTCACTGATCTTACAGTAAAGAACCCCCGTCTGTGATGGTGCAGAAACCTTCTTTCCTCATGATGAAGAGGATGCCCCCTTGTTATAGATACAGTCCTGGGTATGAATAGATCGTGGAAAAGATCTCTGTACTGTCCCCTGATATATTTATACATAGTTATTAGGTCACCCCTAAGCCTTCTTTTTTCTAAACTAAATAACCCTAATTCTGATAATCTTTCTAGGTACTGTAGTCCTCCCATTCCCCGTATTACCCTGGTTGCCCGTCTTTGAACCCTCTCCAGCTCCACTATATCTTTCTTGTAAACTGGTGCCCAGTACGGTATACAGTATTCTATGTATGGCAAGACTAGTGATTTGTACAGTGGTAGAATTATTTCCTTGTCATGGGCATCTATGCCCCTATTGATGCACCCCATGTTTTTATCTGCCTTGGCAGCAGCTGCCCGACACTGGTCACTACAGCTAAATTTACTATTAACTAAGACTCCCAAGTCCTTTTACACATCAGTCGTCCCAGATGTGCTCCCATTTAATACATAATCCCAGCCCGGATTTTTCTTACCCATGTGCATTGCCTTACATTTATCAGTGTTGAACCTCATCTGCCACTTCCCAGCCCAAACCTCCAACCTATCCAGATCCATTTGTAACAGTGCACTGACCTTTATAGTGTTGACCGCTTTACAGAGTTTAGTATCATCTGCAAAGATTGCTACTTTACTATTCAACCCCTCTACATGGTCATTAATAAATATATTAAATAGAACAGGACCCAAGACTGACCCCTGTGGTATCCCACTATTAACAGTCACCCAACCAGAATAAGTACCATTAATAACCACCCTCTGTTTCCTATCACAGAGCCAGTTACTTACCCACTTGCACACATTCTCCCCCAGCCCAAACCTTCTCATTTTATGCACCAACCTTTTATGTGAAACCGTATCAAATTCTTTGGAAAAATCCAGATATATGACATCCAGCGATTCCCCCTGGTCCAGTCTGGAGCTCACCTCCTCATAAAAGCTGATCAGGTTAGTTTGACAGGATCGATCACTCATAAACCCATGCTGATATGGTGTCATACATTTATTTTTATCAAGATACTCCAAAATAGCATCTCTTAGAAAACCCCTTAAAAATGTACATACAACGGAGGTTAAACTAACAGGCCTATAATTCCTGGGGTCACCTTTTGACCCCTTTTTAAATATTGGCACCACATTTGCTATGCACCAGTCCTGGGGTTTTATTTGATTATACTACTTTAAAAACAATTATAACTACATGCATCAAAATTTGTATGTTTAAAATTGTCATCTTCTGACCCCTATAACTTTTTTATTTTTCCATATACAGTGGTCCCTCAAGTTGCAATATTAATTGGTTCCAGGACGACCATTGTATGTTGAGACTATGGGGGAGATTTATCAAAACCTGTCCAGAGGAAAAGTTGCCCAGTTGCCCATATCAACCAATCAGCTCGCTTTTTTCATTTTGCAGAGGGCTTGTTTAAAATGAAAGAAGCGAGCTGATTGGTTGCTATGGGCAACTGGGAAATTTTTCCTTTGCACAGGTTTTGATAAATCTCCCCCTATAACTCTATGGAAACCTGGTAATTGGTTCTGAAGCCCCAAAATGTCATTCAAAAATAGGAAAAAGGATTAAAGAAAAATAAGTAGATAACTTATACAGATAAAGCTAGTCCTTACATATGAAAGTAAGAAAGATCTGCTGGGAGCTGTAATCACTGTCTATGTAGAGGACAGGAGCTTCTTCAGGGTACTGTACAGTACAAACAATGTCCTAAAAAAGTAAAATGGAGCTGCTCTTACCTAGTGTCCAAAGGAGCAGCAAACCCTGGCACAGGTAGAGAGTAGTACAGAACATGTAGTACCACCCTGAACTGTAGGGAGGTGCTATCAGACAGCCAGTCAGTGCATGCACGTCAGTAATACAGGTGTTTTGGCAGTAAAATGCCCATTCTAATTAGTCAGATCTTCCAGCCATTGACACGTTTCACAGATCTGGATTGTCTGTAGCATTGTATGTCGAGTCTGGTTTCAAGTTACAATGGTCCAGAAAAGACCATTGGATGTTTAATTTTTTGCGCCGTGGTCCGTAGTTTTTATCAGTACCCTTTTTCTTTTCATTGGACTTTTTGATTGCCTTTTATAGATTTTTTTAGGGTATAAAAAATTATCCAAAATACGCAATTTTGGACTTTGGAATATTTTTTTACGTACACGCCATTGACCGGTTTAATTAATGCTATACTTTTATAATTTGGACATTTATGCACGCGGCGATACCATATTTGTTTATGTTTATCTTTGTTTACATTTTTTTTTTACCTGTTGGGGATGGAGGGCGTATGGATACGCCCTCGCGTCCCGGTACTTAAGGATGGAGGGCGTACATGTACGCCCTCCGCATTTCCGATCACCGCCGCTCGCCGCGCGGTGATCGGTCCAGGATGACTGCTGATATCTATCAGCAGGCATCCTGTGGCAATGCCTAGGGGGGGTCTTGAGACCCCACCATGTCGGCGATCACAGCAAATCGCCAGTCAATTCAGACTGGCGATTTGCGGTGACCCGATCGCCCGGACAATAAGGATGATCGGAGCTGTCTAAAAATAAGGATGATCAGAGCTGTCTGTGCTGCCACCTCCTCCTATCCCCTGCCATTGTTCGGTCAGTATGACCACCAATGGCAGTTGGGGGCGGGAGGGGTTAGAGTTAATTTCCCCCGCTCTGCCCACCGATCGAAGTCCGGGCAGAGCGGGGGAGAACGAGTGTGGCAAGGGGGGGGGATCATGGCCGGCTTACCCGGACCGGCGGCATCCTGGCGCAGCGGTGGCAGCAGGAGGAGTGCGGCCGGAATGTGCGGCGGTGGAGGAGGCTGCAGTGAAGATCGCCTTTGGTGGTCTGGACATGCTGGGAGTTGTAGTTTTGCAACATCTGGAGGGCCACAGTTTGGAGACCACTGTGTAGTGGTCTCTAAACTGTGGTCCCCCAGATGTTGCAAAACTACAACTTACAGCATTCGCTGACTGTCTGGGCATGCTGGGAGTTGTAGTTTTGCAACATCTGAAGTGGCACAGTTTGGAGGCCACTATAGGGTGGTCTCCAAACTGTAGCCCTCCAGATGTTGCAAACGTACAATTCTTAGCATGCCCAGACAGTCAGGGATGCTGGGTGGTGTAGTTCTGCAATATCTGTCCCTTCAGATGTTGCAGAACCACAACTCTCAGCATGCCTGGACAGTCTGGGCATGCTTGGAGTTGTAGTTTTGCAACATCTGGAGGGCTACAATTTGGAGACCACTACTTAGCGGTCTCAGAACTGTTCTTCCCCAGTCGTTGCATAACTACAACTCCTGGCATGCCCAGACTGTCCAGGCATGTTGGGATTTGTAGTTCTGCAACATCTGAAGGGCCAGATATTGCAGAACTACATGCCCAGCACTCCTGACTGTCTGGGCATGCTGGGAATTGTAGTTTTGCAACAGCTGTAGGCACACTGGTTGGGAAACACTGAGCTAGAGCAGGGGTCTCAAACTCAAATTATCCGGGGGCCACTGGAGGTAGCAACTGGGTGAGGCTGGGCCGCATGCGCCCATTACATATAATGCCCTCATCATACGCCCCTCATCATCCACCAGCAACACCCTCCACCAGCAGTAGCACCCCCATCACAAACCAGCAACCCCCCCCCCCCCCCATTTCCCCTACCCCGTGTGGTAATAGCATGAGCTGACGGATGATGGGGGGTGCTACTTCTGGGGGTTCCCCACATTAGGTAGGCAGCAGGTTCCCCACATTAGGTAGGCAGCAGGTTCCCAACATTAAGTAGTAGCAGGTTCCCCACATTGGGTAGTAGCAGGTTCCCGACATTAGGTAGTAGCAGGTTCCCTACATGAGTTAGGCAGCAGGTTCCCCACATTAGGTAGCAGCAGGTTCCCCACATTAGGTATGCAGCAGGTTCCCCACATTAGGTAGGCAGCAGGTTCCCCACATTAGGTAGGCAGCAGGTTCCCCACATTAGGTAGAAGCAGGTTCCCCACATTAGGCAGTAGCAGGCTCCCCACATTAAGTAGTAGCAGGTTCCCCACATTAGGTAGAGGCAGGTTCCCTACATTAGGTAGCATTGTCGATTACCCCCCTCCCCCCAGACTCACACACACACAGACACTAACACATGCACACACACACATAGACAGACACACACACATAGACAGACACCCACACATGCACACACACAAAGACAGACACACACATGCACACACACATAGACAGACACCCACACATGTACATACAGACAGACAGACACCCACACATGCACACACACAGACAGACACACACACGCGCACACACACACACACAGAGACAGACAACCACACATGCACACACACACACACACACACATAGACAGACAGACACACATGCACACACACACACACATGGACAGACACACATGCACACACACACACACATAGACAGACAGACAGACACAAACTCCTGGCATGCCCAGACTGCCAGGCATGTTGGGATTTGTAGTTCTGCAACATCTGAAGGGCCAGATATTGCAGAACTACATGCTCAGTATTCCTGACTGTCTGGGCATGCTGGGAATTGTAGTTTTGCAACAGCTGTAGGCACACTGGTTGGGAAACACTGAGCTAGAGCAGGGGTCTCAAACTCAAATTATCCGGGGGCCACTGGAGGTAGCAACTGGGTGAGGCTGGGCCGCATGCGCCCATTACATATAATGCCCTCATCATACGCCCCTCATCATCCACCAGCAACACCCTCCAGCAGCAGTAGCACCCCCGTCACCCACCAGCAAACACCCCCCCCCCCATTCCCCCTACCCTGTGTGGTAATAGCATGAGCTGACGGATGATGGGGGGTGCTACTTCTGGGGGTTCCCCACATTAGGTAGGCAGCAGGTTCCCCACATTAGGTAGGCAGCAGGTTCCCAACATTAGGTAGGCAGTAGGTTCCCAACATTAGGTAGGCAGCAGGTTCCCCACATTAGGTAGTAGCAGGTTCCCGACATTAGGTAGTAGCAGGTTCCCCACATTGGGTAGGCAGCAGGTTCCCCACATTAGGTAGGCAGCAGGTTGTCCACATTGGGTAGTCAGCAGGTTCCCCACATTGGGTAGGCAGCAGGTTCCCGACATTGGGTAGTAGCAGGTTCCCGACATTAGGTAGCAGCAGGTTCCCCACATTAGTTAGAGGCAGGTTCCCCACATTAGGTAGCATTGTCGATTACCCCCCTCCCCCCAGACTCACACACACAGACAGACACTAACACATGCACACACACATAGACAGACACACACATAGACAGACATACACACACACACTCACACATGCACACACACAAAGACAGACACACACATGCACACACACATAGACAGACAGACACCCACACATGCACATACAGACAGACACCCAAACGTGCACACACAGACACACACACACATGCACACACACATACATGCACACACACACAGACACCAACACACACACAGAGACAGACAGACAACCACACATGCACACACACACACGCGCACACACACAGACAGACAGACAGACAGCCACACACACATAGACAGACACACACACATAGACAGACACACACACACACACACATAGACAGACAGACAGACACACACACACATAGACAGACAGACACACACACACACACACACACATGCACACACATACAGACAGACACCAACACATGCACACAGACACCAACAGATGCACACAAACACACACATAGACAGACAGACAACCACACATGCACATACACACACATAGACAGACAGACAGACAGACACACATGCACACACACACAGACAGACAGACACACATGCACACACACACACACATAGACAGACAGACAGACACACACACACACACACACACCAACACATGCACATGCACACACACACACATAGCCAGACAGACACACACACATGCACATACACACACAGACAGACAGACACACATGCACACACACACACACACATAGACAGACAGACAGACAGACACACACACACACACACACAGACAGACACATGCACACACACACACATAGACAGACACACATGCACACACACACACACATAGACAGACAGACAGACACACATAGACAGACAGACAGACACACATAGACAACCTTACCTGTACTGCACTGCACTTCTCCTCTCCGGAGTAGTGAAGAAAACTATGTCTTGAAGCGTTCCGTGTCCCAAATAGCTGAGGAAAGTTCTGAGTCACTGTGCTGAGTGCTCGGACACTGTGATTGGTTGATGGGGGGTGTGCAGTCTCTGCTCTGCTCAGAACACAGAACTGCTTCAAGACACAGTTTTCTTCACTACATCCCTGCTGCGGGCCACAAACTTTCGTTCCGCGGGCTGCAAATGGCCGGTGGGCCAGGAGTTTGAGACCCCTGAGCTAGAGTCTGTTTCCCGACTCAGTGATTCCAACCCGTGTGCCTCCAGCTGTTGCAAAACTACAACTCCCAGAATGAACTGACAGACCGTACATGCTGGGAGTTGTAGTTTTGCACCAGCTGGAGGTACACGGGTTGGAATCACTGAGCTAGAGTCTGTTTCTTAACTCATTGGTTCCCCACCAGTCTGCCTACAGCTGTTGCAAAACTACAACTCCCAGCATGTACGGTCTGTCAGTGCATTCTGGGAGTTGTAGTTTTGCCACAGCTGAAGGTTTGGGGCACCCCCCTCCCATGTGAATGTACAGGGTACATTCACATGGGCGGTGGTTTACAGTGAGTTTCCTTCTACAAGTTTGAGCTGCGGCAAAGTTTCCGCCACAGCTAAAACTTCCAGCAGAAAACTCATAGTGAACCCCCGCCTGTGTGAATGTACCCTAAAAACACTACACTACCAAATAATAAAAAGTAAAACACTACATATACAGTGACCCCCCCCCCCCGACCTACGATGGCCCCGACAATCGATAATTTCAACATACGATGGCACTCAGACGCCATCGCATGTTGAAGGCAACATCAACATGCGATGCTTTTGTATATCAGGGCCATCGCATAAGCGGCTATCCGACAGCGCAGACTGCTTCAGCTGCCGCCGGATAGCCATTTAAGGGGCCCCGTGTGGTCCGGTGACGATCACTGACATGTCCCCGGCGCTCCGGACCGTCCTCTTCGGGATCCCTGCATCGACGTGGCTCTCCATCGTCGTCATCATGTCGCCGGGCACGCCGTCCCGTCATTCAATAGGAGCGGCGTGCGTAGAGACGTGATGACGGCGATACGGAACGACGATCCTGAGCAGCGGAGACGGTCTGGAGTGGCGGGGACACCACGGGGACTCCGCAACAGCGATGGTCGGCAACATCCAGGGAAGCGGTGATGGTTCGGAGCGGTGGGGACAGGTGAGTATACCTTCCTATATTTAACATTGCACGGATCTCTCAACATATGATGGTTTCAACAAACGATGGTTCATTTGGAAGGAATTACCATTGTATGTTGAGGGACCACTGTACACCCCCTTACACGTCTCCGTCCCCCCCCCCCCCCAATAAAAATGAAAAACGTCTCATACGGCAGTGTTCCCTAAACAGAGCCTCCAGCTGTTGCAAAACAACATAGACTGTCCTGGCAGGCTGGGAGTCTTGCAACAGCTGGAGGCACCCTGTTTGGCAAACACTGCTGTAGGGTTTTGGTGGAAACAAGCCCCATCCTTGTATCCGCGTCTGACCCTATTGCAAATTCCTCCTGTAGGCCTCAAATGCGCATGGCGCTCTCTCACTTCCGAGCCCTGTTGTATTTCAAGGCAACAGTTTAGAGCCACATATGGGGTATTTGCGTTACAAATTTTGGGGGGATTTTTCTCCTTTTACCCCTTATGAAAAGGTAAAGTTGGGGGCTACACCAGCATGTTAGTGTAAAAAAAAAAAAACATTTTTACACTAACATGCTGTTGTTGAACCATACTTTTCATTTTCACAAGAGATAAAAGGAGAAAAAGACCCCCAAAATTTCTAACACAATTTCTTCAGAGTACGGAAATACCCCATATGTGGACATCAAATGCTCTGCGGACGAACTGCATTGCTCAGGAGTGAGAGAGCGCAATGTACATTTGAAGCCTAAATTGGGGATTTGCACAGGGGTGGCTGATCGTTACAGCGGTTCTGACATGAATGCAAAAAAAAAAAAACACATTTTGGAAACATCACCCCTCAAGGAACGTAACAAGGGGTGTAGTGAGCCTTAACACTCCACAGGTCTTTGACAAATTTTCGTTAAAGTTGGACATGAAAATAAAAAATAAAACATTTCCCTGAAATCCTGGTGTTACCCCAAATTTTTCATTTTCACAAGAAGTAATAGGAAAAAAGGGAATAACCCATATGTGGATGTAAAGTGCTCTGTGGGAAAACTACAATGCTCAGAAGAGAAGGGGGCACCATTGGGCTTTTTGAGAGAGAATTAGGCTGGAATTGAAGGCCATGTGTGTTTACAAAGCCCCATGGTGCCAGAACAGTGGTGCCAAACCCCAACCCACCCCCGCCCCCCCCCCGCACATGTGACCCCATTTTGGAAACTACACCCCTCTCGGGTGTAGCTCGGGAATGTTATAAGGGGTACAGTGAGCTTTTAGGCCCCACAGATGTCTGACAGATTTTTTGAACAGTCGTCCGTAAAAATGAAAACTGTTATTTTTCATTTGCACAGCCCACTGTTCCAAAGATCTGTCAAATGCCAGTGAGGTGTAAATGCTCACTGCACCCCTTACTAAATTCTGTGAGGGGTGTAGTTTCCAAAATGGGGTCACATGTGGGGGGTCCACTGTTCTGGCACCATGGGGGTTTGGTTACAAATTCTCTCTTCAAAAGCCCAATGGCGCCATTTCTCATCTGAGGATTGTAGTTTGTCCGCAGAGCACTTTACATGGGGTATTTCTATACTCAGAAGAAATGGGGTTAAAACATTTTGGGGGCTTTTTCTCCTATTAACCCTCCTATTAACCCTTAACTATTAACAGCATTTTTATTTTTACGTCCCAATTTTACGAATTTTCGTCAATCACCTGTGGGGTCTTAAGGCTCTCTGTACCCCTTGTTACATTCCTTAAGGGGTGTTGTTTCCAAAATAGTATGCCATGTGTTTTTTTTTACTGTTCTGGCATCATGGGGGCTTCCTAAATTCGACATGCCCCCCCAAAACCATTTCAGCAAAATTCGCTTTCCAAGCCCAATGTCGCTCCTTCCCTTCTGAGCCCTCTAGTGAACCCACAGAGCACTTTACATTCACATATGAGGTATTTCCTTACTCGAGAGAAATGGGGTTGCAAATTTTGTAGGGCATTTTCTCCTATTACTCCTTGTGAAAATGAAAAGTTTGGGGTAACACCAGCATTTTAGTGTTAAAAATAAAAATTTTCATTTTCACATCCCACTTTAACGAAAGTTTGTCAATCACCTGTAGGGTCTTAAGGATCACTGTACCCCTTGTTACATTCCTTGAGGGGTGTAGTTTCCAAAATTGTATGCCATGTGTTTTTTTTTACTGTTCTGGCATCATGGGGGCTTCCTAAATGGGACATGCCCCCCAAAACCCATTTCAGCAAAATTCGATCTCCAAAATGCCATTGTCGCTCCTTCCCTTCTGAGCCCTCTAGTCCACCCACAGAGCAATTTACATCCACATATGAGGTATTTCCTTACTCAAGAGAAAAGGAATTACAAGTTTTGGGGGGGGGGGGGCTTTTTTCCACAACCCATATGTGGATGTAAAGTGCTCTGTGGGCGAACTACAATGCTCAGAAGAGAAGGGGCGCCATTAGGCTTTTTGAGAGAGAATTAGCCTGGAATTGAAGGCTGTGTGTGTTTACAAAGCCCCCATGGTGCCAGAACAGTGGTGCCAAACCCCATCCCCCCCCACATGTGACCCCATTTTGGAAACTACACCCCTCTCAGAATGTTATAAGGGGTACAATGAGCTTTTACGCCCCACAGATGTCTGACAGATTTTTTGAACAGTCGTCCGTAGAAAGGAAAACTGTTATTTTTCATTTGCACAGCCCACTGTTCCAAAGATCTGTCAAATGTCAATGGGGTGTAAATGCTCACTGCACCCCTTATTAAATTCTGTGAGGGGTGTAGTTTCCAAAATGGGGTCACATGTGGGGGGTCCACTGTTCTGGCACCATGGGGGGTTTGGTTACAAATTCTCTCTTCAAAAGCCCAATGGCGCCATTTCTCATCTGAGGATTGTAGTTTGTCCGCAGAGCACTTTACATCCGCATGGGGTATTTCCATACTCAGAAGAAATGGGGTTAAAACATTTTGGGGGCTTTTTCTCCTATTAACCCTTGTGAAAATGAAAAATTTGAGGTAACACCAGCATTTTATTGAAAAAAAAATTTTTTTTTATTTTTACGTCCCAATTTTACGAAAGTTCGTCAATCACCTGTGGGGTGTTAAGGCTCACTGTACCCCTTGTTACGTTCTTTAAGGGGTGTTGTTTCCAAAATAGTATGCCATGTGTTTTTTACTGTTCTGGCATCATAAGGGCTTCCTAAATGCGACATGCCCCCCAAAAACCATTTCAGCAAAATTCGCTTTCCAAGACCAATGTCGCTCCTTCCCTTCTGAGCCCTCTAGTGAACCCACAGAGCACTTTACATTCACATATGAGGTATTTCCTTACTCGAGAGAAATGGGGTTACAAATTTTGTGGGGCATTTTCTCCTATTACTCCTTGTGAAAATGAAAAGTTTGGGGTAACACCAGCATTTTAGTGTTAAAATCAAATTTTTCATTTTCACATCCCATTTGTCAATCACCTGAAGGATCTTAAGGCTCACTGTACCCCTTGTTACATTCCTTGAGGGGTGTAGTTTCCAAAATTGTATGCCATGTGTTTTTTTTTTTTTTACTGTTCTGGCATCATGGGGGCTTCCTAAATGGGACATGCCCCCCAAAACCCATTTCAGCTAAATTCGCTCTCCAAAATGCCATTGTTGCTCCTTCCCTTCTGAGCCCTCTAATCCACCCACAGAGCAATTTACATCCACATATGAGGTATTTCCTTACTCGAGAGAAAAGGAATTACAAGTTTTGGGGGGCCTTTTTTCCTTTTACCCCTTGTAAAAAATGAAAAAAAATGGGGCTACGATAACATTTTAGTGTAAAAAATTTAGATATTTATTTTTCCCCTCCATTTTGCTGCTCTTCCTGTAAAACACCTAAAGGGTTAATAAACTTTTTGAATGTCATTTTGAATACTTTGAGGGGTGCAGTTTTCATAATGGGGTCGATTATAGGGGATTTCCAACATAAAGGCCCTCAAATTCCCTTCTAAACTTAACTGGTCCCTGAAAAATTCCGATTTTGAAATTTTCGGGAACAATTTTAAAATTGCTGCTATATTTTGAAGTCCTCTATTGTGTTCAAAAAGCTAAAACATGTCAATTTTATGATGCAATCATAAAGTAGACATATTGTATATGTGAATCAATATGAAATGTATTTGACATGTCCCTTTTCCTTACAAGCAAAGTGCTTGAAAGTTAGAAAAATGCTAAATTTTTGAATTTTTCCAGAAAGTTTTGAATTTTTCACCAAGAAATGAAGCAAGTATCGATGTAAATTTACCACTAACATAAAATAGAATATGTCACGAAAAAACAATCTCAGAATCAAATTTATAAGTAAAAGCATCCCAGAGTTATTAATACATAAAGTGATAGTGGTCAGATTTACAAAAAATGCTCCTGTCCTTAGGGTTATAATGGGCTTAGGGTTATAATGGGCTCCAAGGGGTTACATGGAAAAAGGGGGGTGATTCAAACTTTTATTAGGGAAGGGGTTAAATCACATTTATTAACTTTTTTTTAACCTTTTTTACACAATTTTTTTGCATAGCATAGCATTGATCAGTGTTATCGTCGCTCTGCTGCTTCAGCCTGCTGAGCAGGCATGGAGCAGCAGATTACCAATCGAACGGTGAGAGGCAGGTAGGGACCCTTCCCCCATCCTCTCAGCCATTTGGGATGCCACAATTTCACTGCGGCAGTCCCAAACAGCCCGACTAAGTTGCCAGGAATGGTTTACTTTCACTTTAGACTCAGCAATCAACTTTGATCGCCGCGTCCAAGGGGTAAATGCTGGGCATCACTGAAATCAGTGATTTCCGGAATTAGACACGTGTTCTGGCGGCTGATAGCCGCCAGGACCACCCAGCTATGATGCGGGGTCAGCTCATGAGCCCACGTCATAGCAGGGAAGCGGGCGCAGGGAGTACAGGTATGTCCTGCGTCCTTAAGAGGTAGGGTAGGCATACATCCAGTTGCACAAACATGTTAGCAGAAAGGACATATGCAAAATTCCTATAACGGAAAGCAGTCAATAGGCAATGTTTTGGCTACACATGATACGGTAAAACCTCTCTGAGACTTCCACCTAAAATTTTCTTCTCAAAGAATGCATAATAAATGTGGAACTAAAAATCTGTCAGAGAAAATCTTGTCTGGATAAAGGGTCTTCTCAAAGAGGTGGTCTTTTTTAAAAGTTCCAGCTGAATTATCTTAACGGTATTTATGTAACAAACTGAAGTATTGATATTAGAGATGAGCGAACTTACAGTAAATTCGATTTGTCACGAACTTCTCTGCTCGGCAGTTGATGTCTTATCCTGCATAAATTAGTTCAGCTTTCAGGTGCTCCAGTGGGCTGGAAAAAGTGGATACATTCCTAGGAAAGAGTCTCCTAGGACTGTATCCACCTTTTCCAGCCCACCGGAGCAACTGAAGGCTGAACTAATTTATGCAGGATAAGCATCAACTGCCGAGCCGAGAAGTTTGTGACGAATCGAATTTACTGTAAGTTCGCTCATCTCTAATTGATATAACAAATTTTGTGAGCACAATTACTTTGATTCATTACATTGCTATGCAATGAGTAAATGTTTCTAATTATTGGTCTTATCTTGCAGCATTATATGGTGTACTATTTGAAAAGAATAAGGAAGCAGCCTTTGCCAATTTCTCTCTCTGGGAATCTCTTGGATTTGCCATTGCATTTGGATTCAGCTCATTTTTATGCGTGTACATCAAACTCTACATATTAATGTGTGTTGTTGTTGTTGGAATTTTGCTATATGGAGCTGTGGAATATATAGAACACAGAAAAACATCTGCAACAAGTGAAGAAGGACCCAAAGATTAACACCATACATGGCCAGGACTATGAAATGACATGCAAAACTAATTTTGTTCTTCCCACACACTGGTTGAAAAATGCTGATTTACAATTTCATCATTCACCCACCTGGGTGAAATAACTTTGTGCAATTCCTTGCTGAGTGAGTCTAGTGACAAAAGGGACACAAATATTAGAAAAATTAACAAAGATGTTTTACATTTAACTGCACATGGGACTGAATTTTTTTTCCAAATTAATTTTATGCCAGTTTTAGATGTGATGTCTGCTATTCTATCTTTCAACCCTACTGATTCACAATACTTAGTCTTATATTAAAGGGGTACTGCAGAGGGGAAAACATTTTTAAATCAACTGGTGCCAGAAAGTTAAACAGATTTGTATATTATTTATAGAAAATGTATATTTAAAAATGTTAAGCCTTCTAGTACTTATCAGCTGCTATATGCTCCAGAGAAAGTTTTGCAGCTCATACAAGTCTGGACTTGGTCCTCTATATGCTGCCACCTCTGTCTATTATAGGAAGTGTACAGGGCATAAGCAAATTCCCAAAGCAAACCTCTTCTGCTCCAGACAGTTCCTGATATGGACCGAGGTGGCAGCAGAGAGCACTGTGGTCAGACTGGAAAGAACGATGCAACTTTCTTTGGAGCATCCTTTGATAAGTACAGAAAGGCTTAAAGGGGCACTCCGGTGGTTAATTTTTTTGACTATATGGCATCTTTTCTTTTACCGTTGTCCACAGTTCTGAGTCTGTGGTGGACAAGATGTCACAGCTTTTTTTTTTCTCTCTGTCTGCATAAGAGGAATAAGCCACGCCCCCTCATCTCATCCAGCTGAGTACACAGCTCCTCACCTCCCCTCCCCCCTGCTCTGTATTCTAAGGACGCAGGTCTGCACAGGAGAAGGACCTCACAGAGAACGTAAGTGTTATCTGAAGGGGAGGATGGGAAGGTGCACGGGCTGGGGATGTATGGACTGCAGGGGAATAAATCTCATACTGGGAATGATCTCTATGGGGGAGATTTATCAAAACCTGTGCAGAGGAAAACTTGCCCAGTTGCCCATAGCAACCAATCAGATTGCTTCTTTCATTTTTCACAGGCCTTCATAAAAATGAAAGCAGCAAGCTGATTGGTTGCTATGGGCAACTGGTTGCTATGGGCAACTGCAGTTTTCCTCTGCACAGGTTTTGATAAATCTCCCCCTATATGTGAAGGAAGAGGGGGGACTCCTGAATGACACATGCTGGGAGTTGTAGTCCATGTAGTTTGTGTGTGTATGCTAGTGTTTACAAACCAGTGTGCCTCCAGCTGTTGCAAAACGACAACTCCCTGAATGTCCTGACAGACTTTGGGCATGCTGGGAGTTGTAGATTTGCAACAGCTGGAGGCACACTGGTTGGGAAACACTGTTCTAGCCTATTCTGCATACACATCATGTTACACCAGTGTTTCCCAACCAGTGTGCCTCCAGCTGTTGCAAAACTACAACTCATAGCATGCCCAAAGGCTGTCAGGGCATGCTGGGAGTTGTAGTTTTGCAACACCTGGAGGCACCCTGGTTGGGAAACACTGGTGTATGCCCTACAGAGGTGTGGTGAACTACAACCCCCAGGAGACTACAGAGGCAGCATGCTGGTGTTATACCACAGACTGAAGACTCCTGAATGACATGCTGGGAGTTGTAGTCCCTTTTGTGTGTATGACAGTGTATCCCAACCAAGGCTGATTATATTAGTGTGCTGTGTACAAGGGGGCTGACCCGGGAAAATAGTAGGATGAGTAAAGGGCGGAACAAACAAACAAAAAAAAAAGGAGCCGCCCCAAACAAGCAAGGCATGTGGCATGCTGGGATTTGTAGTTTTCAGCACAGCAAGAAACAGGAAATAGAAGCAAAGATAGGAAAACTAAGTGGGGGCTAAAAAGACAACATAGAACGGAAATAGAGTAGGCTAAACAACAAGAATAGAAATGAAACAAAACAAATAGGGTAAGTCAAAAACGGAAAAACACGTTGACTACCGGAGTACCCCTTTAAGATTTAACTTACAAATCTGTATAACTTGTTGGCACCAGTTGATTTGAAAACATATATTTTTCCTCCAGAGTACCCCTTGTTACATCCCCTGCAGGTGATGCTTCATAAAACCTATTTGAATATTAAAGTGGAATTGCTATTTACTAAAGCAAAATATGCAAAAACATTTTATCCCCTATCCAATGGATAGGGGATAAGATGTCTGATCGCGGGGGCCTGCTGCTGAGACCCCCCGCAATCTTCCTGCAGCACCCGCATTCTATGTCCAGTTTCGGAAACCTCCGGGTTTCTGTGACTGGGGACGTGACGTCATGCCACGCCCCCTCCATTCATGTCTATGGGAGGGGGCATGAAACTGGAGATTCAGCCACAGGCCCCCATGATCAGACATCTTATCCCTTATTCTTTGGATAGGGGATAAAAAATTTTGGCCGGAATACCCCATTAAATCAGTGGTTACATAGTTTATAAGGTTGAAAAAAGACAAGAGGCTATCAAATTCAGCCAATATTCTGATTGTGTCCCTACTGTGTTTATCCAGAGGAAGGCAAAAAAGCCTCATGAGGCTAATGCCAATTGCCCCATACCAAGGGCAAAAAAAATTCCTTCCCAACTCCAAATCTGGCAATCCCTGGATCAACGTACTGTCCCTATAAATCTAAAAACCTGTAATGTTGTTACTCTCCAGAAATGCAATCAGGCACCTTGTAAACTACTTTTTTTCAGTTCACCATGACCACTTCCTCTGGCAAAGAGTTCCTGTCCTAAATAAAGCTTTAAGAGGTATTCCCATCTGAGCTTTATATCTCCTTTCCAAAGGACTGGGAGTATTCTAGGGTGAGTTATATCCCCATCCTGGCGATTGACAGGGGCCCTAGTGTTTGGACAATCATTGAACAGATTGTTATCCTCTATGTTATTGATAGAAGATATCAAGCTGATATGTGAATAATCCTTTAAACCAATATCACAAATTGGCAGTATGATGCAGTTTTACCACCTTAAAACACAGGGCATACACACTAACAAGCTGATAGTGCCTCATACTGGCAAGTACAGGCTTCTATCAGCCATAGGATTGGAAATGTCCTGCATTAACCCTTTAGATGGCATGATCAGAGTTGATCTCAGAATCTAAAAGCGGTAAAATACTTGCCGTCAGTTAGGGTTGTGATTGGGACCTTCACTGCACAGAGTCCCATTCAGTTACGATAGCAGCTAGCTTACCATCCTCCGTGCCATCTAGTTGGTACTCTGATTAAACAATTTGCTTCAACAGGCTGAATAACAGAGTGCTGAGGCAGACTGTATAAGCAGAATGCTGATGACCCTGATCAATAATATGCTATGGCATAGCATTAGCAATCCAAAAATTCTACATATAGTCCACCCTTTTATTAAATAAAAACATGTAAACAAATATAAATTTATTTGGTATCACCAAGTGCGCAAATGATTAAACCTGCATGGTGAATGGCATAAATATTAAGTTTCTTACAAAACTAGTAAAATTAAACAAAACCTGTATAAATTGGGTATCGTAATTGTCTTGACATACAGAATAAAAATAACGTAATTTTTACTGTAAAGGCAACTGTAGAAACAAAACACATTTTAGAATTGTTTTAAAATTTGGTTTGCAAATAATATTTTTTTGGCCTTGCTATTTTTTGTGGTAATGTGATATCATTACAACGAACAATTGGTCCCACATTAAACAATCCCTCATATGGCCCAGTAGGTAGAACAGAAAATATTTCTGGTTATTGCTTTTGAATTTAAAGCACTGGAAAAAGGACCACAAGCAGAAAACTGTTAACAAAAATAGTTTGGGAAGATCACCTGATCAAAAAAAAAAAAATGTTAAAGGGAACATGGCTATGTGTTTTGCTTAAGTTACTGACAGTAGTTAATCCTACATAAAGGAAATGTGTTAAGTAACTAAAAGAATTCCAGAGTTATTAATGTTTAAAGTGACAGTGGTCAGATGTTCAAAAAATGGCTGGGTCCTTAAGGGGTTAGGAGGTTAAAAAATATATATATATATATATATATATTCCACCACAGTACCCCTTTAAGTGCAGTTTTTGATGCAGATGTTTTTTCTTTTTTCTTTAATAAGAACAAGGTATGCACACAGATAGGAATGCAATTAAAACTTTTGACATTACTCTGTGGCATGTTCATTTATTTATTTTTTAACTGTACACTTTAACACACCATACAAAAATGATCTCTTGGGAGTTGCAACAGAATTAATGTCCTGAAAAGTGAAGTCAAGTGGCTTTTTACAAATGAAATACTATAAGAAAAATTCCCTTTTTGAGATACTTTGGTTGTGTAGGTTTGGTAGAAGCAAAGGAAGGGGTGGTGATAGAAGGAACTGAATCAACAGCAGTATACTGTATTGTAATTCAAAGTACAGGAGAGGGGATTTCCTGGCTGGCCCCAACACTCTTTCTTGCGAGTCAGTGAGTGACCGTCACTCAGGCATCACTGTACACTGACTGACTACATCACATTCTTTTTTCTTACGTTCCAGCCCTGCCCTGTCTGTGGCCCAGACTGGCCAGCAGGGGCTGGAGCGAGAGGGAGCTCCGTCCGGAGGGCAGCACACTGTCACTTTAAAATGGCAGGGGCTGCAGTTGGTATGAGACATGCCTGTGCGCGGCTCTCAGTTACCAGCAGGGCCTGCTAGTAGCAGCTGGCCAGTGACTTCAGCTCACGTGTCCCTCCTCTTCCTGCCCAGTTCCTGCAATAGAGGAGCGGAGCAGCAGACTACACTGCCCACAGGTACTTACTTGTATGGGGGCAGTGTATGATGGCTGTGTGTGTGTATGATGCCTGTGTGTGTATAAAGGGGCAGTGTGTGTATATAGAAGCTGTGTATGATTGCCATGTGTGTGTATAAAGGGGCAGTGTGTGTATATAGAGGAACTGTATATATACAGTGGCAGTGTATGTGTATATAGTGGCTGTATATGTGTGTATGATGGCAGTGTGTGTCTATATAGTGGCAGTGTATATGCATATAGAAGCTGTGTATGTGTGTATGATGGCCATGTGTGTGTATAAAGGGGCAGTGTGTGTATATAGAGGCAGTGTATATATTTATGATGGGTGTGTGTGTATATACAGTGGCAGTGTATGTGTATATAGTGGCTGTATATGTGTGCATGATGGCAGTGTGTGTCTATATGGTGGCAGTGTATATGCATATAGAAGCTGTGTATGTGTGTATGATGGCCATATGTGTATATAGGGGCAGTATGTGTGTATATAAGCTGTGTATGTGTATGATTGCCATGTGTTTATATAGGGGCAGTGTGTGTATATAGGGGCAGTGTATATATTTATGATGGATGTGTGTCTATATAGTGGCAGTGTATGTGCATATAGAAGCTGTGTATGATGGCCATGTGGGTGTATGTGTTATGGCCGCCATCATCGTCCTGTCATATACACGCTAAGCCACATATTTATGACTGCAAATACTGCCACATCAATTCCTGATGACAGGACAGCTGGAAACGTATAGAGTCGACCACGTTTTTGCCTGCGGTCGGGAAACCGCATACGGGCGAAAAAGCAGCCGACCGGAGGCTGCGGTTCACTCTGGTCGGCTCATAGACATGCATTAAATACGGTTCCCCTATACGGCTGAGTGCGGGTGCCGCAATTAAGCCCCGCCCCTCCTCCCAGCCGTTTACGGGAACCGTAGTTACAAATCGTAAACAGGTTTTTTGTTTCACACTAATGTGGAGGATTGTTTGTTTACTTCATGTGACTAATCTTAGAATGTGGGCATTGGATAAGAGCATGGTATTGCAATCTCTTTCCAGCTTCTCTGGCTGGCCCCATAGACTTAAAATAGTTCTGCAGGATGGAAATCGCAGTGAGATGGAGGTTAAGAACACCATAGCATGCTTCTTACCACCTGCTTCTCTGATCAGTGGGGGTCAAAGCACTGAGACCCCTACTATAACATGTCAAAAGTCTTTTAACCTCTTAAGGACGCAGGGCGTATGGATACGCCCTGCATCCCGAGTCCTTAAGGACGCAGGGCGTATCCATACGCCCGTGGGAATTCCGGCCCCCACCGCTAGCCGGTTGGGGACCGGAGCCGGATGCCTGCTGAAATCGTTCAGCAGGCATCCCGGCATATCGCCCAGGGGGGTCATTATGCCCCCCCATGTCGGCGATCGCCGCAGATCGCTGGACAATTCAGTCAGAGCCTGCAGGGGTGAGGTGGCACTGATGCCACCTCACGATCGCCCTGATTCGTCGGCCGGATTACCGGCCGACCAATCAGGGCGCCTGCTGCGGGCGTCACTCCCGCTCCGCCCCTCTTCCGGAGGGCGTGAGCGGGTGCGGGAAGACGACCCCGGGTGCTGGGGACCCCGATCCCCGGCGTCCATGTTGGGATCGGGGCCCCAGGAGCGACGGCGGCGGCGAGGGACAGTCCAGCGATGAAGCAACAGCAGGAGGTGAGTTACAGCCTCCTGCTGTTGCTTAGCAACAGCTCCCAGCATGCAAAAAGGGCATGCTAGGAGCTGTAGTTATGCAACAGCAGGAGGCAGACCACCACAACTCCCAGCATTCCCTTATGGGCATGCTGGGACTTATGGTTTTGCAACAGCTGGAGGCACATTATTTCTATGGAAAAGTGTACCTTCAGCTGTTGTATAACTACAACTCCCAGCTTGCACAAACAGCTAAAGTGCATGCTGGGAGTTGTAGTGGTGCATCTGCTGGTTGCATAACTACAACTCTCAGCATGCCCGTTTGCTGTCGGTGACTGCTGAGAGTTGTAGTTTTGCAACAGCTGAAGGCACACTGGTTGTGAAACTTAGAGTTTTTTTTTTTACCTAACTCAGTGTTTCACGACCGGTGTGCCTCCAGCAGTTGCAAACTACAACTCCCAGCAGTCACCTTACACCATGCACCGTACATGCTGGGAGTTGTAGTTTTGCAACAGCTGGAGGCACACTGGTTTTGAAACACTGAATAAGGTCACAAACTCCGTGATACATAACCAGTGTGCCTACAGCTGTTGCAAAACTAAAACTCTCAGCATGTACAGTCTGTCAGCGCATGCTGGGAGTTTTAGTTTTGCAACAGCTGGAGGTCCCCCCCAATGTGAATGTACAGGGTACACTCACATGGGCGGAGGATTACAGTAGGTATCGGGCTGCAAGTTTGAGCTGCAGCAAATTTTCTGCAACAGCTCAAACTGCCAGCGATAAACTACTGTGAACCCCCGCCCGTGCGACTGTACCCTAAAAACACTACACTACACTAACACAAAAAATAAAATAAAAAGTAAAAAACACTACGTATACACATACCCCTATACAACCCCCCTCCCCTCCCCAATAAAAATGAAAAACATCTGGTACGCCATGGTTTCCAAAACGGAGCCTCCAGCTGTTGCAAAACAACAACTCCCAGTATTGTCGGACAGCCGTTGACTGTCCAGGCATGCTGGGAGTTTTGCAACAGCTGGAGGCCCCCTGTTTGGGAATCACTGGCGTAGAATACCCCTATGTCCACCCCTATGCAATCCCTAATTTAGGCCTCAAATGCGCATGGCGCTCTCACTTTGGAGCCCTGTCGTATTTCAAGGCAACAGTTAAGGGTCACATATGGGGTATCGCTGTACTCGGGAGAAATTGGGCTTCAAATTTTGGGGGGTATTTTCTGCTTTTACCCTTTTTAAAAATGTAAAGTTTTTGGGAAAAGAAGCATTTTAGGTAAAATTTTTTTTATTTTTTTTACATATGCAATAGTCGTGAAATGCCTGTGGGGTATTAAGGTTCACTTAACCCCTTGTTACGTTCCCCGAGGGGTCTAGTTTCCAAAATGGTATGCCATGTGGGTATTTTTTGCGGTCCTGGCACCATAGGGGCTTCCTAAATGCGGCATGCCCCCAGAGCAAAATTTGCTTTCAAAAAGCCAAATGTGACTCCTTCTCTTCTGAGACCTGTAGTGCGCCAGCAGAGCACTTTTCACC
This sequence comes from Hyla sarda, assembly GCF_029499605.1. Classification (NCBI taxonomy): domain Eukaryota; kingdom Metazoa; phylum Chordata; class Amphibia; order Anura; family Hylidae; genus Hyla; species Hyla sarda. The sequence continues at coordinate 291,555,858 of NC_079191.1, forward strand.
CCCATATGGGGTGTTTTCTGAATCGGGAGAAATTGGGCTTCAAATTTTGGGGTGTATTTTCTGCTATTACCCTTTTTAAAAATGTAAAACTTTAGGGAAACCAAGCATTTTAGGTAAAAACATATTTTTTTTTTTTTTACATATGCAAAAGTCGTGAATCACCTGTGGGGTATTAAGGTTCACATTACCCCTTGTTACGTTCCCTGAGGGGTCTAGTTTCCAAAATGGTATGCCATGTGGGGTTTTTTGCAGTTCTGGCACCATAGGGGCTCCCCCAAAAACCATTTGACGCTCCTTCCCTTCTGAGCCCTCTACTGCGCCCGCCGAACAATTAACATAGAAATATGAGGTATGTCCTTACTCGAGAGAAATTGGGTTTCAAATTCAAGTAAAAATTTTCTCCTTTTTACCCCTTGCAAAAATTAAAAAATTGGGTCTACAAGAACAAGCGAGTGTAAAAAATGAAGATTGTGTATTTTCTCCTTCACTTTGCTGCTATTCCTGTGAAACACCTAAAGGGTTAAAACGCTTACTGAATGTCATTTTGAATACTTTCGGGGGTGCAGTTTTTATAATGGGGTCATTTATGGGGTATTTCTAATATGAAGACCCTTCAGATCCACTTCAAACCTGAACTGGTCCCTGAAAAAAAGCGAGTTTCAAAATTTTGTGAAAAATTGGAAAATTGCTGCGGAACTTTGAAGCCCTCTGATGTCTTCCAAAAGTAAAAACTCATCAATTTTATGATGCAAATATAAAGTAGACACATTGTATATGTGAATTAAAAAAAAATTATTTTGAATATCCATTTTCTTTACAAGCAGAGAGCTTCAAAGTTAGAAAAATGCAAAATTTTCAAATTTTTCATCAAATTTTGGGATTTTTCACCAAGAAAGGATGCAAGTTACCACAAAATTTTACCACTAAGTTAAAGTAGAATATGTCACGAAAAAACAATCTCGGAATCAGAATGATAACTAAAAGCATTCCAGAGTTATTAATGTTTAAAGTGACAGTGGTCAGAATTGCAAAAAATGGCCGAGTCCTTAAGGTGAAAAAGGGCTCAGTCCTTAAGGGGTTAAAAAGACACGTACACAAAGCGTTAAGGTGTGACAAATAGTGTTAAATGTACGGAACTGTCATGTGTTTTCGAGAACTTTAAATAATGTCAAGCAAAGACTTTATATAGTTTAACTTATGATAATGTGTTGTCACTGTAATCCACAAATCACTGATGCTTGATGAAAAGTAAAACCGCATGTTAAGAGTCCATAATTACTTGTAAAAAGTTAATAGGTTTTTATTATGTCATCATTGTTAAAACTGATAATTATATATTCCAATTGTGTCCTTAATATAAGCACACACCCAAGATTGGTAAACTTTCTTGTTTCAGGGGAAAAAAAATTGCAGTAACATTTTTTAGAATTTAACCCCTACAAATTCAAAGAGACATATGTTGGACCCAACCAACATTCTATAAATATGCCAGTAAATAATAAACCAACAAACACTTAATGGATAGGGGGGAAGAAATAGGGGGTGACATATAAACCCCCATACACTATCTCAATTACTGTAGTAACCCCCAAAGTGTAGCAGCATGTACTAGGACTCCCACTGAAACTATACACCCAGAAAGTCATGTCAAAATAATTATAAACTTTATTAGATCAAAAACTCATAAAAACAGGCACATAATATGCAAGGAGGAAAATGACAACACATGGGAAAAGCAAAAACACTGCCCCGGAACCTGCGCTGTCACATGGAATAAAGCTATGGCAAGAGTATGATGACAATATTGCACTAGGGAAGGTAGCTATAGTTTATATTGCACTAACCCCTGTATCTAGATGGCAGTATATACATAAGTCCCACTATAAGGTGGACTAAGGGGAGTGTGCAAGATAAATGCATAAAGTGCTGTAAACATCAGGAAATTACCAACCCAGAAAAGTGCAATGTGCAAGTGCAGAATGTAAGCAGCAGACAGCTCACAGGGTCCAAGGCAGCGTCACCCCAACGCGCGTTTCGGCACGTTAAAGCCTCCTCAACCTCTCTTCTATTTATACAAACATAGAACCAATTAAAACAAAGTTGCCACCCACCTTGTATGTGTCCACTTGAAGAAAAAATGCCATTTTGTAAATTTTGGGGGCTTCCGTTTCTACGCAATACATTTTTCGGCAAAAATGACACCTTATCTTTATTCTGTAGGTCCATACGGTTAAAATGATACCCTACTTATATAGGTTTGATTTTATATTACTTCAGAAAAAAATCATAAATACATGCAGGAAAATGTATACGTTTAAAATTTTCATTTTCTGACCCCTATAACTTTTTTATTTTTCTGTGTTCAGGGCGCTATGAGGGCTCATTTTTTGCACTGTGATCTGAAGATTTTAGCGGTGCCATTTTTGTTCTGATCAGACTTTTTGATCACTTTTTATTCACTTTTTTGTGGTATAAAAAGTGATCAAAAATGCACTATTTTGGACTTTTGAATTTTTTTGCGCGTACACCATTGAACGTGCGGTTTTAAAAGCGGTATATTATTATAATTTGGACATTTCCACACGCGTTGATACCACATGTTTATTTTTATTTACACTGTTTTATTTTGTTACTAGGAAATGCCGGGTGATTTAAAATTTTAATGTGTCACACAAACCCAGGGCCTAAGCCCAGGGCACAAATCCCTTTTAAAGTGAACCCCCCAATTAAAGTAAAATATAACTTTTATTGTGTTAGTATAAAATGATGACAAGTGATTAAAACCACAATTTCACAGTTCCAGATAATTAGTAAATTCTGGGATTAACCCAGTGATCTCCTGTCTTATGGGTCTGCAGTACCCAAACAAATGGAATCTGTGAAATTGATTAAAATCTGAAATTTGCCTCCTCTACTAGTTTCAGCGCATCTTCGCCGTCCTCAGGAGGAATAAACGGCAAACACCCGTCCACGTGTCTCGTTCTGTCTTTTATACCCTAGGTTTGACACCTAATCACTCCCCGACAGTCCTAAGTTCCGATCCTTACATCCAATAGGTATCTACCACCTCATTCACCTGTGTGGAATGTAACCAACCAAATTCATGTTTACTTGTTTCCATCCGATGACGTGGTTGATTTAAAATTTTAACCCCTTAACGACGCAGGACGTATATTTACGTCCTGCGCCGGCTCCCGCGATATGAAGCGGGGTCGCACTCATCAACGGCCAGGACCCACGGCTAATACCACACATCGCCGATCGCGGCAATGTGCCATATTAACCCTTTAGAAGCGGCGGTCAAAGCTGACCGCTGCTTCTAAAGCAAAAGTGAAAGTATCTCGGCTAGTCAGTCGGGCTGTTCGGGACCGCCGCGGCGTCCCGAACAGCTTACAGGACACCGGGAGGGCCCTTACCTGCCTCCTCGGTGTCCGATCAATGAATGAATGCTCCGTGCCTGAGATCCAGGCAGGAGCAGTCAAGCGCGGATAACAGTGATCACAGGCGTGTTAAAGGAGTAGTCCAGTGGTGAACCCAGTGGTGAACAACTTATCCCCTATCCTAAGGATAGGGGATAAGTTTGAGATCGCGGGGGGTCCGACCGCTGGGGCCCCCTGCGATCTCCTGTACGGAGCCCCGACAGCCCGCAGGAAGGGGGCGTGTCGACCTCCCCACGAAGCGGCGGCCGACACGCCCCCTCAATACAACTCTATGGCAGAGCCGAAGCGCTGCCTTCGGCAATCTCCGGCTCTGCCATAGAGATGTATTGAGGGGGCGTGTCGGCCGCCGCTTCGTGCGGAGGTCGACACCCGCTATCTGGCTGGAGAGCCTGGCCCCCGTACAGAGAGATCGCAGGGGGCCCCAGCGGTCGGACCCCCCGCAATCTCAAACTTATCCCCTCCTTAGGATAGGGGATACGTTTTTCACCACTGGACTACCCCTTTAATACACGCCAGTGATCAGCATGAGAGATCAGTGTGTGCAGTGTTATAGGTCCCTATGGGACCTATAACACTGTAAAAAAAAGTTAAAAAAAAGTGTTAATAAAGGTCATTTAACCCCTTCTCTAATAAAAGTTTGAATCACCCCCCTTTTCCCATAAAAAAAATAAAACCGTGTAAATAAAAAAATAAAATAAAACATATGTGGTATCGCCGCATGTGTAAATATCCGAACTATAAAAATATATCATTAATTAAACCGCACGATCAATGGCGTACGTGCAAAAAAAATTCCAAAGTCCAAAAAAGCGTATTTTGGTCACTTTTTATACCATTAAAAAATGAATAAAAAGTGATCAAAAACTTCAGATCACGGTTCAAAAAATGAGCCCTCATACCGCCCTGTACGTGGAAAAATTTAAAAGTTATAGGGGTCAGAAGATGACATTTTTAAACGTATACATTTTCCTGTATGTAGTTATGATTTTTTTCCAGAAGTACTACAAAATCAAACCTATATAAGTAGGGTATCATTTTAACTGTATGGACCTACAGAATAATGATAAGGTGTCATTTTTACCGAAATATGCACTGCGTAGAAACGGAAGCCCCCAAAAGTTACAAAATGGCGTTTTTTGTTCGATTTTGTCGCACAATGATTTTTTTTTTCCATTTCGCCGTGAATTTTTGGGTAAAATGACTAATGTCACTGGAAAGTAGTATTGGTGACGCAAAAAATAAGCCATAATATGGATTTTTAGGTGGAAAATTGGTTATGATTTTTAAAAGGTAAGGAGGAAAAAAAAGTGCAAAAACGGAAAATCCGAGTCCTTAAGGGGTTAATTCAGAAGGGAATACCTGAAAGGGTTAACTTTTTTTTTAACACTTTTTTTTTTTTGCGAGCTCATAGTTCCTATAGGGACCTATGAGCTTGCAATGGCTAATTGCATACACAGATTGTTGCCTTGCCGTTGCATGGCAACAAGCTGTGTAATCGGCGGTTGATTGCTCCAGCCTGTAACTCAGGCATGGAGCAATCAATCGGAGCCCGGATGCCGACGGAAGAAGATAGGGACCTTCTTCTCTCCAGGTAGCTGATCGGGGCATCGATTTTATCGCAAAGACCCCGATCAGCCCGACTGAGCAGCTGGGAAGCATTTACTTTCACTTTGAGCGCCGCATCGGAAGGGTTAATAGCTCGTGGCCGAACGATCACGGCCGCACGCTATTAGCCGCGGGTACTGGCTGTGAATAGGCACCGGGACCCCGCGTTATAGACAGGGACCGGACTTAGGACGTGCTCATACTTCCTAAGTCCTTAAGGGGTTAAAGGGCTACTCCACCCCTAGACATCTTATCCCCTATCCAAAGGGGATAAGATGTCTAATCACGTGATCCATCCCCCACGGTCATGCTCCCTGTGACATCACACCACACAACCTCAATGCAAGTCTATGGGAGGGGGCGTGGCAGCTGCCACGCCCCCTCCCATAGACTTGCATTGAGAGGGGGCATGGTGTCAAGAGGGGGCGTGGCTGTAAGTTCAAAAAATTCTGGCACCACATTGCTAGTCGGTCAGCACTGAGTAAAGTTCACTCTGTGCACCGGATGACTGGGGTGCTGCAGCAGAGATTGCGAGGGGGCCCAGTGGCTGGACCCACATGATCAGATATCTTATCCCCTATCCTTTGGATAGGGGATAAGATGTCTAGGGGTGGAGTACTCCTTTAAGGATCACAGCAGTTTCAGTATTTATTCTATTAAGAGAAAACACATTTCAAGCCTGTACCAGGCTCTTCATCAGGCATCATTTATTGTCTGTACTGGAACTGCTGTAATCCTTTAGAAGCCCCACTACAATTTTCTTTTTGGTGTGGGAATTTTATAAAAAATAAATCATAATAATAATAATAATAATAATTTTATATAGCCCCACCCGATTTTGCAAGCACTTGTCTTTTTTTGTGCCCCAAAATGGTTAAGTGTCACACATTGAATATTTAGTGAATAATATTGTAAACAGGAGGAATGAGGGCCGTACTTGCAGACTATGAGGAATGGGATTGAGACAAAAAGGCATAAAGTGCTTTATTGATATAATGGACCATTTTATAAAAAGAGGGTGTTACATAAAGGAGGGTGAAGCAGTCACTAGCTAATCTCTGAATGACTAAAGTGCATAGAGTAGGCGGAGACTGTCGAATATGAAGCTTTTGAAGTCTCCAAGACCCAGAGGTCTCAAAAGGACCAAAGTGGTAGTAGTAGAGGCCAATTAGGGAATGTTCACAGAAAAATGGGACACAAAACACTGAAGAAATCACAGAAAAAAGGCCAAAATTACCGATACAACTACCATATTTCCCGGCATATAACATGCACTTTTTAAACTTAAATTTAAAGAGTACCTGTCAGATCCAACAAAAAACATTTTTTATATATCACTCAGTACCTAATCCTGACCATGTTCATCTAATTTTTATGTGTCTAGCACCTTTATTTTTTTATTACACTTTTAATTTAGCTCACTAGTCTGAATTCCTCTCAAAGGGAGGGGGTGTGGCCTCACTGTGCAGGTCTCCTTCAGTATGCGGTTTGCTCACATCTCTCCTAGCATTAGCAAAACTACAACTCCCAGCTTGTCTTCACTGACAGTGGGAGGATTTTTCCTCCAGCTGTGAGCCTTGCGCTCACAGCTGTCAATCAAGGAAGTGTGTCCATGACATAGGTGATGATGCATGGACACAGCAGGACTAGTATGTGTCCAAGCAGGCAAGGGGGGCAGTTGTTTGACTGGCTTTTTCAGTATGAAATATTGAAAATTTTCTAATGAAAGCAATTGCAAAACCTATTGGTTTTGCATGCTTTACAACATATGAAAAGTTTTTGTATCTGACAGTGCCCATTTAAAAGGTAAAAACCCTGGCTGCCTGTTATACGCCAATAAATGTGCTGGTCACTGATTTAAAGGGGCTGCTGCTTTTTAAGGATCAGCAGCCCGGCCGCTTTAAATCAGTGATCAGCGGCGGCTCCTGCGGGCCCGGCCACCTCTCCCCTGTTCTGTTTTTTATTTTCCTTACCTGGCCGCGCTACAGGCTCAAGTCAGGCGGCAGGTCTTGCAGGCTGCGCGGTCAGTGAAGCAAGATGAGTGACATCCCCTGTTGGCTCCTCTGCGCGGCATCAGGGACGTTACTCGTCATTCCCTGCAGATGCCGCTGGTCAGAGTGACCGCAGCGCTGGCTGATTGTTAAAAGTTTAGCAGCCCGGCCTCGGCCACTTTAGAACAGTCGCCAGTGGCTGCTGCAGAGAATGAAAAGTGACGACCCTGACGTTGTGCAGAGGAGCCGGCAGGAAACATCACTCCTCATTGTTTACTGGCCACACAGCCCGCAAGACCTGAGCCTGCCGGAGCGCGGCCAGGTAAGGAAAATACAAAAACATAAAATGCAGGGGGAGAAGGGGGAAATGATGAGGGGGAGAAGGGGGATGCTGAAACAGGGGGAAATGAGGACAGGGGGGAATGATGAGAGGGGGTAATAATGAAATGGGGGAATTATGAAGGGGTAATGATAAGACAAGGGGAATGATTAGAGGGGGTAATGATGAAATGGGGGAAGATAAGACAGGGGATGATGAGAGGGGGTTAATGATGAAACGGGGGAATGATGGGGGGGTGATAAGACAGGGAGGGAGTGATGAGAGGGGGTAATGATGAAACGGGAATGATGAGGGGGCATGATGAGAAGGGGGTAATGAAACGGGGGAATGATAGGGGGATGATAAGAAAGAGGGGGACTGATGAGAGCAGGTAATTATGAAACCCGGGGAAATGATGAGGGGAGGATAGGATGAGGGTGCGTGTTCTACACCAGTGCATATTATACGCCGATAAATACGGTATTATTGATACCTATATTATTCGATTAGGTGGACTTCTATGTGCACCCCATAATTCACTCACAACCTTGGGTTCCCCAGCATCATAATGACAGACCTCATCATAAAATATATATACACATATATGTGATTATACATATAAGAATATAAACATATAAGAATTATATTCTTAATATAAATATAAAAACTATGTGTCCAATTCATAAGGGAAATATAAGTTTAAAATGTATATATTTTTGGATACATATTATACTCATTAAATACCCAATCCTTTGTGGTTGGAAATCAAAGGGAGGGTTCATTATTATTTACAATGTATATTATTATGTTGCCAGTGGGACTGGTCTATTTTAACCCCTTAAGGACTCAGCCCATTTTGACCTTAAGGACCAGGTAAATTTTCATTTTTGCTTTTTTGTTTTTTCCTCCTCCCCTTTTTTTATACACATTTTTTGGCCCTCCTAGGGGCCTATCATAAGCCATCATCAGATGTCTTATATAGATCAATGTATTGCTATTGCATTACATTGATCTAGAGACACCGAGGAGCAGGGGTTTTAGTCCCCATAGTATTAAACAGCGTTATCGGTGCTCTGCTGCTCTAGCCTGCCATAGCTGGCCAGAGCCTCAGAGCACCAATCGGACAGCAAGGAGGCAGGTAAAGACCCTGCAGCCGTCCACGCAGCTGATCTGGACCTGAGATTTCACCACGGTTGTCCAGATAAGCTGCCCTAAGCTAACTTTTCCCCCCTCACAGCGTCTTTGGTGTGTATATATATATATATATATACATATACATACACACACACACATGTATATATATATATATATATACATATATATATATATATATATATACATACACACATATACTAGCTGAGTACCCGGCGTTGCCCGGTTTTTCCTTCCTAATCCTTGTTGGGGAGGAAAATAAACAAAGGAGGAAGCTTTTGACTTCATATCCCATGCTCATATATTGTTATCATATCCCAACCCCATATCCCGTCCTCCTATCTCGACCTCCTATCCTCACCCGTAATATGTGTACCAGGTATTGAAATATGTCCAGCTGTACGGAAGTTATGTGGGAACATACATTTCCCATTGATTTGCATGGGACTTTAAACAAAACCCCCGACCCTCACAAATGGGGGTAGTTAAGGGTTAAATTAACTATCCTATATTTTAAGTGGACATATAAGTAACATGTGACCAAGTATTATCGAACTATTTCCAGCCATTTGGAAGTTATGCAGTAACATATATATTTCCCATAGACTTGTATAGGACTTGAAACAAAAACCCCTGAGTAAGCTTTAAATCACCTATCCTATGTTTGTTGTTGACATATAAGTAACATGTATGCCAAGTTTCATGTTAATATCTTTAGCCGTTTGGACGTGATGCTGGAACATACACACACACACATATACACACACACTAGCCCTGATTTACTAAGAATGGAGTGTTTATCTTGGAGTGATTTCAGGTTTACTCCAAGTATTTTTCTCCCTGATTTACTAATCTGTCGCCCGTCTCTATTTTTTTTTTCCTGTCGCAGGGAAGTTATCTGTCGCCCTTATCACAGAGTTATTAAGCAGGGGAGCGGGCGGCATGCACCTCCCTAACCATATACAGTGTACTTTTACTTTTTTTTTTCCAATAGAAGAGCTGCGGTGGGGAAAGATATATAGAATCGCTGGGGGTTTTGCATATGTCTGGCTCCCCACAGCTTCTATATATCTTGCCCCCTGCTGCGCTATATGTCTTGTCCCCTGCCGCACTATCATATACCCACCGGAGTGCATGTGTGTGTGTGTGTGTATATATCAGGGATGTGGAAATTTTATAAAAAACTACTTGTCCACGGGACTAAAATGGAGCAAAATCTACTTGTCTCTCATGACGATCCACTTGTCCGGTCAATTTTTGCTTTTATGCTCTCATTTTTTCCTCCTCGCCCTATAATAGTCATAACTACCTACCATAAGGATATCTTTTAATTCTTCAATAAAATATTCTCCGAACCAAAAAAAAAAAATATATATATATATACCGTATTTATCGGCGTATAACACGCACTTTTTAGGCTAAAATTTTTAGCCTAAAGTCTGTGTGCGTGTTATACGCCGATACACCCCCAGGAAAGGCAGGGGGAGAGAGGCCGTCGCTGCCCGCTTCTCTCCCCCTGCCTTTCCTGGGGTCTAGAGCGCTGCTGTCCCCCTGACTATCGGTGGGGACGCACGACGGAGGCCTGGAGCAGCGCGCACCCGACTCAGGTAATTATGCCACCAGGGATGGGGGGAGGCAACGGCACCCATTGCCGGCGCCGCTGACCCTTCTCTCCCCCTGGCTGTCGGCGCCGCTTCTCTCCCCCTGGCTATCGGCGCCGGCACCGATAGTCAGGGGGACAGAACGGGCAGCGGCGCCGATAACCAGGGGGTGAAAAGGGCCGACAGCAGCGCTATAGACCCCAGGAAAGGCAGGGGGAGAGAAGCGGGCAGCAACGGCCTCTCTCCCCCTGCCTTTCCTGGGGGTGTATCGGGGTATACACGCGCACAAACGCACCCTCATTTTATCATGGATATTTGGGTAAAAAACTTTTTTTTACCCAAATATCCTTGGTAAAATGAGGGTGCGTGTTATAGGCCGGTGCGTGGTATACCCCGATAAATACGGTATATATATGTATATATATTATACATACACACACACATATATATATATATATATGTATGTATATATATATATATATATATATATATATATATATATATATATCTATATCTATCAAGAGAAATGAAGTTGAAATAGTAAAAGATAATTTAGCAGATTTGGTGGTTTTCTTTTCTACGCCATTTATCTTGTGGTTGAGGTAGCATGTTAGTTTTATACTTTAGGTCCCCTGATTACAGCGATACCAGATTTGTATCGTTTACGTCATGTTTTACTAAATCTGGACTTTTTCTAATTTTTTTAATTGCTATTTTTTAACCCCTGTAGCTTAATTTTTTTTCCGCATACCAGGCTGTATGAGGGCTCATTTTTTGCGCCATAATCTGCTTTTTGTATCGGTACCATTTTGGTATTGATCTGATTTTTTTATCGCTTTTTAACCTTTTTTTCTGGGATATTATAAAAATTGCAATTGGTTTGATATTTTTTTACATTTACCGTACAGGATACATAATGTTATATTTTAATAGGTTGTACAATTACGCACGAAGCGATACCAAATATGTTTATTTTTATTATGTTTACATGTTTTTATATAGGAAAAGGGGGTGATTTGAACTTTTAACATGGAAGGGGTTGATGCAGCGGTCTTCAAACTGTGTCCCTCCAGATGTTGCAAACCTACAACTCCCAGCATGCCCGGACAGCCAACAGCTGTCCTGGCATGCTGGGAATTGTAGTTTTGTAACATCTGGAGGGGCACAGTTTGAAGACCACTGGGTTAATGTGTGTCTTTCAAACTTATATTAAAACTTTTTTTTTTTTTACACTTTATTACACTTATGAGGAATCCTTAGATTCCTCAGACAGATGAATAGAGTTCTATTGAACTCTATTAATCTGTGTGCTCTGTGATCCATTGATAGAGCCTGGTCCAGCCCACTAGCCCACCAGAGAGCATTCTAGATAGTGCGATCCACCCCACTAGCCCACCAGAGAGCATTCACATCTCTCTTTAGACGCCGCTGTCAGCTTTGACAGCGGCAATCTAAAGGGTTAATAGCCAGCCGCGGCGATCGCCGCATGCTGGCTATTAGCGGCGGCCCCCGGCTACTGAGAACAGCCGGGGGCTGCAGAGTATGGAGCGGGCAGTGAGCGCCGCATGCATCTCCCCGTGCAGACGTGCCTCCTCCCCTCAGCTCTCCGAATCTACAGCTGGGGGGAGTGAAGGCAGAGGACGCAGGTCTGCACGGGGAGCAAGAAGCCACGCATATGCTTGAGGCATTTGTGTATAGATGCACTGTGGGGACCAGACATATAGCATTATCTGGTCCCCACAGCGCATCTATACACATATGCCTCTGAAGCGCTAGGATTGACATGCAGAGCATTAGCATTTTTTCCTGTCAAAATTATACTACATTTGTTTGATAAAAAATGTACAATAAAATAAAATTAAAAATGTTCGGCTTCCCGGCCAGATGCTCTGCTAATAGAATGCTTGTCAATGATAGCGCTACCGGGAGCTCATGATTGCGCTGTGCGGGGGGCATACACACACACACATATATATATATATATATATATATATATATATACACACACATACACGCGCTGCGGTGGGTAAATGATAAGACATATAGTGCAGCAGGGGGCAAGATATATAGAAGCTGTGTGGAGCCAATCATATACAAAACCCCCAAGCTATTCTATATATCTTTCCCCACTGCAGCTCTTCTATTTGAGAACCCCGCCGGGATCCCTGAATGGCTCTTCAGTACTGGCCATTAAGGGATCCTGGAGGGGAATTTGAAAATGAAAGTAAAACACATCATACATCGCTGGGGAGCGGAGCACGCCGCCTGCTCCCCTGCTTAATAACTTTTGATCAGATCGGGTCTCAGAAGTGATACCCAATGCGATCAATCCCTCAGCCCCTGTACTACTACCCCCAACATGGAACAGACCCTGTTCCATGATGGGGGTAGGATTCACTCAGTTTTCCGTAATTTCCCAACAGCTCAGAGTTGTCGGGTTTTGGTGAACAAAAATTCAAAGGTTTTCCTGTGAGTTTTTCATCATACTCCGAGTGTTTTTTCTTTTTTGTCGGAAACTCGGAGTTGTGCGACCAAATTTGTGTCGCATGGGCTATGCGACACAAATTTGGTCGCACAACTCGACAAAAAGAGTCGGGTTGACATTAGTAAATTAGGGATATTGAGTTTAATATATATAGATATATTCAGAGTATGGAGTATATTCCAGTATGCCATGTAATGAGTCTCTCTCATATTAATTTCACCTTTTAAGTTGCATTACTGAAATAAATTAACTTCATGAGTTTCACCTGTATATATTCAAATACCAATTTGTGTCATTCGATTGTGCTCTTCACATACTTAATCATATTATCATGATAATTGTAAACAGTTTATGTGGCCTATCAGTAGAAGTGGAGATCATTCGGAGGGCCCATTACATGTATATACGTTTTTTGGAAGGAAGGGGAGACATATTTCAGACCAACAATTCTGATGGGATAATTTGGATATTGGTAAGACTATATAGAAAGGAAACTTTAATTTGGTTATAGGGCGGGAAATAAAGGAATTGAGCAGCAAAAGAAGTAAATGTAAACCTATAAACATATAATTGACTTGGATAACTACCGTATTTATCGGGGTATACCACGCACCGGCCTATAACACGCAGCCTCATTTTACCAAGGATATTTGGGTGAAAAAAGTTTTTTTACCCAAATATCCATGATAAAATGAGGGTGCGTGTGTGCGCGTGTATACCCCGATATACCCCCAGGAAAGGCAGGGGGAGAGAGGCCGTTGCTGCCCGCTTCTCTCCCCCTGCCTTTCCTGGGGTCTATAGCGCTGCTGTCGGCCCTTTTCACCCCCTGGTTATCGGCGCCGCTGCCTGTTCTGTCCCCCTGACTATCGGTGCCGGCGCCGATAGCCAGGGGGAGAGAAGGGGCAGCGGCACCCATTGCCGGCGCCGCTGCCCCGTTGCCTCCCCCCATCCCCGGTGGCATAATTACCTGAGTCGGGTCCGCGCTGCTCCAGGCCTCCGTCGTGCGTCCCCAGCGTCGTTGCTATGCACGGCGCGGCGCTCTGACGTCATGCGCCGCGCCGTTCAGCGCTTAGCAACGACGGAGGCCTGGAGCAGCGCGGACCCGACTCAGGTAATTATGCCATCGGGGATGGGGGGAGGCAACGGGGCAGCGGCGCCGGCAATGGGTGCCGCTGCCCCTTCTCTCCCCCTGGCTGTCGGCGCCGCTTCTCTCTCCCTGGCTATCGGCGCCGGCACCGATAGTCAGGGGGACAGAACGGGCAGCGGCGCCGATAACCAGGGGGTGAAAAGGGCCGACAGCAGCGCTCTAGACCCCAGGAAAGGCAGGGGGAGAGAAGCGGGCAGCGACGGCCTCTCTCCCCCTGCCTTTCCTGGGGGTGTATCGGCGTATAACACGCACACAGACTTTAGGCTAAAAATTTTAGCCTAAAAAGTGCGTGTTATACGCCGATAAATACGGTATATATGCATGCACACCTATATAGTTTTGGATGATTATGTATAAGGGATAGTATAGATTTTTTTTTTAAATAAAGTGGTTTATATAGATTAACTGGATAATTTGTACCATAAGGATTCAAAAGAGGAACAGTAAGGTACAATCCTATAACACAGGATCAGAAGCCAGGGTTTTCATTATCTGATGACCTCTGTTGCTTCATTGAGACCTTGTGGTTGGAGTTTCTCCAGCCGATATATCCAATACATTTCCTTGTTATTGAGTGTTTGGATACGGTTAGAGACCCCCTCCGGAATCTGTTCTATTGGATAGATCCTGATAGGATCTATGACCCTGGGGTGTTTCAAGCTGCAATGTCAAGATACACTATGAAGCCGATAACATTTCCGAATATTTGCTTGATGTTGATTAAGACGAGCATGTAGTTCCCGGGTGGTAGGACCCAGGTATTGCTTTCAGAAACTACATTCAATAATGTTAATTACATATCTGGAGATGCAATTCATGTATGTTTTCATCAAGAATACCTGCTTGTTTTTAAATGATCTCATGTTAGTTTTGATAACCCCACAGCAAAGGCACCTTGAGCTGTTGCACCTTTTGGAAAGAAAGAGGTGCATTTGTCTTTTTTGGATGGCATATGTTGCCTCAAATGTTTTTTTAATGCGGGTGTCCTCTTATATATAATATTTGGATTATCTGGTAAACAGGAATTTAATATTCAATCAAACTGCAAAATGTGGCAGTGTTTTTTTTATGATTTACTCACATTTTTCTCTGATTTAAGTAAAGAAGAAAAAAAGTTTTTAATTGTCACAAATCTATCAATCCCATACTATTACTATATCACTTACCGAAACGGCACTGAAACCCCAAAAAAAACACCTGGATGCTCAATTATTGCAGGCAATTATCCAATATACCACAATACTTACATTACATTTTACATGTTCTGAACATGTTCAGAACTTTTACTTTTTTTTTTTTTTTTAAACCCCTGATCAAGTGATAACTATTCTAAAGCCCCTCCAGTGGAAAAGTAATTTTGTCTTTCTAACACTAGATGTGACAGCCCTTTATACAAACATTCAACATACAATAGGTTTACAATGCATTGAAGGAGTTACAACCAAAGACTCAGGCATCCCAGAACTATAACAATCTTTCTTTTTAACTGCCTTGAAGTTAATCCCAAAAAATAATTACATTTTTCAATACAATGGACAGATATATCACCAACTATGTGGGACAGCAATTGGGACCCGGGTAGCACCCTCCTATGCTAATTTAGTTATGGGGGCTTTTAAATAAAAATGTATTTTCACTCAAGACCTTTAAAAAACAAACATGTAAGCGTATACAAAAGGTATGATTGTTTCATCCAGTGGAAAGGTCCAACAGAACACATTAACATTTTTATAGAGAACATTAACAGTAATGATTGTGGGTTGGCCCCAGAGCTGTAGCTAGCTCCTTTTATGCCGGAGGCGAGAACAGACGATTGTGTCCCCTTCCCCCCATTTTGTCTCAGGGCACACCTCGAAAATTATATTTTTGCGGGGCACCCATACTGAATGTTTTTTTTATTTGTTGATTATGTAGATTACAATACTGCTACATGCAGCGACTCACAAATTACATCTTGTCTGATTGGAGTTGTTCTCTTCTTCCCCATCTGGCCCAGGACATCATGATGATCACTTCCAGCCAAAACTCTTCAGCACAGAACCTGCAACATAAACACATTAGGCTCTGTACTTTTCCAGCACTTTCCTCCCCTTTTCTCCACAAATGCATCCATTCTCTCCCAAAAAAATGCCATCAACCTCCCTACAACACACAATGTTTCCAGCCTCACTCAAATGCCTCAAGTCCCACCTCACACAAAGCACGGTGCCTCCTGTCTTACCCAAATGCCTCAAGCCTTCCCCACATACAATGCCTCCAGCCTCCCACACACAAAATGCCTCCAGCCTCACCCACAAACGATGCCTCCAGTCTCACCCACACAAAATACCTCCAGCCTTTCTTTTACAGGTTTAGAGGAGTACAGGGGTGTGAAGGTGTACAAGAGTGGCACAGGGGTGTACATGGGTGACAGAGGGGTGTACAGGAGTAACAGAGGGGTGTACATGGGAGACATGGGTGTGGAGGGGTGTACTTGGGTGACAGAGGAGTAATGAGGGGTGTAGAGGGGTGTACAGGGGTGACAGAAGGGTCTACAGGGGTCACATAGGGGTAATGAGGGGTGACAGAGGGATGTAGAGGGGTGGCAGAAGGGTTTAGAGGGGTGACAGAGGGGTAAAAAGGGATGTAGAGTAGAGGGGTGACAGAAGGGTTGAGGTGCAGTACCAGTGGCGCCTGTGTGCCCCTCACATAAAATGCCCCCTGTCCTATGCCCGTCACATAATATGCCCCCTGTGCTGTGCCCCTCACATAATTGCCCCCTGTTCTTTGCCCCTCACCTATAATGCCCCCTGTTCTGTGCCCCTCCCATATACTGCCCCCTATCCTGTGCCCCTCAAGTTTTAATAATACCCCCTTTACCTTAGTGCCCCAAACATAGTAAAAAAAAAAAATATTCTACTTACCTAACCCACATTCCCACAAGCAGCTCTCTCCCTCTCTTCATACTTGCAGTGTGTGAGCCACAGGGAGGGGATCTCCGAGTGCTTGCGGGATGTGAGAGTGAATGGTGAAGCGGGTGACTGAATATACTATTAATACTTGTTTTTATAGCCGAAAATAAAAAAATAAGATAAATATTCTGGAGCATTAACATTGCAGATACTTTTATTCAGTAAATTAAAGATTTTTAAATCTAATTTTTTAGTTAAAGTATAAATTCTTGTGCTTTGATTTTTACTTTTTATTGTGACATGGAAAGAAAATTATCAGTATCCCAAAAACCATAAAACTAGTAGAATCAATACAGTTTCAGACAAATACAATTACATGACAACATACATGGATTATTATTCCAAAAAGCTGCAGTGCTGATCCCGATTTTTTCTTTAGATGTTCATTGCGAGAGAGATGAACTATAAATAAAAAGACAGGACATGACTAACTTTGCAATAGGATTCATGTGATGTGAATTTGTATAATAACCACCAGCACAAATAGATTAAAGGTGACTTTACACACAACCTGCAATCTAAAATGTATCCCCTTTCCTGTGGATACGTTTTCATGCATGCATGACATATCTCCTTTACGATAGTTTACGCTTGCTGCAAGTGTAAACTGTGCTTGAGATTTTAGGGAGAGCACACAAGCAGCCTGACGTGCAGGGATTTATTAACATGCCTCAACATACTGTAAATCCTGCGGGCTTGTGTGCTGGCAGGGAATTTATTTATAAATACCCCAACTATATATATGAAAGCACCCTAAGGCAGTCTATGTTCACACTTTATAAGCATTTCCTGACATATTCAATTTTACACGCACATAAAATGCAGACTTTTTTTTATCCAATTTTGGACGGGGAGGGGTGAAAAGAGGGAATACTTCTGCAAGAGAAGAACATTACTGCTGCCAGTTGAGGAGGGTTGAGAAGGGGGATCATACCCATTAAAAAGGGTTATACGACTGCTCAGCGAATTGCTGGCCACAGCCATGTCCTGCTGCCTCAGCCAGCTATTTGCTGAATGGCTTTTAGATACATTTGGCCCTGGTGCTTCCTGGGCCCGGGCCTCATGCTGCAGCTCAGAAAGAGGATTGCACCTGGGGACTGGTAACCAGACACCGCAGGTACCGATGGAAGTAGTTTTTTTTTAAATATATAACACAATTGGCATAGTTCCCTTTAAAGCTTATTTTATGGTTACATAGTCCATACATTTCAAAAAAGTAAAAAGTCCATCAAGTTCAACCTGTTTATTACTACATAATCTAGAGGTAGGCAGATGCCAATTGTCCAATACCTGGGAGAAAAAGATCCTTTCCGAGCCGAATATGGCAATCAGAATAAATCCCTATAAACCTAGTATCTATAACCTGTAATATATTTTTTTTTCTCACAAATGCATTCAGACCCATATGGAACTCTTATTTAATTCACCATGACCACTTCTCCAGTTTTTCACAACATGTTTACCTATGTTTTTATCATTTTTTCAGATGTTACTATATTATCTATAGTAAAACATGTATGAAGGAAGCCTAAAGTCTGTAGCAAATGAAAAAAAAAGTCTACATGTACAATGTTGTTTTTGCCATCTTTAGCATTTGTGTCATACCGAGTGTGACATTTTTAGTATTTAGTATTAGTATTTAATTTAAATGCTAAAAACACAAGGCATTTTTACAAACAGCCTAGTCAGAATGGCTCCTTGTCAGTTGAAATTTTATTAAGTCATTACCTCAGCTTGGTTTACACTGATTGTGTTGCCTTTGTCTTCATCCAGTGTTTTAAATATTTCTACAAATTAAGAAAACCAAATGTAAATTAAGGTATTAAACATTTGTCAGGATTGTGGAGAAATAGAGTAAATACCAAAATGCGCATAATGATTAGATATGCATTATATTCCTATTTATCTTCAATTGCATTTTCAAATTGTTCCAAATCATTCCTTAAAGTCAATAAATTTGCGATATAAGGCAAAATAAAGAAATTAAACAGCATTTTAAACAAGTGGTATGATTCAAGTGATTTTTTTAAACTATACATTCAACATTGAATTTACCATTTAGAACTTCCCTTTCCTTTGCAATCATAAATAATGTTTAATGGATGTGCAGCAGACAGCAATGGCTTCTATCTGTTGTTCCACTGATGAGTAAAATCACCCATGTTTGCTATAGAGAAATTTGTGAGGGCGAAAACTTCAGGGGTGCAGGAATACAGGCACTGACCAAGAAGGGGACAAGTGAAGCCAAGTAGGTAACAAACAGCTTTAATCCAATGCGACACGTTTCACCGCGCTTGCGCGGTTTCATCAGGCATAGAATGTATGTATGTATGCCTGATGAAACCGCGCAAGCGCGGTGAAACGCATCACATTGGATTGAAGCTGTTTGTTACCTACCTGGCTTCACTGGTCCCCTTCTTGGTCAGCGCCTGTATTCCTGCACCCCTGAAGTTTTCGCCCTCACATCTCTATCATTTCCAGGATCGCTGCAGACCTAGTTCACTACAGCAAAACGCATATCCTTGTTGTGTGGGAATTTGCACAATTTGGCAGGGTGAGCCTTCATTTTACCCTCCCTCCTCACACACCTGTGATCCCGTTGATTCTCCACAAGGGAGCGCCTGATCTTTTGTTTTATAGAGAAATTTGGGGAGAGAGAGAGTGGGGGGGGAGAGAGAGAGAGAGAGGGGGGGAGAGAGAGTGAGGGGGAGAAAGAGAGAGGGGGAGAGAGAGAGAGGGGGGAGAAAGAGAGAGGGGGAGAGAGAGAGAGGGGGAGAGAGAGAGAGGGGGGGGGGGGAGAGAGACAGAGAGAGACGGGGGGGAGAGAGAGAGATGTCTGGAGAATTTTGGAAGTAACAGGTAACTAAAGCCCAACCTATTTGTTAATATTTTGCAGTTTCTGGTGATTGCTAGCACTGGTAATCCAGGGCAAGTGCCACTTTCAATTATAAGAGCATCCTTAGGATGTGCATGCAAGTGCCAAGGGAACAAAGTGCTACTGGCTTGTTGACTTATCGTTTGCCCTGTAGGCTGCATTAGGCCTTAGTACAGCAAAGCAGGGTTAAATGCCTTTTTTTGTCATTTTCCTCATTTCAGTTTTTATTCATCCACAATCCAATTGTTTTCTCCTGTTCCTGACCCTTTTATTTCCATAAGGTGTTTACCTGCCACAGTATGAATTTTTCAAAATCTTCCATTTCGTGTCTGTGTTTTACAACATTATTCCAATATATTATATTAAAAGGGCTTTCCCGGATTAGAATAATGCTGCTATTTTAAAGTGGTTATCCATGAATCGAAAAACAGATATTTTCTTTCAAAGACCGCTTCCTATCTGTCTCCAGGTTGGGTGTGGTATTAAAACTTGGCTTCAATAACTTCAATGGAACTGAGCTACAGAACCACACCCAACCTGAAGACGGATGGGGAGTGTTTTTTGAAATAAATTAGCTTTGTTTTTCTATTCCTGGATAATCCCTTTAATTTCAAGTCCAGTATGGAGCCCCCAGACCCAATGGGTTGGGTCCTGCACCATTTGGGACAGATACATAGCTATAGCCAAAAACATGTTTCCCCCTATTCGCCTCAATAATAGATTCTCTGCTACATCCACTATATTTGGTGGCTTATTGCTAACCCTGATCAGTATTTTATTGTTTTCTATCCATATATTTCTACCCATAATGACCCCACATTATCATTTCCCTCACATACCATATTTATCGGGGTATACCACGCACCAGCCTATAACACGCACCCTCATTTTACCAAGGATATTTGGGTAAAAAAGTTTTTTTTGCATGCGTGTGTGCGCGCCGATAGCCAGGGGGAGAGAAGCGGCGCCGACAGCCAGGGGGGGAGAAGGGGCAGCGGCACCCATTGCCGGCGCCGCTGCCCCGTTGCCTCCCCCCATCCCCGGTGGCATAATTACCTGTTGCCGGGGTCGGGTCCACGCTGCTGCAGGCCTCCGGCGTGCGTCCCCTGCATCGTTGCTATGCACGGCGCGGCGCACTGACGTCATGCGATAGTCAGGGGGACAGAAGGGGCAGCGGCGCCGATAGCCAGGGGGAGAGAAGGGCCGGCAGCATGGCTCTAGACCCCAGGAAAGGCAGGGGGAGAGAAGCGGGCAGCGACGGCCTCTCTCCCCCTGCCTTTCCAGGGGGTGTATTGGCATATAACACGCACATAGACTTTAGGCTAAAAATTTTAGCCTAAAAAGTGCGTGTTATACGCCGATAAATACGTATATCTTCTTGCATTGTGGCCTTTAGGCTACGTTTCCACTGCAGTTTTTGAGCCAAAGCCAGAAATGTATTCAAAAGGAATAGGACATATAAAGGAAGGACTTACACCACTTCTCCCTTATGGATCCACTTCTGACTGCAGTGGGAGTTTTCCAAAAACTGCCAGAAAAAAATCCAAGTGGAAACTTAGCCTTAGACTAGACTTTACATAAGGGCAAACCCAGGATGCACCTGCATTAAGGGAACAATGGTGCTGGACAGTAGGCCACAAATATCACATGGAGAAAACTGCCTGTTCCTTTAAAATAGCAGCATTATTCTAATCCTGGAAAACCCCTTTAACCCCTTAAGGACCAGGCCATTTTACACCTTAGGACCAGAGTGTTTTTTGCACATCTGACCACTGTCACTTTAAACATTAATAACTCTGGAATGCTTTTAGTTATCATTCTGATTCCGAGACTGTTTTTTCGTGACATATTCTACTTTAACATAGTGGTAAAATTTTGTGGTAACTTGCATCCTTTCTTGGTGAAAATCCCAAAATTTGATGAAAAATTTGAACATTCAGCATTTTTCTGCTTGTAAGGAAAATGGATATTGAAAATAAATTTTTTTTAATTCACATTTCCAATATGTCTACTTTATGTTTGCATCATAAAATTGACGTGTTTTTACTTTTGGAAGACACCAGAGGGCTTCAAAGTTCATCAGCAATTTTCAAATTTTTCACAAAATTTTGAACCTCGCTTTTTTTCAGGGACCAGTTCAGGTTTTAAGTGGATTTGAAGGGTCTTCATATTAGAAATACCCCACAAATTACCCCATTATAAAAACTACACCCCCCAAAGTATTCAAAATGACAATCAGTAAGTGTTTTAACCCTTTAGGTGTTTCACAGGAATAGCAGCAAAGTGAAGGAGAAAATTCACAATCTTCATTTTTTACACGCGCATGTTCTTGTAAACCCAATTTTTGAATTTTTACAAGGGGTAAAAGGAGAAAATGTATACTTATATTTGTAGCCCAATTTCTCTCGAGTAAGGACATACCTCATATGTCTATGTAAATTGTTCGGCGGGCGCAGTAGAGGGCTCAGAAGCGAAGGAGCGACAAGGGGATTTTGGAGATTACGTTTTTCAGAAATGGTTTTTGGGGGGCATGTTGCATTTAGGAAGCCCCTAACAGCAAAAAAAAAAAAACACATGGCATACCATTTTGGAAACTAGACCCCTTGGGGAACGTAACAAGGAATAAAGTGAGCCTTAATACCCCACAGGTGTTTCACGACTTTTGCATATGTAAAAAAAAAAATTTTTTTTCACTAAAATGTGTGTTTCCCCCCAAATTTCACATTTTGCAAGGGTTAATAGCAGAAAATACCCCCCAAAATTTGTAACCCCATCTCTTCTGAGTATGGAGGTACCCCATAAGTTGACCTAAAGTGTACTACGGGCGAACTACAATGCTCAGAAGAGGAGGAGCACCATTGAGCTTTTGGAAAGAGAATTCGTTTGGAATGGTAGTCAGGGGCCATGTGCGTTTACAAAGCCCCCCGTGGTGCCAGAACAGTGGATGCCACATGTGACCCTATTTTGGAAACTACACCCCTCACAGAATTTAATAAGTGGTGCAGTGAGCATTTACACCCCACTGGCGTTTGACAGATCTTTGGAACAGTGGGCTGTGCAAATGGAAAATTAAATTTTTCATTTTCACGGATCACTGTTCCAAAAATCTGTCAGACACCTGTGGGGCGTAAATGCTCACTGTACCCCTTATTACATTACATGAGGGGTGTAGTTTCCAAAATGGAGTCACATATTGTTCTGGTACCATGGGGGCTTTGTAAACACAAGTGGCCTTCAATTCTGGACAAATTTTCTCTTCAAAATCCCAATGGCGCTCCTTCTCTTCTGAGCATTGCAGTGCACCCATAGAGCACAACATCCACATATGGGGTATGTTCTTACTCAGAAGAAGTTGGGTTACAAATTTTGGGGGGCTATTTTTTTTTTCCTTGTGAAAATGAAAAATGTAGGGTGACACCATCATTTTAGTTACAAATTTTTTTTTTTCATTTTCCCATCCAACTTTAATGAAAATTTGTCAAACACCTGTGGGGTGTTCAGGCTCACTATACCCCTTGTTACGTTCCGTGAGAGGTGTCGTTTCTAAAATGGGGTCACATGTGGGTATTTATTTTTTGGGGTTTATGTCAGAACTGCTGTAAAATCAGCCACCCCTGTGCAAATCACCAATTTAGGCCTCAAATGTACATGGTGCGCTCTCACTCCTGAGCCTTGTTGTGCGCCCGCAGAGCATTTTACGCCTACATATGGGGTATTTCCGTACTCAGGAGAAATTGTGTTACAAATTTTGGGGGTGTTTTTTTCCTTTTACCTCCCGTGAAAATAAAAATTAAAAGACAACACCAGCATGTTAGTGTAAAAAAAAATTTTTTTTACACTAACAGGCTGGTGTAGACCCCAACTTTTCTTTTTCATAAGGGGTAAAAGGGGAAAAAAAAGCCCCCAAAATTAGTAGTGCAGTTTCTCCCGAGTACAGAGATACCCCATATGTGGCACTAAACTGTTTCCTTGAAATACGACAGGGCTCTGAAGTGAGAGAGCGCCATGCGCATTGGAGGACTAAATTAGGGATTGCACAGGGGTGGACATAGGGGTATTCCTTCCCAGTGATTCCCAAACAGGGTGCCTCCAGCTGTTGCTAAATTCCCAGCATGCCTGGACAGTCAGTGGCTGTCCGGAAATGCTGTGAGTTGTTGTTTTGCAACAGCTGGAGGCTCTGTTTTGGAAACACTGCCGTACAATACGTTTTTTATTTTTATTGGGGGGACAGTGTAAGGGGGTGTAAATGTAGTGTTTTACCCTTTATTATGTGTAAGTGTAGTGTAGTGTAGTGTTTTTAGGGTACGTTCACACTGGCGGAGGTTTACAGTGAATTTACCGCTAGGAATTTGCGCTGCGGCGAAAAATTTGCCGCAGCTCATACTTGAAGCAGAAAACTTACTGTAAACCCGCCAGTGTGAATGTACCCTGTACGTTCACATGGGGGGGCAAACCTCCAGCTGTTTCAAAACTACAACTCCCAGCATGTACTGACAGACCGTGCATGCTGGGAGTTGTACTTTTGCAACAACTGGAGGCACACTGGTTGGAAAACCTTCAGTTAAGTTCTGTTACCTAACTCAGTATTTTCCAACCAGTGTGCATCCAGCTGTTGCAAAACTTCAACTCCCAGCATGTACTGATCGCCGAAAGGCATGCTGGGAGATGTAGTTATTCAACAGCTGGAGGGATCGCAACTACAACTCCCAGCATGCAGAGACAGCTGTTTGCTGTTTAGGCTTGCTGGGAGTTGCAGTTTTGCAACATCTGGAGAGCTATAGTTTAGAGACCACTGTATAGTGGTCTCCAAACTGTGGACCTCCAGATGTTGCCAAACTACAACTCCCAGCATGCCCAGACAGCAAACTTTTGTGTGGGCATGCTGGGAGTTGTAGTTTTGCAAGATCTGGAGGTGCACAGTATAGAGATCACTTTGCAGTGGTCTCAAACTGTAGACCTCCAGCTGTTGCAAAACTGCAACTCCCAGCAAGCCTAAACAGCTCTCTGGGCATGCTGGGAGTTGTAGTTTTGCAACATCTGGAGGGTTACAGTTCAGAGACCACTATAGTGGTCTCAGACTGTAGCCCTCCAGATGTTGCTAAGTAACTCAACGGCTTCCGTCGGATCCAGTGAGCTGCGTCGCCGTCCTCTTCTTCCGACGATCGTCGCCCGCTGCCGCCGCTGATCGTCGCCCGCTGCCGTCGCCGATGGGTAAGTGGATCTTCGGCGCCGGTCCCTGTCGGTTTCCCCGTCCTGCCCCGCCTATTGTGGGTGGGCAGAACGGGGAAACCGAAAGTAAACCCCTCCGCCCCCGATCTGCTATTCGTGGTCGCGTCTAGACCACCAATAGCAGAGATAGGAGGAGTGGCACCTCTGCCACCTCACTTCTATCGCTACAGGGGGATCGTGGGTGTCTAGGACATCCGCGATCCCCCTTCTTTTCCAGGTCACCATAGACCTGTAATGACCCGGAATCGGCGCAAATCGCAAGTGTGAATTCACTTGCGATTTGCGCCGATCGCCGACATGGGGGGGGGGGGTCTAATGACCCCCCTGGGCATTTGCGCGGGGTGCCTGCTGATAGATATCAGCAGTCACCCCGGCCCGGTCCCCGCCCGGGACCGAAATTCCCACGGGCGTACAGGTACACCCTTGGTCCTTAAGTACCAGGGAGCAAAGGCGTACCTGTACGCCCTTGGTCCTTAAGGGGTTAATATAATATATTGGGATAATGTCCTAAAAGCAAGAGTACACACACTTAATGGAAGATTTTAAAAAAATATCTTAAATTCTCACTGTAGGAGGTTCAGAAAAGGGTCAGGAACAGGATAAAGAGATTGGATTGTGGATAAATAAAAATCTGCCAAAGGCAGTAGCCTGTTTTATACACAGTAGCTTGCACAAAAGCAAAAGTAGATGCCAAGAACAAGCCCTGATTGGCTTGGCATTCTAATGTGGTCAGTGGAGGAAACATGCACCATGGGGGGATATATATACACACATCACTAATAACAGTGGATTAAGGGTAACAGCTTATAAGATCATGGTTACTAGTCATTTGTATAGAGAGACATACTGTACAAAGAAGACTGAGACAACATCTTTTCTGCATAACTTAAAGTTCAAGTGTACAGGAAATCCCTATGACGTCTTTATTGCTGACTGACTATAGACTGTTTTTCTCCCCAAGGACTCTGTGCTTACCGATGGGCTTTGACTTTCACCTGTGCGCTGGGGTTTTCCTGAGTTTGGCGTGGCTGCAGACTTTAGGCTCTTCTATTTAGATCACACTCGGTTCCTCAGCTCTTCAACTCCAAGACTCCTCTCTCACTCTGTTCTCACACTTAAAGGGGTTATCCAGGAATAGAAAAATAGAACAAATTTCTTTCAAAAACAGCTCCACGTCTGTCTCCAGATTGGGTGTGATTTTACAACATGGCACCATGCACATCAATGGAACTGAGCTGCAGAACCACACCCAACCTGGAGACAGAAGGAGGGCAGTTTTTGAAATAATTTTTTTTTTTTTCAATTCCTGGATAACCTCTTTAACTAACTAGGTCCAGACTCATCCCCAGACTGAACACAACTGAACAGCTCCTCCCCCCTATACTACATAAAGGTCAATGTTGGGGGGCTCTCATTGGAGCATCAGGGTCACCTGGTCACTTTGCAGCATTCCCTTAAGGGTACAGTACATAATAACACAACATAACACAGGAATACAACAAAGTACAATAAATTACACTATTGAGCAGTGGGCCCAACAAAGAGACAGCAGTGATGCACTAGGCAATCTTTAGCCAACAGGACAGCATTTGGTGCTGGGACACCACACTAGCAACATCTCGAATGCACAAGAAACACTCAGAAATACAGAACTCAATATATTTGTTGTGATTATGGGCTTTTTGTTTGTGTTGGCAAAATATCAGGCCTCCAGTGTGACAGCCCAACCCTGCAAATGGCATCTATACCCCTTCCAACACAGCAGGCCCCCCGGCAGATCAGGACTCAGCACATGAAAAGAAAAATAAGCAGAATCTTCCTGTAGCTTTGCTCCTTCTCGATCTACGATGATAGATCTGTCTATGTATGAGCAGGCTGAAAGGATAAGCTAGTCAATAATGGATCCTGCACCACAAAAACAGTTACCCCCCATCCTCCATTCATCCCTGCACATAACCTGGCCACGGCATGACCATAACGCTGAATTGCTAGGTCACTGTGACCCATTGTTAGCTACAGATGCATAGGGGATGAGAGGGCACCTGTGGTCCTCCCTGGCTTACTTGCTTGGTTGAAATTGTGGCCTATTTGACCCCAAAAGCTGGTGCACTGAGCTTGTGGTTTCTAAGCTATTTCTATTATGGTATAATTTGTGTCACAATTATATATCGGCTTTGTATCATTAAAGGGGTACTCCACTTAAAAACATTTTTTTTTATTTTTTTTAAATCAACTGGTGCCAGAAAGATAAACAGATTAGCAAATGACTTGTATTAAAAAATCTTAAACCTCCCAGTACTTATCAGCAGCTGTATAATCCACAGGAAGTTCTTTTCTTTTCAAATTTCCTTTCTGTCAGACCACAGTGCTCTCTGTTGACACCTCTGTCAATTCAGGAACTGTCTGGAGCAGGATAGGTTTGCTATGGGGATTTGCTTCTACTCTGGGCAGTTCCTAAAATGGACAGGGGTGTCAGCAGAGAGCACTGTGGTCAGACAGAAAGGAAATTCAAAAACAAAAGAACTTCCTGTGTAGTATACAGCCGCTGATAAGTACTGAAAGGATTCAGATTTTTAAATAGACGTCATTTACAAAACTGTATAACTTTCTGGCACCAGTTAATTTAGAAAAAAATGTTTTCCAGTGGAGTACCCCTTTAATATATTTGTCTAAAACTTAGACAATAAGTACCTGTTACGCCTGGACAGGAAAGTACGCAATCAAATGAAAGCAGCATCTTTAGACCAGGTTGTAAAAATGCAATGGGTGAAAGCACTTTAGAGCCTCAGTGCTCCGGTTCTTCGTAAATAAAGTAGATATATGCAGCACACCAGTATACGTGAAAAAAACTTGGGAAGTTTATTCTGAGGACTTGAAGGGGTACTCCGGCACTAAGACATCTGATCCCAAATCCAAATTATAGGGGATAAGATGCCTGATCGTGATGATCCCGCCGCTGGGGACCCCCGCAATCTTTAATGCAGCACCCCACTATCATCAGCCTCCTGAGCGAACATCACTTTGGGTCTAATGACTCATGATCACAGGGCCGGAGTATCGTCACGTCACGGCTCTGCCCCCGCGTGACGTCACGCTCCTCACCCTCAATACAAGCCTATGGGAGGGGGCGTGGCAGCTGTCAAGCTTCCCTAACATTTTAGAACTCCTGTTTTTTAAATATATTTTTAATGTTTGATTAGAAAAAAGGGTCTGCTGTTTATTTAAGAAGCATCACCACTCTTCTCTATGAACTTTGGGGGGAAATTTATCCAAATCTGTGCAGCAAAAAATTGGGGCAGTTGCCCGTTACAACCAATCATATTGTTCAAAAATTAAAGAAGCAATCTGATTTGATGTAACTTTTCCCCTTTGATACTATAGTACAGTCCTGTTCACTTGTATGGAACTGTACAAAAAGACAACTCCTTTAAAAGAAATGTGTAATTAGAAAATGTCCTATTGTTTACATCTATTGTTGATGTTAAACATATTTTTCAGGATTGTTTTTCTAATTTTCTATTTAGCTATTATATTAAAAAATACTGAACTTTTGCAGTTTTCAATCTGGCCACTAGGCCTAATATTCAGCTTCAACTTCCTGTTCTGTATAGATCACTTTCTAGTCGTCTCTACCTTATAATCACAGACAGAAGTAGAGTGAAGGGTAACATCAGTAGATAGAGAAGACAGCAGATGAAGCTCAAAGCTCAGACTCCCTCTCTGTGGAATGACCTCTACAACGGTCACAGAGCACACCTTGTAACCTTTCCCATTCATGTCAATGGGACAGCCCCTGTCTATTGTAGGCTATATTTATTAGGCTTTCTGTAAAGTATGTCTCTAAATGCTGTTAAAACACCTAAGCCAAGATGGCTGACTCCATAATAATGTAAAAAATAAATTATAATCAGAGAATAGAAACAAATTAGAGAAAACATTTTTCAGGCTCAAACTGTTCAGTGACAAAAGACAACATTGAAAGGCATTGTGTACTTACTGAAAGAATTTTCCAGGCGGATTATACAGTTCAAAAAATCATCAAATTCTATTTCATAGTGGTCATCAGCATATCTCAAGACAACCAATTGCAGGATGATGTTGTTAAGTTGAATCCCTAAAAGATTACAGGAATCACATTAAAATAATAATGCATTGTTTCTAGAACTCATCACATTTCCTTTAAAGGGGTACTCCACTGGAAAAAAAAAATTAAAAAATCTTAATCCTTCCAGTACTTATCAGCTGTTATATACTCCACAGGAAGTGCTTTTCTTTTTGAATTTCCTTTCTGCCTGACCACAGTGCTCTCTGAAAATCTATCCAGCTCTGAACAGTTCCTGACATGGACAGAGATGTCAGCAGAGAGCACTGTGGTCAGACAGAAAATAAATTCAAAAACAAAAGAACTTTCCCTGTAGCATACAGCAGCTCATAAGTACTGGAAGGATAAAGATTTTTTAATAGAAGTAATTTACAAATCTGTTTAACTTTTTGGCACCAGTTGATTTACAAAAATGTAGGGACAGGGAAAAATACCTCAATGACTGTAATCACACTTTTTACTAATACATTTTGTAGATGCTATTATAGGTCATGCAAAAAAAAAAAAAAGAAAAAAAAAGAAAGAAAGCAACTCTTAGGCCTTAAAGGGGTTATCCAACATAAAGGGACTTTAGTAATTAAGTGTCATACAGAAATTGACATGCTTACAAAGGATCTGCGCTATGGTAAATAGCCATGTCCTGTGTACCCCATCACGCTGCTGGTTTGTTTTTGGGAACTGGCTACTTCCTGTTTCTGTGGCCTCCCTCAGACTACAATCCCCAAGTTACTTTGTTTTAAGAGGGGAGATTACTTATTTCCCTCTCACACATCGGTCGCACCACCCATTACAGCACAGTACAACCAGACACACAAGCTGTGGCTCTATGTGATGATAAATGCATGCACATGTGTGCCTATAACGTCATCAGGGGACTGGCTTTACACGCAAACAGACAAGCCAGCCAAGCCCCTTTACAGTACCTGACTTGTGGTGTATTGTCTCGGGCTGCACAGCAAGCTGGGAAAGGTCCAACAAAGTGGAAGTCTCCAGGGTACTACAAAGGTTGCGAGAGATGGATCTTAACTGCAATCTCAACTGACTTTCCTAGGATATATGATTTCTCCAGAAGGGTTTTCACACTGGCTCTGCACAATGAGTCTCAGGATGATTGACAAGACAATAGCCTGCACAGAGCCCTGCTTGTCCTGCCCTAA
The DNA here is from genome assembly GCF_029499605.1 of Hyla sarda. Taxonomy (NCBI): domain Eukaryota; kingdom Metazoa; phylum Chordata; class Amphibia; order Anura; family Hylidae; genus Hyla; species Hyla sarda. The sequence continues at coordinate 291,585,912 of NC_079191.1, forward strand.
CTTCCTGTATTTGGTCTTCTCATAGAGACACACATGCAATAGCTGCAGGGACAGCATTTTTTCACCTAAAAGTTTTTTCTTTTTTTTAACCAATATATATTACAAATATTTATATAATGGTAGTATCTACATTATGAAAAAAAAATTGTTAACTACACGTACACTTTAAATAAATAGTCTCCGACCAAAAGGACCCAGTTTATATCCAAATTCTGCTGAAAGCTTTGTGACCGAATGGGTATCAAGCTTATCTTCTCCTTCTCCCAACACCCACAATCTAATGATGCCCCAGAGTTGGAGTGCCAGGCCAATTATCTGTGGTGCAGGTGCTTACAACCCCTGGCTGTGGGAAATTTAACCCCTTAAGAACCAAGCCCATTTTCACGTTAAGGACCAAGGCAAAATTTGCACATCTGACCACTGTCACTTTAAAGGGGTATTCCAGGCCAAAACTTTTTTTTATATATCAACTGGCTCCGGAAAGTTAAACAGATTTGTAAATTACTTTGATTAAAAAATCTTAATCCTTGCAATAGTTATTAGCTTCTGAAGTTGAGTTGTTTTTTTCTGTCTAACTGCTTTCTGATGACTCACATCCCGGGAGCTGTGCAGTTCCTATGGGGATATTCTCTCATCATGCACAGCTCCCGGGACGTGACATTATCATTGAGCAGTTAGACAGAAAACTTCAGAAGCTAATAACTATTGAAAAGATTAAGATTTTTTAATAGAAGTCATTTACAAATCTGTTTAACTTTCCGGAGCCAGTAGATATATAAAAAAAGTTTTTGCCTGGAATACCCCTTTAAGCATTAATAACTCTGGGATGCTTTTACTTTTCATTCTGATTCCGATACAGTTTTTTCGTGATATATTCTACTTTATGTTAGTGGTAAATTTTCTTGGTGAAAAATTCCAAAATGTTATGAAAAAATTGAAAATTTTGCAATTTTTTTTAACTTTGAAGCTCTCTGCTTATAAGGAAATGGACATCCCAAATAAATTATATATTGATTCACATATACAATATGTGTACTTCATGTTTGCATCATAAAGTTGACATGTTTTTACTTTTGGAAGACATCAGAGGGCTTCAAAGTTCAGCAACAATTTTCACAATATTTTCAAAATCTTAATTTTTCAGGGACCAGTTCAGTTTTGAAGTGGATTTGAAGGGCCTTCATATTAGAAATACCACATAAATTACCCCATTATAAAAACTGCACCCCTCAAAGTATTCAAAATGACATTCAGAAAGTTTGTTAACCCTTTAGGTGTTTCACAGGAAGAGCAGAAAAGTGAAGGAGAAAATAAATTTTTTAAACTCGCATGTTCTTGTAGACCCAGTTTTTTAATTTTTACAAGGGGTAAAAGGAGAGAAATCTTCCTAAAATTTGTAACTCTCGAGTAAGGAAATACCTAACATGTTGATGTTAAGTGATCTGTGGGTGCATTAGAGTGCTCAGAAGGGAAGGAGCGACAATGGGATTTTGGAGAGTGAGTTTTTCTAAAATGTTTTTTCGGGGGCATGTCACATTTGGGAAGCCCCTATGGCGGCAGAAGAGCAAAAAAAAAAAAAAAAAACACATGGCATACTATTTTGGAAACTACACCCCTCAAGAAATGTAACAAGGGGTATAGTGAGCTTTAACACCCCACAGGTGTTTGACGTCTTTTCATTAAACTTGGTTGTGTAAATGATTTATTTTTTCACTAAAATGCTGGTTTTCCCCCAAATTTTACATTTTTACAAGGGGTAATAGGAGAAAGTTCCCCCCAAAATTTGTAACCCCATCTCTTATGAGTATGGAAATACCCCATGTGTGGACATCAAGTGCACTGCGGACGCACTACAATGCTCAGAAGAGAAGGAGTCACCTTTGGCTTTTGGAAAGCAAATTTTGCTGAAATGGTTTTTGGCAGGCATGGCACATTTAGGAAGCCCCTATGGTGCCAGAAGAGCAAAAAAAATAAAATAAAAAAATAAAAAAAACACAATGGCATACTATTTTGGAAACTACACCCCTCAAGGAATGTAACAAGGGGTACAGTGAGCCTTAACACCCCACAGGTGTTTGACGATTTTGGATGTGTAAATGAATTTTTTTATTTTTTACTAAGATGCTGGTTTTTCCCCAAATTTTAAATTTTTACAAGGGGTATTAGGAGAAAATGCCCCACCAAATTTGTATCCCCATCTCTTCTGAGTATGTAAATACCCCATGTGAGGACATCAAGTGCACTGCGGGCGCACTACAATGCTCAGAAGAGAAGGAGTCACATTTGCAAATTTTGCTGAAATGGGGGGGGGGGGGGAGGGGTGGATGTCGCATTTAGGAAGCCCCTTTGGTGCCAGAACAGAAAAAAAAAATAGCATACTATATTGGAAACTACACCCCTCAAGGAACGTAACCAGGGGTACAGTGAGCCTTAACACCCCACAGATGTTTGATAAATGTTCATTAAAATGGGATGTGAAAAGGAAAAATTTGATTTTTTTCACTAAAATGCTGGGGTTGCCCGAAATTTTTCATTTTCACAAGTGGTAACAGGAGAAAATGCCCCCCACAATTTGAAAATAAATTTCTTTGTAGTAAGGACATACCTCATATTTGGATGAACAGCTCTGCGGGTGCACACCAGGTCTCAGAAGAGCAGGAGCGCAGTCAGGGGCCTTGAGTATTTACATAGCCTATGGAGCGAGAACAGAGGGACCCCCCCTCAAGGAGCATTACATGGGGTACACTAAGTTACTAAAGTGGGGTATAGTGGGCCGTAAAATGATAAAATAGGATATGTTCCCAGAATGATGACCCAGAGCAAAAGCAAAACTAAAAAATATGCCCACCCCAGACCCTATGCTCTGAATCTTCATTCTGGGAATGTAATGTGTGTGGCCATCCCTAACCTGTTGCCTCAAATGCGCACACCGCTCAGGTGTAAAGAGAGCGCTGCGCATTTGAGGCAACATAAAAAGTCCCCAATGAGAGTGACTCAGTGACCCATGACCCATTTTTGGAAAAAAAAAATACCCCCATGGGTCTTATAAGGTTTTTGTTTTATAGTTTTTTTTATTAAACTTTTTTTGGGCAATTTAGTGGTTTATGGGGTTAAAACTTGGAATGGACTCTGAACTTGGTACATTGGGGTCAAATTATGGGAAATTAGAATAAAAGGGGAAAATTTTGTACTGCATGGAAATGTGATACTCTACAGTTTTTAATGCCTGGATGATCGGGGCAAGTGTCACACTGAGTGGTGGTATCCTTCCGTATCCCCCTCTTGTGACACACACTGCATTTTTTCTGGGATCGTCCCTTCTTTTCAGTGTGGGGGACATTACCTGGAAAGTTTTGGCCTGGGATGATCCTGGCACCTATAACTCCAGTTTCTTGGGAAGTCCGGCCTGTTCTTTCCCGGTCACCAAAGATCAGGGCATTTAGGACTTCTTCTTGGAACTGGAGGTATGTCCCTGTGTTGCCAGAGTACTAGGACAGTACAAAAGAGTTGTACATGGCAATCTGTACCACGTAGGCCGCAACTTTTTTGTACCATACCTGTGTTTTCCGCATGGCATTGTATGGCTTGAGGACTTGATCAAAGAGATCAACTCCTCCCCCCCCATATACGGATTGTAGCCCAGAATGCAATCAGGCTTGATGACCGTTGTTGTGGTACCTCGCACAGGGACAGGTGAGCTGCCGTTACCATGAATTGTGGTCAGCATAAGGACATCCCTCTTATCCTTATACCTGACCAGCAACAGATTTTCATGGGTAAGGGCACGGGACTCACCCTTGGGCATAGGTGTTTGGATCAAATTTAGAGGGAGGCCTCTCTGGTTCTTCCGCACAGTCCCACAAGCGGACATGGATCTGGCAGCAAGGGATGTGAACAGAGGGATGCTGGTATAAAAGTTATCCATGTAAAGGTGGTAACCCTTATCCAGCAATGGGTGCACAAGGTCCCAAACGATTTTCCCGCTAACACCCAGAGTGGGGGGACATTCTGGGGGTTCAATATGGGAATCTCGTCCCTCATATACTCTAAACTTGTAAGTGAACCCAGAGGTACTCTCACAAAGTTTGTAGAGTTTCACGCCATACCTTTGAGGGAATATACTGGCAGAAGATGAGTTTCTCCTTATAGCTGAAAAGAGCTCCCTGAACGGTATGTAGGCCTACAAAAATTTGGCCCCAAATTTGGGGGGACATGCCACATTATCAGTGTAATGTAGGCATTTCTGAATGGCCTCGAACTGCTTCCGTGTCATGACCATACTGTAAAGAGGGGTCTGGTAGAGGACGTCCCCGCTCCAGTACTGCCTGACACTTGTTTTTTTGACCAGGCCCATATGCAGCACGAGGCACCAAAATGTCCTCATTTCGGCTGCATCAATGGCGTACCATTCATTGGACCTGGACAAAAACGAATCAGGGTGGTGGGCAATGAACTGTTGGACGTACAAGTTCGTTTGCTCCACCATTAGATTGACAAAGTAGTCACTGAAATAATAACTAAAAAAGTCTATTTCAGTTTATCCGGCCGTGTCATTCCGGATTCCTGAGTCGCAAACAAACTCAGGAATCCAAGGCTGATATCCCTCTGGGGGTCTGCAGACAGGTTCACCATAAAGGGGCTCCGGTATGCTTGTCTGGGGGGTCGGACTCCAATTACGAGCGGCATGGACGCTTGTACTAGTGTCTGCCACTGGGTCACTTTCACGGATGGTGCGTGGCCTCGCCTGGCGGCGTCTCCGCCACCGTACAAGGGTAGGAACTTCTTCATTCTCACTGGCAGATTCAGCGTCGGAGGGGGGGACGGGGACGGTGGCAGGAATCTGTGGCCGACACATCCCCTCCGTATATCTCTGCCACTGGGTCACTTTCATGGGGGTTGCATGGCCTCGCTGGCGGCTTTTTTTTTCTACAGTGGGGGAGGGGACAGGGAAGTGTGTAGTGTATGTGTTTGGTGTGAACTATAACGGTGTGGGGGGGGGGGGGGGGCGGGCAAATGGTGAAACCCTAATAGGGCCTGGGTCGCACTGCAAAATCTGCGGTGGACCCTTGAGGACCTATTAGGAGGTCAGGGGGGAAAAAAATGTTTTTTGTTTTTTTTTAACCTCCTACCTGTCCCCTACACACAAACTCACTCTGCACTAAAGGCAATTCTTCAGCCCTGAGGGACAGAGATCTCGGCAGAGGAGGGGTCCCTGGCTCTTTCTCTCAGCTCTGCCTGCTTACTGAACTCGGTGGGTGAGCTGAGGAAAAGGGACATCAACCCCTCCTCTGCCAGCTGCTATTGGTTGGACGATCATCTGACCAATAGCAGCGCTCCTGGGGGGGTGACAAAATCGCCACCTCCCCCCAGCTACAAAAGATGATTGGCGGTATACAGTACACCGCCGATCACCATCCAACTTCGGGTCATCAGGTCCCACGTGAACTGGTGCCAGAAAGTTAAACTTCTATTAAAAAAATCTTAATCCTTCCAGTACTTATTAGCTGCTGAATACTACAGAGGAAATTGTTTTCTTTTTGGAACACAGAGCTCTCTGCTGACATCATGACCACAGTTCTCTCTGCTGACATCTACATTTTAAGAACTGTTCAGAGTAGGAGAACATTGCCATGGCAAACATATGCTGCTCTGGACAGTTCCTAAAATGGAGAGATGTCAGCAGAAAGCACTGTGGTCATGATGTCAGCAGAGAGCTCTGTGTTCCAAAAAGAAAACCATTTCCTCTGTAGTATTCAGCAGCTAATAAGTACTGGAATGATTAAGATTTTTTAATAGACATAATTTGCAAATCTGTTTAACTTTCTGGCACCAGTTGATTTAAAAAAATAAAAAAGTTTTCCACAGGAGTACCCCTTTAACTGTATCTGTATACCTGTCTCATGTGCAGTAAAATGGTTTTTGTTACCTTACCCATGAATGAAATAATTTTATAATAGAAGCAGATCACTAACAAAAGAAATCACTTTCAAGTCGGGAAATTAGCTAAAACTGCTGGAGGCAAACAGTGGGATGTGTCTTTAAGAGCAGAGTTTGAAGCGAGCCTGCATGGGGGGGGAGCTAATTGAAGACCCTTAAAACAGCAATACTAATAATCCTGAAAGGTGCATGGAAACTATAGATATAAAAAATGCTGATTCCACAAACCTATGTCGGCCATGGGAAGTATCTGAGATTTCCAGTGTCACTAAACAACCAAACCTTCTGCTAGCCAAACCTTCAAAGCACTAGTTTTCTGAATATCCTCAGCCCTGAGAATACTCACCAAGGTGATGGTGCAGGTGGTGGTGTCTCCAGACAAAAAGTAATTGCAAAAAATATTTATTAAGATGACCTGTTGATTATATAGTAACTAGGGCTCACGTTATGGGGAAAATTTGCGCTTGCGATTTTGGGCCTAAATATTGCGATTTCGATATGTGATGCGGTATAATTAAAAAAGTGGTGAAATCCCCCCATTTCATGTCCAATCGCCTCCATTCCACATCTACCTAACCATTTTATGCCCACCACCTGTTTCACATCTCCCCTTTGTCACATTCTCCTCCCCCATCACATTCTCCTCCAGTCACATCCCCCCTTGTCACACACCTCCTTGTCACATTCCCCTCCCCCTTGTCACATCCCCCCCCCCCCCTTCCCCTCCTGTCACATACTTGTATTCTTGTAGTGCAGCAATACACTGCGTTTCCAGGGCGGATTTCAAATTTTCCCCGGGACCCAGGAAACCTAGTGTATTGCTGCAGTACAACCTACTGCCTGTACTAAGAGAGGAAACTCCGGAGCACACGGAGACGAATCTGCAGGGACCGGGACTAGGTGAGCAGAAGTTTTTTTTGGTTTTTCTCCCTGCGCCCTTAGCTCAGTGTTTTTTTAGCAGCTGTTGTGAAACTACTAATCCCAGCATGCCCGGACAGCCTTTGCTGGTCTGGGCATGCTAAGAGTTGTAGTTTTGCAACAACTGGAGGCCCGCTAGTTGGGAAACACTGACTTTTAGTATTTAAATTAGTTTTTACCTGCTCTGGCCGCCCCCCGCCACGGGAGCCAGCCCGAGCAGATAATTGCATATTTTCCCGGGGGGCCGTATCGCTATATCGCAAAAAGCAAAAAAAGCGATTTGATTGCTTTTGCGATATATCGTGCAGCCCTAATAGTAACTCACATTAGTGATTAACCTCACAAATTTTTGTACATATTTTATTGTATCATTTTACATGACAACACTGAAGAAATGACACTCTGCTACAATGTTAAGTAATGAGTATAACAGTGTTTAATGTTGTGTCCTCTGAAAATTACTCAACACACAGTCATTAATGTCTAAACCTTGGCAATAAAAGTGAGTCCTTAATGAGCCCTCAGTGTTAAAATTTTGTGTGGCCCCCATTTTTTCAGCACTACCTATAAAGGGGTTCTCTTGTGGAAAGCAATTTGTTTCAAATCAACTGGTTCTAGAAAGTTAAAAAGATTTCTATTAAAAAAAATATATATTCTTACAGTACTGACCACAGTGCTCTCTGCTGACACCTCTGTCTGTGTCAGGAACTATCCAGAGCAGGAGAGGTTTGCTATGAGGATTTGCTCCTACTCTGGACAGTTCCTGACACGGACAGAGGTGGCAGCAGAGAGCACTGTGGTCAGACTGAAAAGAACTTCACAACTTCCTCTGGAGCATACAGTAGCTTATACGTACAGGAAGGCATAAGATTTTTTTTTATAGAAGTAATTTACAAATCTGTAAAAATTTTTGGCACCAGTTTATTTGGAAAAAAAATATGTTTTCCACAGGAGTATCCCTTTAAACCTTTTGGGTGTAGAGTTCACCAGAGCTTTACAGGTTGCTACTGGAGTCCTCTTCAACTCCTCCATAATGACATCATGATGCTGGTGGATGTTAGAGAACTTGTGCTCCCCCAATTTCAAATTGAAAATGCCCCACATAAGCTCACTAGTGTTTAGGTCTGAAGACATGCTTGGCCAGTCCATCAGCTTCTTTAGCAATGCAGTGGTCATCTTGAAGGTATGTTTGAAACTATTATGTTAGAATACTGCACTGTGGCCCAGTCTCTGAAGGGAGAGGGGCATGCTCTGCTTCAGTATGTCACAGTACACAATTGGCATTCATGGTTTTCTCAATGAACTCCCCATCAGCACTCATGCAAGCCCAGACCAAGACAATCAAGGTTGGGGAGCTCACATCCAGGGTCACTTCGGGTCTCTTCAGGTCTATGGTCTACAGAAACTCATCTTTGTTATTCAAACTTTCGGGAACTAAAGGCAGTCTTCAAGGCATTAAAAGCCTCAAAAATCTACACCCGAAATTGTCATGTGGAGGCTTATATAGACAGCACCACTACAGTTATCTTTCTAAATCATCAAGGGGTGATGCGACACAGACTTCTGCAAAATCTAACAGAAATAATCTTCTCTTGAGTGGAGGAGAAAATATCAGTTACTGCAATTCATTTAAAAAGAAAGGCCAAAATACAGGCAGACTTCTTGTTCCTCCATTGGGTGGATTTGTACCCCCAAGTTTGCAAGGAACTAACAATGAAGTGAGGCTATTTAAAGTGGATCTATTTAACAAAACAGGAGAAATCAGAAATTCAATCATTTTTTTCCTTAAATCCAAACAAGTCTCCAAATGGAGTGAACGCACTCCAACAAAAATGACTATGCATGACCTCCATTTCCTCTGATAACCAAGACCTTATAAAAGATTTGGATGGAGAAATCCCTGGTCATCTTAATACCACCAAGATGGCCAAAAAGAGGATGGTTTTGCCCTACTACAACAGCTCACTCTGGAACAGCACATATATTTTCCTCTGAGAGGAGATCTTCTGTTGCAGGGCCCTCTACTCTACAAGGGGTTGGGAAACCTCCAGCTGATGGCCTGATTTTTGAAAGATCCATCCTAAGCTAAAAGGGCCTCTTCACACAAGTTATTAACCCAATGGAAACAATGGAAGAAGTTTATTTCCTGTTATGGGTCATGTCTAGAGATGAGCGAATTTTAGAAAAATTCGATTCGGCCGATTCACTGAATTTTCCGAAAAAATTTGTTTCAAAATGAATTTATTTGCGGCGAATCACTATTAAAAACGGCTATTTCTGGCCTACAGAGAGCCTCAATAGGGGTGTAGAACACTTTGCCTTGCTGTAACGCATAAGGTGTGTACTGGGTTAGTGAAATAATACTGTTATTCAGTATGACATGTAGATCAGAGGCATCACTATTAAAATCACTGTCGCAGAGCGGCACAATGACAGAGCCTGAAGGTGACATCAGTATGAGGAGACCAAATACAGTCATGGCCGTCAATGTTGGCACCCCTGAAATGTTTCAAGAAAATGAAGTATTTCTCACAGAAAAGGATTGCAGTAACACATGTTTTGCTATACACATGTTGATTCCCTTTGTGTGTATTACAACTAAATCAAAAAAGGGAGGAAAAAAAGCAAATTGGACATAATTCCAAAAATTGGCTGGACAAAATGATTAGCACCCTTTCAAACTTGTGGAAAAATAAGATTGTTTCAAGCATGTGATGCTACTTTAAACTCACCTGAGGCAAGTAACAGGTGTGGGCAATATAAAAAAAAAATCACACCTGAAAGCAGATAAAAAGGAGAGCAGTTCACTTAGTCTTTGCTTTGTGTGTCTGTATGTGCCACACTAAGCATGGACAACAGAAAGAGGAGAAGAGAACTGTCTGAGGAGTTGAGAACCAAAATTGTGGAAAAATATCAACAATCTCAAGGTTACAAGTCCATCTCCAGACATCTAGATTTTCCTTTGTCCACAGTGCACAACATTATCTAGAAGTTAGTTCATTTGGAGAGTAACAGAAAACAGGGAGCACTCACGGTTTAAGGAGAATTGCAGTTGGTAGCTTTATTCAGTGTACGGTGGAATGGACAGACTTCAGACAGCGGGACGCCGCGGACTTTCGGACGAACTGGTTAACAGCTGCTTTCACACTGAACGAGCAGTGCTTTGTCAGACCAGCCTCTTTCGGCACCTGGGTCTAGGTAAAGTACACCTCTGACCCACGTCACGGAAGAGGGTGTTACAAAGAGAAATCTCAAACATCAAAAACACATAACAATAATGGAAAAATTGTGAAAACCTATATAACACACAATTTCTTCACGGCTATGTAAGACAGAAACTAAATGTAAACCTTCATTTCTAATCTGTCATTAAGTCCCGGGTTACCTAAAGCATTAGTCTTGATAATCCAGATTCCTTCTCTTTTCAATAGACTGTTACGTGTATCCATGCCATTCGCTGCATAAACCCTTTCTATTCCAAGAAACTGCAACGTTGAAGGGTCACCATTATTTGATTCCTTTACATGTTGTATGAGTCTTGGGGAACCTTTTCCCATTCTAAGGGAATTTAATTGTTCCCGAAATCTAACATTTAGGGCGTGAGTAGTGCACCAGATATAAAATGGCATAGAAAATGGCATAGATCACGTTTTTCGTGCGACAGCATACAAAGACCTTTTGTGGTATCTCTATGCCTCCCAAGGAGACATATTTATGCGTACAGCAATAAATACACCAATTACACCTGCCACATTTATGAGTCCCTTTTAACGTGTGTTTCGATAACCAAGTCTTGTCTGGGGTATTTTTCAACTCACTCTTTACCAAGACATTTTTTTAAATTTTTTGAAGGTTATTCATCTTATCTAGAAGTTTGCAACCCATGGCACTGTAGCTAATCTCCCTGGGCGTGGATGGAAGAGAAAAATGTATGAAAAGTGTCAAAGTAGGATAGTCCGGATGGTGGATAAGTAGCCCCAAACAAGTTCCAAAGATATTCAAGCTGTCCTGCAGGCTCAGGGAGCATCAGTGTCCGCATGAACTATCCATCGACATTTAAATGAAATGAAACACTATGGCAGGAGACCCAGGAGGACCCCACTGCTGACACAGACATAAAAAAGCAAAACTACATTTTGCCAAAATGAACTTGAGTAAGCCAAAATCCTTTTGGGAAAATGTCTTGTAGACAGATGAGACCAAGATAGAGCTTTATGGTAAAGTACATCATTCTACTGTTTACCGATAACGGAATGAGGCCTACAAGAAAAAAAAAAAGAACACAGTACCTACAGTGAAATATGGTGGAGGTTCAATTATGTTTTGGGGTTGTTTTGCTGCCTCTGGTACTGTGTGCAAGGCATCATGAAATCTGAGAATTACAAACGGATTTTGGGTCGCACTGTACAGCTCAGTGTCCGAAAGCTGGGTTTGGATCTGAGATCTTGGGTCTTCCAGCAGGACAATGACCACAAATATACGTCAAAAAGCTCCCAGAAATGGATGGCAACAAAGCGCACGAGAGTTCTGAAGTGGCCAGCAATGAGTCCAGACCTAAATCCCGTTGAACACCTGTGGAGAGATCTTAAAATTGCTGTTGAGAAAAGGCACCCTTCCAATAAGAGAGACCTGGAGCAGTTTGCAAAGGAAGAGTGGTCCAACATTCTGGCTGAGAGGTGTAAGAAGCGTATTGATGGTTATAGGAAGTGACTGATTTAAGTTATGTTTTCCAAAGGGTGTGCAACCAAATATTAAAGGGGTACTCCGGCGCTAAGATATCTTATCCCCCATCCAAAGGATAGGGGATAAGTTGCCTGATCGTGGGGGTCCCGTCGCTGTCACGCCCCCTCCCATCGGCTTGCATTGAGGGGGCGGAGCGTGATGTCACAGGGGGCGGAGCCGTGACGTCAATATGCTCCGGCCCCCGTGATCGCCAGTAATCAGACCTGGAGCAAACATGCTCCGGGGACTTATTGTAACCGGGGTGCTGCGTGCAAAATCACGGGGGTCCCCAGCGGCGGGACCCCCGTGATCCTGCATCTTATCCCCTATTCTTTGGATAGGGGATAAGATGTCTTAGCGCCAGAGTACCCCTTTAATTTAAAGGTGCCAATAATTTTGTCCAGACCATTTTGGAGTTTGGTGTGACATTATGTCCAATTTGCTTTTTTTCCTCCCTTTTTTGATTTAGTTCCAATACACACAAAGGGAATAAACGTGTATAGCAAAACATGTGTCACTGCAATCCTTTTCTGTGAGAAATACTTCAGGGGTGCCAACATTTACGGCCATGACTGTAGTGGCTGAATGACACAGCATGGAGGTGGTGGCAGCATGAGGAGACCATATAGTGCATGAATGACACAACGTGGAGGTAGCGGCAGTATTAGGAGACCATATAGTGGCTGAATGACACAGCCTGGAGTTGGCGGCAGCATGAGGAGAACATATAGTGGTTGAATGACACAGCCTGGAGGTGGCGGAAGCATGAGATGACCATATAGTCCCTAAATGTCACAGCATAGAGTTGGCGGCAGCATATAGTGGCTGAATGACACATCCTGGAGTTGGCAGCAGCATGAGGAGAACATATAGTGGCTGAATGACACAGCCTTGAGTTGGCTGCCGTATGAGAAGACCATATAGTGGCTTAATGAAACGGCCTGGAGTTGGTGGCAGCATGAGGAGACCATATAGTGGCTGAATAACACAGCCTGGAGGTGGCAGCAGCATGAGGAGAACATATGGTGGTAGAATGAAACAGCTTGGAGCTGGCATCAGCATGAGGAGAACATAAGGTGACAGAATGAGACAGCCTGGAGCTGTCATTAGCATGAGGAGAACATGTGGCAGAATGAAACAGCCAGGAGGTGGCAGCAGCAGCATCAGGAGTCCTGAAAGTGACCCGGTGAAAGAGTGGTGCGGTGGGTGGCAATACCAGTACCCGGTGACGAAGGTGGATGAAAAAAGGAGAACTTGGCATTAGATGTGTGGCATCAGGCGGGTGGCAGGATCAGAATAGTAGCTGAGGCAGGTAGGCAGAAGAAAACGGTCTCTTTTGTAAAAGTTAGAGTGCACAAGTAAGTATTAAGGATATGCATTACTTAAAATTTAACTTTTAATAATATGCTTAGGATAAAATATATGGACCCACATTTTTTTTTTTAATCAAACAAAAGGAAAGGTGTGCAAAAAACACCATGTGCCACCTACACCACCAAGTATTGATGTGATGCAAATACCTCTAAAAGGTGAAAGGGAACAACGTATGGTCCATTGTAACCAGTGAGGTAATAACTTCCCCTGTAAGGCCCTACTCTCGCATTGTTAATTCCCTCCTTGGCAAGTGTTACTCGCCCTAAAAAGGGCAGCCCCGCACAGGAACCTCTCCCTATTTCCACATACAAACACTGCCATTTCCCAGGGTTTTTAGGTGAAAATAGGTATTGGTTCCTGTGTGGCGTCGCCCTTTTTAAGACGAGTAATACTTTCCTTGAAAAGGTGGAAGGGAACAACATATTGTCCAATGTAGCAGGTGGGGGTAAAAACTTCCCCTGTAAGGCCCTACTCTCGCCCTATTAATTCCCTTCTTGGCAATTGTTACTCACCCTAAAACAGGCAGCCCCACACAGGAAACTATTTCCACCTAAAAACCCTGGGAAATGGCAGTGTTTGTAGGGGGGAAATAGGGAGAGGTTCCTGTGTGGGGCCGCCCTTTTTAGGGCGAATAACACTTGCCAAGAAGGGAATTAATAATGCGAGAGTAGGGCCTTACAGAGGCAGTTTTTACCCCCACCTGTTACAATGGACCATACGTTGTTCCCTTCCACCTTTTAGAGGTATTTGCATCACATCAATACTTGGTGGTGTAGGTGGCACATGGTGTTTTTTGCACACCTTTACTTTTGATTTAAAAAAATAAAAAATATATAGATTTTATCCTAAGAATATTATTAAAAGTTAAGTTTCACGTAATGCATATCCTCAAAAATTACTTGTGGTCTGATGCGGAGGAATGTCTAACTGGGGAGCAGCACCTTAAATACTGTATGTTTTGCACTATTCATATTTGTGAAGTGTTGGTGTGGCACCATGGTCAATCTACTCTGATGCATCAGGCGTTGGTGGGTGGAAATCCTGGCTGATTCATCTTCACAAAGGTCAGTCTCTCCTTGGGGTTACTATGGCCCCCGCCACACTAAACACCCACTCTGATGGCACACTACTGGTCGGGCAGGACAGCTTTTCCAGGGCAAACTCTGCTAGTTGGGGCCACAAATCAAGTTTGGCTGCACAGAAAAGTCCAGCGGATCTTCAAGGTGTGTTGGCATGGTCATGTCAAGGTATGCCACCACCTGCTGGTTCAGGTCCTGCTCCAGGTCTACCTGCTGCTGATGAGTTGCTTCACTATGCAGGTGAAGAGCGCTACTCATCAGCGACTGTAGACTCAGGCTGCTGCTGATTGAGCTGGTACTGCTCCTGCCACCCCACCCCTCCCCAGCAGCCATGGCAGTGGAAGGTGAGCACAGAGGGCCCCCCCCGAGTCAGACCTGCGAGAATATGGACGATGGCCCAGAAAGGCATCGGCCAACTGACTACGTAGGATGTCACTATAGTAGGTCAGTTTGTCCTCCCTCTCAGTGGGGGGTAAAAAAGGCCCCCATTTTGTGCCGGTAGTGAGGGTCCAATAAAGTGGAGAGCCAGAAGTCATCCCGCTGCTGAATGGTGACAATTCGGCAGTCACTACGCAAGCAAGTGAGCATGCATCGTGCCATTGGTGCACGTGACTCGGAGGAACTCCCTGCCTCCATCTCCACTGCATACTGCCACGGTGTCTGGGTCCTCTGTCTCGCCTTCCTCATAACCCTCTAGCTCCACTGGCTGCTCCTCCTCTCCTGTGAGATGACTAGAAAAAATGCCCATCTTGTGAAACCTAAACTGTGCTCCACTGTGCCCCTCCTCCTCCAGTTCAGTCCCCAGAGGGCTCATGTGGCCGAGAGATGTAGGCGCCATGTCTCCAGTGCCCTGACCAGCCATCATTTCCAACACGTGTTGTAGTAGATGAAGCAGTGAAATGACATTGTTCATCCTGTAATCCTGGCGACTGACTAATAATGTTGCATCCTCAAAGGGCCTGAGCAAACGGCAGGTGTAACGTATGAGCTGCCACTGGTTGACATTGAAGTCACACAGGGCAGTCCCCCTATCTGCTTGGATCATCAAGAAATCGGTGATGGCTTTTCTCTGTTCGTATAGTCGGTCCAACATATAAAGGGTGGAATTCCAATGTGTGGAAACATTGCAAATCAGACTATGTTGGGGGATACCGTTCTGACGTTGCAGCTCAAGGAGGGTGTGGTTTGCGGTGTACGAGTGGCTGAAGTGCATGCAAAGTTTCCTTCCCATTGTTAGGATGCCTTGCAGATGGGAAGAACATTTCAGGAACTGCTTGACAACCAGATTGAACACGTGTGCCATGCAGGATGCATGTCTCAGGCTTCCTTGTCACAGCGCAGACAAGATGTTCTTCCCGTTGTCAGACACCATGGTTCCTATTTCCAGTTTTCGTGGCGTAAGCCATTATTCGATTTCTTGATGACTGACTTAGCAGTTCCTCCCTTGTGTGACTCTGTTCGCCAAGGCAAACCATGTGAAGAACAGCGTGACACCACCATGCCCTGCACACATGGTATGCTGGAGGGGCACTGAGACTTGTCCGTGCAGTGGAGGCTGAGGACACAGTGGAGAATGAGGAGGCAGAGTCTCACACTGTCACAGGACCAATGGCCTGAGAACGTGGAGGCGGAAGTGGCGTGACCTGTCCAAGTTGCTGTTATGGCTGTGCAGGAACCACATTCACCCAGTGAGCCATAAAGGACATGTATTGTCCCTGACCATAGTTACAGCTCCACAGGTGAGTGCTACTGTGCACACCGACAGGTTCAAGGACTGGCCCACCTTCTGTTCCACAAAATTGTGCAGGGCTGGTACTGCCTTCTTCGCAAAGAAATGACGGCTTGGGACTCTCCACCTTGGCTCGGCACAATCCATCAGTTCTCTGAAAGGTCCACTACTTGAAAAGGGAGGGACTGCAGCACTAGCAACTTGGACAGGAGCATATTCAGCTTCTGTGCCATTGGATGTGTGGGCGCATACTGTTGTCTCTTGGACATGGCTTCGCCGATGGATTGCTGGCAGAATGACTGACTCGAAGTAGGAGGAGCAGGAGCATCTGGAGCGACAGAAGATGGGTTTAACATAAAGCTCCCTTCGGCTGAGGTGGTGGAGCCTTGGCTGGCTGAAGCAGGGAGCGGAGTGCCACTGGGTGATTCAGCAGGCCGACTCCAGGAACCCCTGTTCCTCTACCTCCCGGGAATGTAGGCTGTCGCAAAGCAGGTGGTCTGCCATGGGCACGTTTGTCTCAAGACTTTCCACTTCTGCCACCATGCTGACTGCCAACCATGCTACCACCTTGTTGGCTCAACTGCTGCCTCACGGGCAACCTGCAACCCTCTTCTCCTGATGATGATGATGATGATGAAACCCCTTCTGCACCCGGCTCCCAAGTACGTTCAGCTTCATCATCATCGACTTGTGTTGTCACTAATGTCCTCCTCAGGTTCCTCAACAGTGTCTGCTTCAGGAGCCTGAACGCTCGCAACACCACCTCCCATGCCACTCTCCTCATCACTACTTACCCACCTAGCGGAGGAAGCAGCAGATGTTTCCTCCACTTCTTGGATGGGCAGTAGCTGCTGACTGTCCTCTAGTATATTGTCCTCAATAAATAGTGGAGCTGAACTCACAGCATAAGATACTTCTGTGGGGAGGGAACAGCATAGGACAGAGGCAATGGGAAGACAGGGACTGCTCCCGGGCGATGCCAACTGAGGGTTATGTCTGAGGAACCCACCGACTGTTGACTGGGGGTGTCAGATATCCCTTGTGATGAAGCAGATGACCGTGTTAACCAATCAATGAGGGCAGATGGGGCGATACTAGGAGCTAAGGCCTCTCGCTGCGACACCTGCTGCCACTCACCCTAGTCTGCTGCGACCTCTGCCTGATGAATTGAGGCCTCTGCCACTCCTCTGTCCAAGTCCTGGTACTTCTCTGCCTGACATGAGGGGAGTACAATACACTCCACTACGCTTAAAACAGTATTTGTCTACAACACCAGCATGTGTGTACTTTTGGCTGGCCTTTCACAGTATCTAGGCCCTTAAGACTAACAGGAATAAAATGGTACACCACTTAGATGTACGTATGTGGTATGCACTTATGAGGGGAGGACAATGCGCTCCAGTACGCTTAAAGGGGTATTCCAGGCCAAAACTTTTTTTTATATATCAACTGGCTCTGGAAGGTTTAACAGATTTGTAAATTACTTCTATTAAAAATCTTAAGCCTTCCAATAGTTATTAGCTTCTGAAGTTGAGTTGTTGTTTTCTGTCTAACTGCTCTCTAATGACTCACGTTCCGAGAGCTGTGTAGTTCCTATGGGGATATTCTCCCATCATGCACAGCTCCCGGGACGTGACATCATCATTGAGCAGTTAGACAGAATACTTCAGAAGCTAATAACTATTGGAAGGATTAAGATTTTTTAATAGAAGTAATTAACAAATCTGTTTAACTTTCCGGAGCCAGTTGATATATATAAAAAAAGGTTTTGCCTGGAATACCCCTTCAAAACAGTATTTGTCCACAACACCGGCAGGTGTGCACTTTTGGCTGGCCTTTCATAGTATCTAGATCCTTAAGACTTTAACCCCTTAAGGACACAGGGCATACAGGTACCCCCTGACGTCCAGGTAGTTAAGGACACAGGGCATACCTGTATGCCCGTGAGAATTTCGGTTCCCGCTGTGCGCCAGGCAGGGACCGGAGTGGGATGCCTGCTGAAATCATTCAGCAGGCATCCCGTGCAAATGCCTGGGATGGTCCTGAGACCCCCGATGTCAGCGATCGCCGCAAATCGACGGTCAAGTTGTGGCGGCGGCAGATGGTAGCAGCAGGAGTGGTGGCAGAAGTGGCGGCGGTCCCGGCAGCAGAATATAGCAGGAGCTGAGGCCTGTTCACCTCTTGCTGTTGCTTAGCAACAACTCTCAGCATGCACAGCCAAAGGGCATGCTGGGATTTGTAGTTTTGCAACATCTGGAGTTCCAACTGCAACTCCCAGCATGCCCTTTGGTAGTCTGTGCATGCTGGGGGGTGTAGTTATGCAACAGCTGGAGGCACATTTTTTCTATGTTGCATAACTACAACTCCCACCATGCACGGACAGCTGAAGGGCATGCTGGGAGTTGTAGCACTGTGCCTCCAGCTGTTGCAAAACTACAACTGTCAGCTTGCCCTTCGACTGTCAATGCATGCTGAGTGTTGCAGTTTTGTAACAGCTGGAGACACATTGGTTGTGAAACAGAGTTCGTGTCCTAACTCAGTGTTTCGCAACCAGTGTGGCTCCAGCTGTTGCAAAAATACAAATCCTTCCCAGCATGCACTGACATACTGTACATGCTGAGAGTTCTAGTTTTGCAACAGCTGGAGGCACACTGGTTGCAAAACACTGACTTAAGTAACAAACTCTCAGTGTTTCGCAACCAATGCGCCTCCAGCTGTTGCATAACTACAACTCCCCCCAGCAATTATGGTCTGTCAGTGCATGCTGGGAGGTGTAGTTTTGCAACAGCTGAAGGTTTGCCCGCCCCTGCCCCCCCATTGGAATGTACAGGATACATCCACACGGGAGGGGTTTTTACAGCGAGTTTTCTGCTGCAAGTCTGAGATGAGGCAAATTTTCCGCCTCAGCTCAAACTCCCAGCGAGAAACTAACTGTAAACCCCCTCCCATGCGAATGTACCCTACAAACACTACACTTACACAAAGTAAAAAGTAAAACACTACATATACCCTTACACAGTCGTCCCCCCCCCAAAATGAAAAAACAAACAAAAGTCTTGTACGGCACTGTCTCCAAAGCGGAGTCTCCAGTATTGCCGGACAGCCACTGACTGTCAAGGAATGCTGGAAGTTTTGCAACAGCTGGAGACACCCTGTTTGGGAAACACTGCCGTAGGGTATTTTGGTGGCCAATTTAGGCCTCAAATGAGCATGGTGCTCTCTCGCTTTGGAGCCCTGTAGTATTTCAAGGCAACAGTTTAGTGCCACATATTGGGTATTTAGGTACTAAGGAGAAATGGTATTAAAAATTTTGGGGGGCTTTTTCACCTTTTACCCCTTATGAAAAGGTAAAGTTGGGGTCTACACCAGCATGTTAGTGTAAAACAATTACATTTTTTACACTAACATGCTGGTATTGCCCCATACTTTTAATTTTCACAAGTGGTAAAAAGAAAAAAAGACCCACAAAATGTGTAACACAATTTCTCCTGAGTATGGAAATACCCCATATGTGGATGTAAAATGCTCTGCGGGCGCACAACATGGCTCAGAAGTGAGAACGCACCATGTACATTTGAGGTCTAAATTGGTGATTTGCACAGGGGTGGCTGATTTTACAGTGGTTCTGACATAAACGCAAAACAATGAATTCCCACATGTGACCCCATTTTGGAAACTATACCCCTCACAGAATGTAATAATGGGTATAGTGAGCCTTAACACCTCACTGGTGTTTGACAAATTTTCGTTAAATTTGGATGTGAAAATGAAAAAAAAAAAAGAACATTTTCACTAAAATGCTGGTGTTACCCTACATTTTTCATTTTCACAAGGGAGAATAGGAAAAAAGCCCCCCAAAATTTGTATGTAGCCCCATTTCTTCTGAGTTAGAACATATACCATGTGTGGATGTAAAGTGCTCTGTGGGCAAACAACAATGCTCAGAAGAGAAGGAGCGCCATTGGGCTTTTGGAGAGAGAATGTGTCCGAAATTGAAGGCCATGTGTGTTTACAAAGCCCCCATAGTGCCAGAACAGAGGACCCCCCCCCCCCCACATGTGACCCCATTTTGAAAACTACACTGTTCAAGTAATATAATAAGGGGTACAGTGAGCATTTACACCCCACACGTGTATGACAGATTTTTGGAACAGGATGAATTTTATTTTCATTTGCACAGCCAACTGTTCCAAAGATCTGTCAAACGCCAGTGGGGTGTAAATGCTCACTGCACCCCTTATTAACTTCTGTGAGGGGTGTAGTTTCCAAAATTAGGTCACACGTGGGGGGTCCACTGTTCTGGCACCACGGGGGGGGCTTTGTAAACGCACATGGCCTCATATTTCTATTCCATCCAAATTCTCTCTCCAAAAGCTCAATGGCGCTCCTTCTCTTCTGAGCCCTGTAGTTCGCCCGCAGAGCACTTTACATCCAAATATGGGGTATTTCCATACTCAGAAGAGATGGGGTTACAAATTTTGGGGGCATTTTCTCCTATTACCCATTGTAAAAATCTTAAATTTGGGGGAAAACCAGCATTTTAGCAAATTATTATTTTTTTTTTTTTTTTGCTGTTCTGGCACCATAGGGGCTTCCTAAATGTGACATGCCCCCCAAAAACCATTTCAGAAAAACTGACTCTCCGAAGTCCCATTGTCGCTCCTTCCCTTCTGAGCAGTCTACTGCGCCTGCCGAACACTTTACATACACACGAGATATTTTCTTACTAGAGAGAAATTGGGTTACAAATTTTGGGGGGCTTTTTCTCCTTTTACCTCTTGTAAAAATTCAAAAACTGGGTCTACAAGAACATGCGAGTGTAAAAAATGAAGATTTTGAATGATCTCCTTCACTTTGCTGCTATTACTGTGAAACACCTAAAGAGGTAACACACTTTATGAATGTCATTTTGAATACTTTGAGGGTTGCAGTTTTTATAATGGGGTCATTTATGGGGTATTTCTAATATGAAGGCCCTTCAAATCCCGTTCAAAACTGAACTGGTTCCTGAAAAATTCCGATTTAAAAAATGTGGTGAAAAATTGGAAAATTGCTGCTGAACTTTGAAGCCCTCTGATGTCTTCCAAAAGTAAACACATGTCAACTTTATGATGAAAATATAAAGTAGGCATATTGTATATGTGAATCAATATATAATTTATTTGGTATGTCTATTCTCCTTATAAGCAGAGAGTTTCAAAGTTACAAAAAAGCAACATTTTCATATTTTTCATCAAATTTTTGAATTTTTCATCAAGAAATGATGCAAGTATCGACAAAAATATGTCACACAAAAAACATTCTCGGAATTAGAATAAAAAGTAAAAGCATTCCAGAGTTATTAATGCTTAAAGTGACAGTGGTCAGATTTGCAAAAAACGCTATGGGACTTAAGATGAAAATGGGCTTGGTCCTTAAGGGGTTAACAAGAACAAAACTACTTATATAGGTTTGATTTTGTCGTACTTCTGAAAAAAATCATAACTACATGCAGGAAAATGTATACGTTTAAAATGGTCATCTTCTGACCCCTATAACTTTATTTTTCCGCGTACGGGCCGATATGAGGGTTCATTTTTTGCACCGTGTTCTTAAGTTTTTATCGGTACCATTTTTGTATTGATCAGACTTTTTGATCGCTTTTTATTCATTTTTTTATGATATAAAAAGTGACCCAAAATACGCTATTTTGGAATTTTTTTGCTCGTACACCATTGACCGTGCGGTTTAATTAATTATATATTTTTATAGTTCGGACATTTACACACGCGGCGATACCACATGTTTATTTTTATTTACACAGCTTTTATTTTTTATGGGAAAAAGGGGGTGATTTCAACTTTTATTAGGGGAGGGGTTATACGCTATACGCATTCATTGCGAATCAAATTTCTCCTGTAATTCGTAGCGAATTCAGATTCGTCAGATTCGATTCGCTCATCCCTAGTCATGTCCTCCAGGCCCACTGAAACTAAATATTTTAAATTTTTTTCAAAAATGGTTTGACAAAGGCTTAGCCCTTAGTACCCTTAATGTACAGATGGTAGCATTAGGATGCTTCCTTGACACTCGTACTGCTCTAAACGCTACTACTAATCTCATATGAATATAGAAATTTTTCAAAGCAATTAAAAAAAATAAAACCCAAGTTTACTCATCTATCTCCACCTTGGGACTCTGATACTTTGTTTCACAAAGGATCCTTTTGAACTTCAGGACATTCCTTTAAAACTGCTTACTTAGAAGGTAGTATTCCTGGCAGCAACTGAGGGGTTATCTGGGAGGAAGCTTTTTATCCTAGTCGGGTTCTTAAGACATTTTTATTCTTTGTTGCCACTCTATTGAACAATATTTTTGGTCGATTCAGAATAGTTTAAATCACTTTTTTTTTCCTTTAGCAATTGCTTATATACAAATAAAATAACGAAGACTAGAAATATTTTAATGAAAAATATATTTGTGAAAAATATTGTTACCTGCAGCCTTCAAAGCAAGGCGAAGTTCATATGAAGACATAGTTCCTGTTTTATCAAGGTCAAACTGAACGAATATACCCTAAAACATAAAGGCCACAGGTTACTTTCAACATCTTTCAGGTAATTTGAGAAAAGTAAATCTTCAGGTTCTAACTGTAATTCAACTTCCTATGCAGCTGAAATACTAAATTTCAAGTAGTGAAGCCATAAACTATGTCTTTAACCTATGTTTATTGGATATTTTTCTATCCCAACACTTCTCCTTTTTACCTGCTGAGTGGGCAGATGTTATAAGCCAATCAGGTGACCATCTAATGCTCCTTCTGCCCTCCCACAGCATGCAGTCTCATGGACACAGAGAAACAAAAGAGGCTGAGGTAGATATCCCCAGTTGGTAGATAATGCCCCCTATTAAAGATGTGCCCAGTATGTAGGTAATTCTCCCCCCATTAGACAAATGCCCCTAGTCCTACTCCTACAGACTGTGCACAATAACATAATGTCCTTGCACAGCCTGCAGCAGAAGCCTGCGCCACTGTGCTGCAGTTCAGGAGCAGGAAGTTGTGTTTACAGCCCGATTCCGTGGTCCTGTACAATACATTGTAGGCATTACCACTCTCCCTACATTCCTAGGGGGGTGAGTTAGGTGGCCGTGAGGCACCTGCGAGCTGGAGGCCTAAGGCGGCTTTCTAACATGCCTATTGGAAGAGCCAACTCTGCAGAGCAAGAAGTAAACTGTAGCAGTATTCTTCCTAATCCCCTTCCTCCCTGTTTTCAATGACTGTCACTGCAAACATTTTTTGGTGAACTGAAAAGGTTTCTGAAACCCAACAAGCAAGGAATAGGGAACTAAAGTCCACTGGAAGATGGTAACAATGCTCCTCCTATCTTAAAAGATGTATTACAAAGTTTCATATACTACTACTACTTCTTACAGTCTCTATTTGTCCTTTCAAGGAAAGAATTTACTAAGACAGACATTTTACATACCGGTCTTAAGTAAATCCCTGCCAGTGTAGTCTAGCACTGGTTTTATCAAGAGAGCAAGTTAGTGTTTACTTTTAATGTAGTATCCTTCTGGTCTAGAGCATGGAATAAACCTGAAATTGTGTGCTTTAATGCAATAAACTGTGCACTACATTTTGTTTATGCTTGAGTTGGGTGTATATTTAACTTTTTTATTCTCATTTGGCATCATATTCAAAAATGTTCCCTTCAGTATTCTGCTTGACATGTATCTTATTGGGGAAAAATAGAATTAATTATAATAGAAAGCAAATTCTTTCCCTTACAATCCAACTCTTTAGTTTGTCCCAGAAGATTTTGAACTCTTCAAATCCAAGCTTTCTATTACCACTGGTCTAGAGTATTCTTTGTTAAGGTTTAATGTAAAAATACAAATGTAGCTTTACATAGTTACATAATCCATTTGAAAAACAAAACAAACAAACACATGTCCAATAAAGGGGTACTCCTCTGAAAAACATTTTTTTTAATCAACTGGTACCAGAAAGTTAAACAGATTTGTAAATTACTTCTATTTAAAAATCTTAATCATTCCAGTACTTATAAGCTGCTGTATGCTCTACAGGAAGTTCTTTACTTTTTGAATTTTCTTTTTGTCTGACCACAGTGCTCTCTGCTGACACCTCTGTCCATTTTACGAACTGTCTGGAGCAGGATAGGTTTGCTATGGGGATTTGCTCCTACTCTGAACAGTTCCTGACATGGACAGAGGTGTCAGCAGAGAGCAATGCAGTCAGACAGAAAGGAAATTTTAAAAGAAAAGAACTTCCTCTGGAACATACAGCAGCTGATAAGTACTGGAAGGATTAAGATTTTTAAATAGAAGTAATTTACAAATCTTTTTAACTTTCTGGCACCAGTTGACAAAAAATATATACATTTTCCAGTGTCCCTTTAAGTTCAACCAAGGAAGTGAAGGAAAGGGGTATGGATGAATGAAGGGACTTAATATCCCCACCCCCCCCCCCCCCCGCCCCCACAGTGACCTCTACTCACACTTCTGTCCATGTAAGGAACTGTTCAAAGTACAAGTACAAACAGAGGTGCCTGCAGTGGGCACTGTGGTCAGACAAAAAAAGAACTCCAGAAAGAAATACAACAATACAACTTCCTGTGGGGTATACAGCAGCTGATAAGTACTTTAAAGATTAAATAGAAGTCTTTTATAAATCTGTTTAAGTTTCTGGAACTAGTTGATTATCCTTTAAAGTTATCCTTTAAAGTTTTTATTTTGCTTATTCACCTTTCCCCACTCTCCTTTTAAAGCTATAATTCTTTCAATTTTCTGCCAAGAGGGCCATATGAAGGCTAGTTTTATGCAGGATGAATTGTATATTGACTGAGCCAGCACAATTGTTTAAAAATCCTTGACCCCTTACTGCACGGTATAGCATGGTATGGTAGGTATGTGGATGGTGGCCTTATGGTTAAGGCTACAGGTGAGGGTACTGTATCCAATTTCATCCACTACCTGAACAATAACCCTTAAAACTTAATTATAAATTTACTTGATTGGAACAAGGACGTAATGTTATTCTTGGATGTCTTGTTAACTGATGACACAAATACTTCCAAAGTCAGAGCATGTGCCTATAGGAAACAAATTGTGGATAACACCATGTGTGTCATCCCTAGCACATAATAGTAGGCATTCCAGTGGGAGAACTGCTCTTCCCAGGGCCAGACCAAGACATTGTGCTGTCTGGGTTTAAAGAGTGAAATGATGACCCCCCCCACAAAAAAAAAAATTACATTTTTTTTTATCAGAGTTCACAATACCGTATTGTAAATCTGACATGCTATCTTTAATCTATGGATCAGTATGATTCCAATTATACCAAACTTGGAAAATGTTTGTTTCGTTTTAAGGTAAAAAAAAAATTTAGAAAACTTGAAAGAGAAAAAAAAATGTTTCTTCAATGCAATGTTCTGAACCCTATAACTTTTTTATTTTTCCACCTACGAAGTTGTACACCATTGTTTTGCACCATGAGCTGAAGTTTTAATTATACCACTTTTGTGTATCTATGACCTTTTTAATAGTTTTTATCTGGGGCATGGCTTTTATGTGTTTATGCCTTTCACTGTGCATGATCAGGGACACCATAATTTAATAGATCGGACAATTACGCATGCGGGGATACCAAATATGTTTTTTTTTTTTTTGCTTATAGTGTTTTATTATGTCATACTTATCGTAGGCTCCAAATATGAATCACTATGTTTAATAGAACATGGCAATATGTCCTCCATGTTGTCTCCATTCTCAGAAGACCCAAAATAGGGCTAAAGTGTAGTTCATTGAAAGGGCACAGACCTTGCCTGAATGTTTGCAAATGTGTATCTCTTCTAAGGGTCTGATCAAATATAATGGTTTATTATAGTGCTCTCCCTTGAACAATCACGAAAATCTTAAACAGCAAATGCTCAAGGTATTCACATCTTAACAGTGTTAGCTGAGATCTGAACACAATAACTCTCGTATTTATTGAGCTAAGTGATACTGGGGTCTGTAAACAGACATGTCCCTGAGAGGATTCAGTTAATATAAGCAGTTGTAGACAGCCAAAGGTGAACAAAAAGTTAACATATAATGGCCCTCATTTACTTAGAAAATCGGGTTGTAAGTCTATCTTGCTTTCTTACCCGATTGCTTTTTTCCCCCTGGTATTTATTATTATGTCGCATCCTGTTTGTCGCACGTGGGTTTTGTTGGTTTTGGTTTCCAACTCCTCTTGGCTGTCGGGAAAAAATCCACAACAATTGAACAAATTCGGATTGGAAAGCTTTATAAATACGTGGGAAAGCTTTATAAATACGTGGGAAAGCTCAGAAATGTCGGGTTATGCCCCTTTTTCGGGTTTGGGAGAATCCACATCGGGTCCGTCGGGATAAAATTTTGCAGTGTCGCAGACTGGCGCACGATGTCTGCGACATGTCGCAGACAAAGATGCGACAAAAAAACCCGACAAAACAAGTCGGGTTTAGAATAGTAAATGAGGGCCAAAGTCTTCATAAAAACAGATCTCATAATATGATCTTTTTAGCATGAATATCCTATCTTGCCCTATTATACAATATTGAGATATATATATATATATATATATATATATATATAACTGAAAGATAGGGGCATTATAACCATCAGCATTATTACTGTGTATACAGCTATATAGCTAAATGCTGTATTCAGGTCTATAATAATGTGTGAGATGTCTAGTCATGTAATTGGTGTTGCCTGATTGATTAATTCTTGAATATTATTAATCTCAGGAATAATATATCATATTATGAAACTATAGTAGCCATAATACCTGGTATAGATATATTAATCCCTTATGGTGAATCTAATCATACAGAATATACCGGCTATAATGAATGATTAGCTGTGAAGTTATGTCACTACCCACTACCCTGATCTCCATATACACACCCACCAATCATCATTGGATGATCTGATATTTGTGGGGGTGGATCTTTTAGACAGTAGACAAGCTAAAAGCGGGTGTAAGGAGGACAGGGGGGGACACACGTACACACACACAAAGACTGACCAACAGAGACACAGCCACACAGACAAAGGGACCCCATCCTCATCACAGGGGCTGCCTGAGGGGGCAGAGCCAGAAGAGTCAGGGAGAGAATTTAAATCCATAGTCACTCTTCCCTGCTAACCGGTTATGACTACAGGCATTCCCATGGACTCCAGGCAGCCATCTTTCTTTTATCCAGAAGTGCTCTGGGTAAGATACATAGGTTAATTATTTGATTAAGTTACCTAATTTTAATGTAGACAGTTACGTCATGTTTATGAGCAGATCGGATATATATATATATATATAGTCTCAATTGTGAGATGGCAACAGTTGTTTCTAAGCCACATCCCCTTCTACTGCAGATGAACGGAGTGCGTCTTATGAGGATCAAATGCAATAATCATATTGCATAGTCTATTGGATCTCTCTGCTCCTCCACATGACATAATAATTGCCACGAGGAAACTTAATTTAAGTTTTCCTAATAAATAGTATATTTAGTACTGTATCTTACCAGAGAAAGTTGTGGTTAGGACTGGGCGGGGTTTATTCCCATTTTATGTATCTAGAGATAATATGCCCATAGGATATCATATAATGTGATGATTTCTACACAAAGTAATCTTCTGATATCTGAACTAACCCACTTCTGTGATTAAGTTTAATTATTAAAATAATATATTAATACATCATAGTTTAAATCTGACATTATGTCATGGATATTCGTTATATAATTTCTTTTATATTATCATTGTCTGTTTGAATTACCCTCCTTAATGTTAATCAACTGTAACAACTAAATGTACTTATTTTTATAATAACTGAATTATTTTATTATATTGCAAGTTACTCTACCACTACTAAAAGAACTCATATCTGGGAAAATAGTCGGGCCCAGATATGGTGAATTGCATTGCTTGTATATTTTTGGCAATTCATAACGGTCATAATATTTTTCATATTTTTGTTGACCATAATTAATGCTTCATAATCTATAAATGAGTTATTAACCCCTGACAATTTGAGAAATGGTAAAAGGGGAGTGATTTAATATCTTTTTAAAACATTCTTTTACTTTTTTATTTGCTAATTATAACATTACAGTAGATGGCTTGCATAGATCAATGTGATGCTATTGCATTACATTGATCTATATTTTCAATGCTTGATTGCTAAGGGCTTCCAAAAGCGCGATTACATCGCGGAGCTGCAGATGATTCCCCTAGACCCCAAGGATGATTGGCATTTAATGTTTAAATGCTGTGATCACTATTGATCACAGCATCATCAGAATCACCCCAAAAAAAAAAACTGTCAAATCCCCCTAAATCCCCACAAAACTACCTAAAACTCCAAAAGAAAAGCAGCAAAAAAAAAAAAAGCACCCAACTGTGATCTGAATGGAAAAGGACTATTTGCCAGACAATGCTTTTGCTGTATTCATTTAAATGGTACACATGATTATTTTAAAATAATTCAATTGTTTAAAAAGAAATCAGAAAGTATTAGCCAAAAAAAAAAATAACGTTTCATATAAATGTTAAAGGGGTACTCTGCCCCTAGACATCTTATCCCCTATCCAAAGGATAGGGGATAAGATGTCTGATCGCGGGGGTCCAGCCGCTGGGGACCCCCAGAATCTCGGTTGCAGCCCTCCACTGTCATCACGATGCTCCGGCCCCTGGCACGCCCGTCATTACACACAGAGTGAGTTTGCTCTGTGCAGTAATGATAAGATGTCTAGGGGCGAAGTACCTCTTTAAGGCCTTTGGGTGCTGTGGTGTTCAGGTTACAAAAATCCACTGACTTTCTGCAACAGACATTTGTTAAAGTTGCCCCCTTGCCAATACACTATTGTTTCCACTGTGAAGAAATGAGATGCCCTAAGATTAGCATTCTGCTTCTCTGTATAGTCACGGGAAAATGAGTGGCCACCATATTTATGATTAATATTATAAATATGCTCCCCACTTCTTTTGGTAAGGCATCTTTTTGTTTGACTTATGTGGTGTCCCAGAGCAAAACTCCCTTGTCTACCTGCCCTGTCAGGTGGATGACTCTATATCAAGCCCACTCCTGCCACCGCAGCTACATATCTAAATGTATTATGTAATGGCAAATTCCTTTATTGTGTTTCTAACTGTCTAATGTAATTGTATCTTGAATGTCATGTAAAGAGTTAATGATATTTCTTTCTGAGGATGGGTAAGAAACCACATGATCAGTCCAGCCAATCAGGGTCTCCTATGCTGTCTCCAGCATAGTAGTCCAGTCAGTAAAGAGGCGTTTAGTGTTAGACAGGAGAGAAAAAAGTTCAGTTTTGTGTGACCTGTCCAATACCTCATGGGGATAGGCTCAAGATCCAGCTGCTAAATTACTGGATTAAAGGGGTATTCGGGGATCTAAGCTTTTATCCCCTATCCAGAGCATAAAATGTATGATCGCGGGGGAGCCCGCCACTGGGAGGCCCCCCCCCCCCCCCCCGCAATCTCCCTGCAGCACCCACATTGTGTGCGGGGCTGCATCTCCAGTGTCGGAAACTTCCGTGTTTCCGAGACTGGAAACGTGACATTACGTCAGGCCAACAGTCCCCCCCCCCTGTGATGTCACGCCACGCCCCCTCCATTCATGTCTATGGGTTGGGGCATAACAGATATAGCATCCAAAGGAGAAAGGTATTTAGATCATCAGGCCAAATTTGTCCAATCTAGTCCACCAAAATAGAAATTCTTACTGTTAGGCAGCGCAAGTCAGTGTTAGTCCGCTCCCATAAAGTCAACTCTATTCAAGTCAAGCCTAGTGAAGTCAAGTCTATTCGAGACAGTCAAGACTATAAGTCTCAACAATCCACAAGAGCAACTGTAGTCCTTGCTTCATCCACCGTTACAATTGAACATCTGGAGAACTGATCTGTCTGTATTACTTTTCTGCAATTGTTCGAGTAAAGTTACAAGTGGTTACCTAAACCAGGCATTTGAGGAATTCTTTTCCAGGTGCTTGGTGACCAGCAACTGCTTTCCTTGTAGTGTGGTATGTTAAGACTCCTAGTGTCATGAACATTCACTATGGTCACATCACCTTCAAGTCTACAATACACATCATACCCTTACCGTACCACACCTACTTTTTACCATTTTACTGCAACTACTTTTCATATGGGCATCTAATACAATATATTATGTATTTGGTTTTATACTGCGCCATTGGTAAGGGTAAATGTAAGATAAAAGTAATTTTTATTTATAACCGATATATATATATTGTGAGAAGGTGAAGTGTAAGGGAGTTGATGGACGCTATGTGTCACCAAGGCTCCTGGCTTTGGTGAAGTAAGAGCCAGTATTATTCAGTGTCTGTACTGCGATGCAGTTTCACACAAAGACTGTAGTATGGCTGTAAGGTTAATCCGGGACGGCTCTTACTGGGAATGACCAAGTGCAGGGTGGGGGGTCACTCCCCACAATCCAGGCAGTCTTTTGTTGGCCTTAAAGGGGTACTCCAGTGCTTAGACATCTTATCCCCTATCCAAAGGATAGAGGATAAGATGCCTGATCGCGGGAGTCCCGCCGCTGGGGACCCCCGTGATCTTGCACGCGGCACCCCGTTTGTAATCAGTCCCCGGAGCGTGTTCGCTCCAGGTCTGATTACCGGCGACCACAGGGCCGACGGCGTGTGACGTCACGCCTCCGCCCCCGTGTGACGTCACGCTCCGCCCCTCAAAGCAAGCCTATGGGAGGGGGCGTGACAGCTATCCTTTGGATAGGGGATAAGATGTCTAAGCACCGGATAACCCCTTTAAAGCAAGGCTGCTTCACCAGCTGAGGTGGATTTGTTATTTGCAGCTCACAGTGCAAGAGAAAGCTGTGTTCTGGTTGCTCCAAGAGTGGAAGCTGCTGAACAGCCTAGCTGGAGGTTTGGAAAAGTCTTGCTTAGTGCCGCATGGCACGAACTCCGGTGTTAACAAACACCAAGGAAATACAGGTGGACTTTGTTATGTTTCCGTTTGTTCTGCGTTTAAAGACTGTTTTGATTTAAGCTGAGTGTGAATAAAACACTGGACTTAAAAACGCTGTCTCCTTACCTCAATACTGCATCCGCACTGCATCTGCAAGAGAGAGTCATCACATTTGGTGAAGGATGCGGGCAACACAGTGAGGCCTTTCATTTCAGATCCATGTAAGCAGAGGACTACATCAGATTTGGTGGACTACATCATTGACCCACGTTTTTTTTTTTTGTTAAATATTGAGGGCTTGTGGGGAAGCGTTTTCTGGAATAAAAGTTTTTAAAACATGTGCTTTTATTTATTTACTTACTTTACAGGCTTGGTATTTATTTACTGTCTTATAGACACAGTCCATTACTAAGTCGGGGCTTAGTGTTCGCCCCCAAAAAAAGCTAGCGGTAACAACCAATTATTACCTCTGTGCCAGGGGTGTCAGGAAAAGCTGGTACCAACAGGCCCGGCGCATCAAAAATGGCACTCCTGGGCCTAGTCGGTAACAGGCTGGGAAAGACGAGCCTGATAACGTCAGGCTGTTGCTGCTTAGTTGGTATCGGTCTGAGAATGAAAATATGGGGAACGCCACACAGTTTTTGCATAAATAATTAAATTTAATTTTTTTTTATTAATAGTAAACAAAACAAAAAAAACGCGGGTCATCGTTGTAGATCACTGAATACAAAGCAGTCCTCTGCATTCACAGATCTAAAATGAGAAAACAATAATTGGTTAGTGCATTTATGGCACGCTCCCCTGGGGAGAACGCCCATAAAGCAGGGTTTGCAAACAGGGAGTCTCCAGCTACACCCCCCAATTATTTCCATACAGCCTTAGACTGTCTGAGAATATTGTGATTTGTAATTTAGTAACAGCAACATCATGGGAGTTGTAGTTTAGCAACAGCTGGAGACGCCCTGTTTCTAAACTACAACTCCCAGACATCTAAAAGCTGTCTGGGCATGCTGGGAGTTGTAGTTTTGGAACATCCTGGTTGGGAAACACTGCTTCATACAGTGTCGCCCCTTCATACCAGTGTTTCCAAACTAGGGTGCCTCCAGATGTTGCAAAACTACAACTCCGAGCATGCACAGACAACTTAAAGCTGTTAGAGCATGCTGGAAGTTGTAGGTTTGCATCCTCTGGAATTACCTTGGTTGGGGCGACACTGTGTGAAGCAGTGTTTCCTAGCCAGCATGTGGCAAAACTACAAGTCCCAGCATGCACAGACATCTAAAAGTTGTCTGTTCGTGCTGGGAGTTGTAGTTTTGCAACATCCTGGTTAGGAAACACTGGCATGGATGGGCAACACTGCGTGAAGCATTGTTTCCCAACTAGTATGTTCCAAAACTACAAGTCCCAGCATGCCCATACAGCCTTTAGCTGTTTACAAGTGAATGGAGTGCGCTTCATCTACAGCATGCACTCTTACTGAGAGCTGGGGTCCCTTTCAAGAGATCACGGGGGTCCCAGCGATCGGCCCCCCTGCGATCAGCTTTTTTGCCCCTATCCTGTGGATTGAAGATAAGATTTTTGGTGCCTGAATGGCTAGAATGTCAGTGCTAAGATTAGGTGCTATTCAGAAGTCTGGGAAAGCTGTATGCGACAGTCAGACCCTGCAATCATTACTGGGCAATGAGTCATTAGACAGGGTCTAAATGTCATACACAGCTTTCCCAGGCTTCTGAATGGCACATGATCTGACTAGCACTGACACATTTCTTGCCATTCAGTAGCTTAGGAAATTTGTGTGTGACAGCCAGACCCTCTAATGATTCATGGCTCTGTAAAGATTACAGGGTCTGACTATCACACACAGCTTTCCCAGGCTTCCGAATGGCACATGATCTTAGCACTGACATTTCTAGCCATTCAGGTGCCTGGGAAAGCTGTGTGTGAATGCAGCCGATATGCGAAAGTTTCATAACTCCCGAAGTTACGCAAAGAGAATAGCCGTCGGGTTTACGCAGTTTCGTAACTCTCATTAAAGTCAATGGGAGTTATGCAAATTGCGTAACTTTCTCTTCTCAGCTGCTTTCACACACAACTTTCTCAGGTGCCTGAATGGCTAGAATGTCAGTGCTTTGATCATGTGCCATGTCTGCTTGCTCACCAGGGAGTCCGGGACACGTGTCCTGGATCCCCATAAGCATGCGATGGGGAACAGGACACGGGACTATGGGGGCCACACCTGGGGCTATAGCCTCGTTAGACCCCCCTAGCAACACCCCAACCTTCACTAACATATCCACTGACTTAAGATCACCCCACCATGGTCACCACTACCATTACCACTGTCTAATACAGCTATATTGTTACTGAATAAAATCCATTATACAAAAGACCAATATTCCCACATACAATCGCCATATAGAGATGGATAACATTTGTACACAGGATCTGTATACAATATAAGTGATTATATACAGAACCCTATAGAGGTAGATACCAGCTGTACACAGGATCTGTATACCATCTACATGATTATATACAGTGGACCTATAGAGGTAGATACAAGCTGTACACAGAATTAGTATACCATATAAGTAATTATATACAGGACCATATAGATGTAGATACCAGTCAAACACAGGATTTGTATACCATATAGGCGATTACGGTTACATCTAGGGACTTACAATTGACATTTTCTGATCAGCGTCGTCTTCTTTCCTTTACTTCTCTGTCCGTATCGGATTCTTCCAACCAAAACTCATCTCTTTAGCATCTGCAGGACACA
Organism: Hyla sarda; assembly: GCF_029499605.1. NCBI lineage: Eukaryota > Metazoa > Chordata > Amphibia > Anura > Hylidae > Hyla > Hyla sarda. Next base: position 291,619,449 of record NC_079191.1, read on the forward strand.
AATTTTAGACTCCACATTTTTCCAGTGCCCTCTCCTCCTTTACACAATCTCCTGATTTAAAGGCCCCCAAACTGTTATAATGGCCCCCTTGGTGTCCTGCACCATAAAAAGGCAAATAGCCAAGTAGGTAGCTAACTAGTCAGTTAGGAATTCAGATGTGTAGGAAGGTAGCTATCTAGATACGTAGTTAGGTAATCAGATAGATAGGTAGCCAGGTATGTAGGTAGGTAGACAGGTAGTCAGATAGCTAGGTAGCTAGACATATAGGTAGGTAGCTAGGTATGTACGAAGGTAGCTAGCAAGGTAGTTAGTTAGCTAGGAATGTAGGTTGGTAGGTAGACTCCCCTCTCCCTTTTTGCTAGGTTGGGAAAAAAGGAAAGAAGAAAAACAAAACAGAAATACTTACCTCCTGTCTCACACATTGATAAGCATGACAGCCTGGCCGCATTCTTATTCCTCTGTCATCGTGCCTGCATGAGGGCAGAGGTAATGGTCTCCTGTCAAAGTAAGCCGCAAGTGTGCAGCATTTACTGACAGCTTTCACCTGTATCCGCATGTGGCGACGTGCTGCTGTGTTTGCTGTAGACCTGTATCAGCATTTGCTGTCATGCTGACAGGTGAAAGTGGCACTAGATTGCCTGGGGATCCAGGAAAAGTGTAATAAATTCCCATTAGTGAATGACCCTGGGCTAGACTGGCCCAAGGCTACAGCCCCTATATGACCCCCCCCCACAGTGATGCCACTGAACAGTTTTTTGTACCCTTCAAATGTATACAAAAAATATCATCTGGCAAATATTATTATTCTTATTATTATTTTTTAATAAGGTCATAGTTCAGGCTGGTTGCTTTTTTTCACTGCAATTTTTCTGTGCTTTTTGCTCTCTTTTGGGGTATTCTAATGTTCTTAAAGTCTGACAGAATGTTTCTATATGTATTGCCTTTATTAATGACTGCAGCTGGTGTTTGTATCCAATCGCTTGTAGTTATTTAAGAACAGGTTAATCAGCCCTGATGAAGAAGCGCGCTTGCTCTGTAACGTGTAGGTTTTTTGGTCCTCTGTGTCTGCCATTTTCAGGAACTAGAAAACATACAGGGAACAAATAGGGGCACTCCCTTGTACAGTATCTTCAATACCAATATTAACAAAAGGAATTGATGTGATCAAAGAGTCTAACATCTATGAAAGCATGTTTCTTATAGTAAATGCAATATCCTCAGCAGCTGCCTGGTCCTGGCCGATGATCCTAGGATGATTAGGTGGTGAACTGTATATGAATCCAAAAGGAAACCTGTAGAAAAACTGGCTTGCAAATGGTGCTAGAATGGTAAATGGTAGTGAGCAATCGTTGACCAAAATAAAATAAATAAAACAATTGTATCATTTTTTTATGCTAAAAGTTAACAGACACAGTCTTTTGAGAAGTATCCACTTCTCTTCCTCAGGTCTGTATAAGAATACAATAAAAGTAAACATAATTACATAAATGACGGTGGGAATACCAATAAACTTGGGGTCAAGATGACACGAAAACCAGATGGAGGTCAAAGTGCGGTTGTGCGTTTTTAACAAACACACACATTTTAGACAAAAACTTTACATATACCCCAATATACATTAAACCTTTGCACGCAATGGCTATAACAATGTTAATAATTCAAAGATCTGTGCAGTAAAAACAAAACTAAAGCCAAAACAGATGCACCCGTTGTAATGAATATAAATAACGGGTTAATAAGTTGCAGAATATAAATTATTAAAAAGATAAAATTTTTGCGCTAGTTAAATTGATATAATTGACCCTGTCCGTTATATGTATCTATATACCCCAGAAACAATGCAGTTTAACCTGTTAAGGTCATGGTTGAAAAATTATTTTTTCTGCTGAGGTTTGTTTTTACGCAGTGCACTTTATGGTAAACCTGACATAGTTCATAAGGTTGAAAAAAGACCAGAGTCCATCAAGTTCAACCTATAACCCTAATAAGTCCCTATTGAGTTGAGTTGATCCAGAGGAAGGCAAAAAATCCTCATACTAGAGGTAAAAATTCCTTCCCGACTCCAAATAAGGCAGTCAGCCATGACCACCTCCTCCGGGGAGAGAATTCCACAGTCTCACTGCTCTTACAGTAAAGAACCCCCATCTGTGCTGGTGTAGTAACCTTCTTTACTCTAGACGTAGAGGATGCCCCCCTTGTTATTGATACAGTCCTGGGTATAAATAGATCATGGGAGAGATCTCTGTACTGTCCCCTGATATATTTATACATAGTTATTAGGTCTCCCCTAAGCCTTCTTTTTTCTAAACTAAATAACCCTAATTCTGATAATCTTTACGGGTACTGTAGTCCTTCCATTCCCCGTATTACTCTGGTTGCCCGTCTTTGAAGCTCCACTATATATCTTTCTTTGTACACTGGTGCCCAGTACTGTACACAGAATTCTGTGTGTGGTCTGACTAGTGATTTGCACAGCGGTAGAATTATTTCCTTGTCGTGGGCATCTATGCCCCTATTGATGCACCCCATGATTTTATTAGCCTTGGCAGCAGCTGCCCGACACTGGTCACTACAGCTAAATTTATTGTTAAATAAGACTCCTAAGTCCTTTTCGATGTCAGTCGTCCCAAGTGTTCTCCCATTTAATACATAATCCCAGCCCGGATTTTTCTTCCCCATGTGCAATACCTTACATTTATCAGTGTTGAACCTCATCCTCATCTGCCACTTCCCAGCCCAAACCTCCAACCTATCCAGATCCATTTGTAACAGTGCACTGTCCTCTATAGTGTTTACCGCTTTACAGAGTTTAGTGTCATCTGCAAAAATTGCTACTTTACTATTCAACCCCTCTGCAAGGTCATTAATGAATATATTAAATAGGACAGGACCCAAGATGGACCCCTGTGGTACCCCACTAGTAACAGTCACCCAATCAGAATAAGTACCATTAATAACCACCCTCTGTTTCCTATCATTGAGCCAGTTACTTACCCACTTGCACACTTTCTCCCCCAGCCCAAACCTTCTCATTTTAAGCACTAACCTTTTATATGGAACCGTATCAAATGCTTTGGAAAAATCCAGATATACGACATCCAGCGATTGCCCCTGGTCCAGTCTGGAGCTCACCTCCTCATAAAAGCTGATCAGGTTAGTTTGACAGGATCGATCCCTCATAAATCCATGTAGATACGGGGTCATACATTTATTTTTATCAAGATATTCCAAAATAGCATTTTTTTTAGGATACCCTCAAACAATTTACATACAACTGAGGTTAAACTAACAGGTCTATAATTCCCAGGGTCGCCTTTTGACCCCTTCTTAAATATTGGCACCAAATTTGCCATGCGCCAGTCCTGGGGAACAGTCCCTGTCACTATAGAGTCCCTGAATTTTAAAAATAGGGGTCTGTCTATTACATTACTTAATTACTTTAGAACACGGGGGTGAATGCCATCTGGACCTGGTGATTTGTCTATTTTGATTTTTTGTAGGCGGCACTGTATTTCTTGTTGGGTTAGACAGGTGACCTGTACTAGGGAGTTTAACTTATCATACTGTATTTCACCTGGCATTTCATTTTCCTCAGTGACAGGTTTTCTTTATTATGTGGGTTAATACAGCTAAAATGATACTCATGTTTACATGCTTTCTATTAGTAGGGTACATTCACACAGAAGTGCATTTGCAGCGTATTTGACGCTGCGGATGCGCTGCTGGCACACAGAGTTATTACTGACCAGACCACAGCAATTTCACTTTGTGCTTTGACCTCCATCCTGTCTTTGCTTCATCTTGACTCCGAGAACAGCGGTATTCCCATGGCCTTTCTTAGGGTTATACCTTTTATGTACTTATGTTTATTTCTATTGTATTATACAGACCTGAGGTGACAGAGAGGTGGACACTTTTCGAACTTTTAACACAATAAATTATACCCTTTTTTTATCATGGTTCGTGATTGCTTACTACCACTTACCAGTCCAGAGCCATTTGCAAACCAATTTTCTGCGGGTTTCCTTTTGGATCCATATACATTTTCAAGAACTAGCCTCTTTTTGGCTTTTTATTCACACCAGGTTGAAATGTTGCCTGCCAGGCACTCTCCTGTGCAGTTGGGATTATTTTACCACTCCCCCAAAAGACGTACGAAATGTGGTGGTTGCCTGTGATACCTGTACACACAAGACCAGCAGATAAATACATTTGCAAGGTTACCCATTGGTATGTCAGTAATAGGAGTGTTTGCTGATTCAGAGTGTGTACATTTGTTTGGGTCTCCGCACACTGAAACATCTGCCGGATGTTGAAAGTTGTTTATATTATATATATATATATATATATATATATATATATATATATATACATACATACATATATATATATATACATACACACACACACACACACACACACACACACACACAGAGACCATGAACTGGTACAGTTGGCAGTTCTTTGTATGCATATTTGTGATTGGTGGTCACATAGTATTTCACTATATTAACCCATTGGTGGGTAATTTAGATTAGGGGTGTATTGTGGTACTCCAGCCAATGCTGTATTTGATAACAATGAGTATGGGTCCATATCTGTGAACTCGCTCTATTCATTAGCTAGATTGTTGTACCTAAATACCCACTTCTTCATTCTTTTGTGTAGTATCCTTATGTGCCAGTATTTATTATTATTATTATTATTTTTAATTTACAGTCCCCACAATAATGGTTTATTTCTACACAGAGCACTTGACATTTTCAGTTTATTCTGTACAGTCAATATGATTTCAACACTATCCAGTTTATTTAGGTTTTGTTTTATCTTATTACTTAAAATTTTCTTCATTACTTTTTGTAAGAAAAGCAGTATGCTCAAAGGAAATCAGTAGTAGCACTAAACCTGTCACACAGACGCTGGTGCTGCTGATTAAAACGGTACTCACATTATCCAGATTTGCCCAGCCGTTCCGCTGCAAATTGTGTTTTTCAATTTATGCTAATGAGGGCCTTGGGGCAAGCACGGAGCTCCAATTCGAGCTTGGGGCACGCTGACATCTTCGCTGGGCGGCCGCTCCACCAGGCTCATCAATATACGTAACCCCCCCTCCCTGCTCCTTTGCCCGTGTTAGTGTACGGCGCATGTGCCGCTTACTGTGTACTCCCGGAAGTGGCATTCCCCTTGGCTTCTTACTTATCAAAGATGGCTGGGGTAGTGAAACCGAGGAGAATGTCACTTCCGGGAGTACACAGTAAGCGGCGCATGCGCCGTACACTAACACGGGTGAAGGAGCAGGGAGGGGGGTTATGAATATTGATGAGCCGGGCGTAGCGGCCGCCAGGTAAAGATGATGTCAGCATGTCACAAGCTTGAATCGGAGCTCCACCTGTGCCCCAAGGCCCTCAATAGCATAAATAGAAAAATGCAATTTGCTGCAGAATGGCTGGGCGAATCTGGACAATGTGAGTACCGTTGTAATCAGCATCACTCGCACTACAAGCCTGTGCGACAGGTTTAGTGTGGGTGATACTACTGGAAGATTTCCTTTAAAATTTAGTACTTTGGCTCCTATAACTATTTTACTGTTCCATTAATATTTTTGCACCACATTTTTATCTATAGCATTTTTGTTTTGATCACATTCTTTATTTGGAAAATGGGAAAAAGGTAAAATTTTAGGCAAGGAAAGAGTTCATTTATATGTTAATCAACATTTTCAATTTATGTATTCACACTGTTCACTGTTTCTGCAGTTTTTCTGTACGTCATATCTTTTCGTCCATTTTTAAATAGCTTAAATTGAGGCTCAAAAATGGTGTGGTAGTATAGCCTAAGACTATAAAGAACCCATAATTTTTACAGGCAAAAAAGTCTGAATATTTTTGAGGTTTTTGAAGCTGTTTTACAAACCAAAAATGGCTTACAAATTTTGTGAGAACATATAAGACACTTTAAAAAGCATATTTATAAGAAAATAATGTAAAGGATACATCCATAAGGGAAACAATGTTCTGGCATGAAAGAATGCTCAGTTCCTTAACTTTAATATTCTTTGCTGAAAATAAACACAAAAAGAAAACATACATTACATGTAATAGGTTCGCTTTGGTCAGCCTATTCTGCTGCCATATTGCACAAAAAAAACGCAAAACAATAGAATATCGGCTTCTGCCTCATGACCTCTTCTTATGGGAAGAATTCATTTATGACTGAAAACTTAGAAATCAGAATTAGGCTAGGTTTCCAAAGAAAACCGTCAACACTCTTGCACAGCGTTTTTGCTACAATTTGGGGCTCACTGGCAGCTTTCCCAAATCGCAGCATGCTGAGACTTTGGCATTTTTTTAAAAGCAAAAACACCATAGTTTCAGTTTGTTCTGAGGTAAGTAGTGATGCATAGCATCACTACTTACCTCTGCCACCATACAGTACCCAGCGCTGCATAGCGCAATGCTGGATATTGTCCCTACTGCTATTGGGGCTAAGCTGTATACCTCCTGCCCAGCAACAATATACAGTAAACCAGCAATATAGATGTCGGCTTTACTGTAATCCTGCTGAGCAGCGCTAGGTAAATCCTTAGGGAGGTTATAAAGTATATAGCCAACTATAGATCACTGTATTCTGTATATACAATGAAGACACGATCACTTACCACGCTTGTTCCTGCTTTGGACTTATCTTGTGTATCCTCGCTTCTAGTGATGACATCAATAGAGGTGGAGCTACAACAGACTTTCACAGTCAGGAATGAGGGTGGTAAGTATATGTTTTTAGCATACTTTTTTGTTTTAAAAAGGTATGTTAAAGGCTGTCTGGGAATGTTGGCGGTTGGGATTTAGCAACACCTGGAGGTTCCCTGTTTGAGAACACACTGGTTTATGAGTGCTCTTCCCATAGTGCATAGAGGATAGTGCCTTAAAGGAGAACTCCAGAATATAAAAATTGTCCTCCATACTGCCGGCAGAAAAAAAATAAAGATGTACATACCTTCCTTCACTCCCCCGGGGCCTACGGTAACCGGCTACGGTCTCCACCACGATCCTCTTCCTGGTTGCTGGTGGTCGGCGAGTCATACTGCGCTCAGCCAATCACCAGCCGCAGTGAAGTCCCGGCGATAGGTTGAGCGGCAGTGTGATAACGCTTCAAGACACAAAATTCTTCACTACACCGGAACCTGCTGCCGGGGCTGAAAATGTCACACTGCTGCTCAGCCTATCGCCGGCCGAGTCAGGACTTCACTGCGGCCGGTGATTGGCTGAGGGCAGTATGACTCGCCAACCACCGGCAACCAGGAAGAGGATTGTGGCGGAGACCGGAGCCGGTTACCGGAGGCCCCAGGGGAGCGAAGGAAGGTATGTACATTTTTATTTTTTTTCTGCCGGCAGTATGGAGGACAATTTTTATATTCTGGAGTTCTCCTTTAAATATACAAACACATTTTTTGCATGTTTTTTTCTTCTTGTTTAAGATACGTGTATGCTGAGGACTCCATTGGATTTGATGACGACTTTAATGACCAGCATTTTCTTATTTTTAAGGTGTGGGAGAGTGTTTGTTTTTTAATTTTTTTATATTTTTTTCCTGTTTATTAAGTTTTTTACTTACATTTTTAGGCTCAGTAGTCAAAGCTGTCTTACGGACGAAATGCATTACTAAGCAAATGCTAAGTGTTCGCCCCAAACGCAGCTAGCTCTAACCCTGAATTATTACCCTAGCACCCATCGCCACAGGGGTATCAAGAAGAGCCGATACCAACAGGTCAGAGCTTGAAAAACGGTACTCCTGGGCCTAGGTGGTAACAAGCTGGCATTTTTTAGGATGGGAAGGGCCAATAACAATGGTCCTTGCCCACCCTGGTAACATCAGGCTGTGGCTGCTTGGTTGGTATCTGGCTGAGAATTAAAATATGAGAAATCCCACACTTTTTAAATGTATTAATTAAAGGGGCATTCCGGCGCTAAGACATCTTATCCCCTCTCCAAAGGATAGGGGATAAGATGCCTGATCGCGGGTGTCCCGCCGCTGGGGACCCCCGTGATCTTGCACGCAGCACCCAGTTACCATCAGTCCCCAGAGCATGTTCGCTCCGGGTCTGATGACTGGCGATCACGGGGTCGGAGCATTGTGACATCACGGCTCCGCCCCGTGTGACATCACGCTCCGCCCCCTCAATGCAAGCCTATGGGTGGGGGTGTGACCGCAAATACTGATGTTACAAGGGTGAGTGAGGGACCACCATTATTATTGGCTCTCACCAGCCTAAATAACGTCAGCTTCTTACTTTCAAAGCTCAAGAGCACCATTTTTAACCCTAATGGCTTGTTGGTTTTGGCTCTTCCTGATACCCTTGTGGCAATGGGTACCGGGGTAATATTTGGGAGTTTGCAATAGCTGTTTTTGGGGCTAACGTTAAGCCCTGGCTTAAAGGGGTTATCCAGGAAAAAACTTTTTTTTTATATATCAACTGGCTCCAGAAAGTTAAACAGATTTGTAAATTACTTTATTAAAAAATCTTAATCCTTTCAGTACTTATGAGCTTCTAAAGTTAAGGTTGTTCTTTTCTGTCTAAGTGCTCTCTGATGACACGTGTCTCGGGAACCGCCCAGTTTACATAGTTACATAGTTAGTACGGTCGAAAAAAGACATATGTCCATCAAGTTCAACCAGGGAATTAAGGGGTAGGGGTGTGGCGCGATATTGGGGAAGGGATGAGATTTTATATTTCTTCATAAGCATTAATCTTATTTTGTTCCAGGAATGTATCTAATCCTGTTTTAAAGCTGTTAATTGTTCCTGCTGTGACCAGTTCCTGAGGTAGACCGTTCCATAAATTCACAGTCCTCACGGTAAAGAAGGCGTGTCGCCCCTTGAGACTAAACTTTTTTTTCTCCAGACGGAGGGAGTGCCCCCTCGTCCTTTGGGGGGGTTTAACCTGGAACAGTTTTTCTCCATATTTTTTGTATGGGCCATTAATATACTTATATACGTTTATCATATCCCCCCTTAAACGTCTCTTCTCAAGACTAAACAATTGTAACTCCTTTAATCGCTCCTCATAGCTAAGATGTTCCATGCCCCATATTAGTTTAGTCGCGCGTCTCTGCACCCTTTCCAACTCCGCAGTGTCCCTTTTATGGACAGGTGACCAAAACTGAACAGCATATTCCAGGTGAGGCCGTACCAATGCTTTATAAAGGGGGAGTATTATGTCCCTGTCCCTTGAGTCCATGCCTCTTTTGATACATGACAATATCCTGCCGGCTTTGGAAGCAGCAGCCTGACGTTTAGTTTAGAAGAGGTTTTCTATGGGGATTTTCTTCTAAACTGGGTGGTTCCCGAGACACGTCTATTAGACGGAATACTAAGCCTGAAAATTCAGGTAAAAACACAACACAAGGAAAATATATTATTTAAAAAAAATCCTCCAAAGCACTCTTTAAACATTTAAAAAAAAAAATGCTGGTCAACCACAAAGTCCTCAGCATACATATATTTCAAATGAGACAAAAAAAAAAAAAACACACAAAAAGGGTACATTTTGAGCGCTCACTACACAACAGACCAAAGCAGGAAAAAGGGTGGTAAGTGATCGTATATATAGTATACAGCCATCTATGGATACTCAGCAGTGTTAGTTAAGTCATCCTTTGCCTGGCTGGTGCATATCACAGACACAGACACAGACACAGTACCACTGGCAGAGGTAAGTAGTGATGCTGTGGTAAAAAGAAAAAGATTGGTGTACTCTATCTGAATTTGGATCTGGGAAACTAAGTCTAATGAGTGACCCCTTCTGCACAAAAGTAGAACTAATAATGAAAATTGTGGATAGACTAGTTCTAGGATTATTGGGAATCAATAAATATATATAAATATAGTGAAAGATATAATATGGATAAAATAGATGAAAATAAAAATTGATTAATAAAAAAATATAGGTGGATATTAATATAAGAAAAAGTATGAACGCAATACAAATTATAAGTATGTACTAAATGTATATGGCTAAAGAATAATTAAATGAAAATCAAGTTAAGCACAAAAAATAGCTGGAAATAAAATTTAGCACAAAAATTGTAATAAATAGCTAATAAAAGTAAATATAAATAATGAATAAAACAACAAAAATAAATATAATAATGGTAATTAGATGACACATATAGATGTAGAGGAGAAAAGAGGGAGGTGAAGGGTGAAGAAAGAATATATTAGGGAAGAAAAGGTCAGTTTTTGCTCAAAATACAATGTATTTATATACTGTAAATAAAAATAAAACATACAGGGGGAGATTTATCAAAACCTGTGCAGAGGAAAAGTTGCTGAGTTGCCCATAGCAACCAATCAGATCGCTTCTTTCATTTTGCAAAGACCTTTTCAAAAATTAAAGAAGAAATGTGATTGGTTGCCATGGGCAACTGGTCAGCTTTTTCTCTGCACTGGTTTTTATCTCCCACAGGGCCCTGGTGGAGACTACCTAAAATAATTGATTATAAATAAATAATAGATTAATACATTTTTTAAGACAGTGAACCCCCTTTGTAAAAATTATTAGACTAAAAATAGGATCAATGAATTGTTTCAGATCAATCTGTAGGAAAAATAACAATGTATCCTGTATAGGAAAAAAATTTGCAGAAATTAAAGCAGTGTCTTTTGCTATATTGAAACTGTAATAGTGTTTCTGCCAACTAGTTCTTTATTGATGCACACTGTGTGTGCCATAGTAGCGCACGCGCAATAAGTCCATCAGAAAAATTTTATCTAAATCATATAACTGCAGTTGAGAGGGGTACCTAAGGTGGGTTCCCTGCTGCACCCCCCTGCAGCAGCCCCAGCACAGAAGCACAAGACCGCTGTTTAAACAGCATTTTCCACAGGCAACTGCAACCCAATACTTACTGCCACCTGTCCTCTTCTCCTCGTATGAGCAGAGGCTCTGATGACAGAGGCTGTCTGGGCATGCTGGGAGTTGTAGTTTTGCACCAATTGGAGGCTCCCTGTTCAGAAAGACGCTCTCCCCAGCGGAGAGTGCCAAAAACGTACTACCAATTTTTTGTGTTTTTTTCCCCTTCTCATTTCAGATCCATGTATGCACAGGATTACGGCGAATAAACTGGATTTTTTCTTTTAACCAAATGGTTAACGAGTGTGTGGGGGAGTATTTGTAAAAATAAAATAAAGTTTCCAATGTGTGTTTTTTTTTTATAGAATTTTCAGGCTTAGTAGTGGAAGCCGTCTTATTGACGGAATTCATTACTAAGCCGGGGCTTAGCGTTAGAGCCAAAAACAGCTAGCGCTAACCCCCAATTATTACCCCGGTACCCACCGCCACAGGGGTGACGGGAAGAGCCGGTACCAACAGGCCCAGAGCATAAAAAATGGTGCTCCTGGGCCTAGGCAGTAACAGGTTGGCATTATTTACTCTGGGGAGGGCCAGTAACAATGTCCTCGCCCACCCTGGTAATTTCAGGCTGTTGCTGCTTGGTTGGTATTGTGCTGATAATGAAAATACGGGGAACCCTATGCATTTTTTTTTAATTATAAATAAATAAGTAAAAAACATATTGGGTTCCCAGTATTTTCATTCTCGGTGCAATACCAAGCAGCAACAGCCTGACGTTACCAGGGTGGGCGAGGACAATTGTTACTGGCCCTCCCCAGCCTAAATAACGCCAGCCTGTTACCGCCTAGGCCCGGGAGCTCCATTTTTGACGCTCTGGGCCTTCCCGGCACCCCTGTGGCTGTGGGTACCGGGGTAATAATTGGGGGTTAGCACTAAGCCCTGGCTTAGTAATTGATTCAGTCAATAAAACGGCTTCCACTACTAAGCCTGAAAATTCTATAAAAAAAAAAAAACACGTTGGAAAATTATTTTATTTAAAAAAAAATACTCCCCCACAGCCCTCGTTAACCATTTTATTAAAAGAAAAAAATCCAGTTCATCCGCCGTAATCCATCGAATCTGCCGTAATTCTCTGCATACACGGATCTGAAACGGGAAGAAAGGAAAAAATAACACATAATACAGTGCCCATAATGCAATGTCTTCCTAAACAGGGAGCCTCCAATTGGTGCAAAACTACAACTCCCAGCATGCCCAGACAGTCTTTGGCTCCCTGTCCTGGAGGAGACTGCCAGAAGGGTCTGTTCACAGTATACAAAAAGGACAATGTGAACAGAGCCTTAGACTAACCAGCCTGGCTCTTGTCTGAAGATCTGCCCCTAATAAAGTCATCACTATAGGGCGGAGCTTGGAGGGTTGACCTTCCAAGTCAGTATAAAAACGTTACTTGGTGTCTGGAAATATATGCGATGATTAAGGGTCTTTGACCCGAAAAGCGTTGGTGTGAAGGGAACCTCTTTCCAAGTTGTTACCCGATTGTGATATCGCCTGATGCACTTCCCTACCTGCCTTTTCTATGGATTTTCAGTGGACTTTTAATAAATATCAATAAACTCCAGATTTTAATGTGCTGGCTTTTTGTCTATTGTGAGATTAGATTGTTTTTTCCATAGAGAAACATGGAGGGAGGGAGGGCGGGGGGGGGGGGTTTGGCCACGGCGTCATGCTGCAGCCAGCACGCCTCCTGCATGGGAGAGCCGGGGATCGCGGGAGTTTCCAGCGTTCAGACCCCCCCCCCCCGTGATCAGACACTTATATTTGCCCCCCCCCCCCCCCCGATCAGACACTTATTGGCTTATGCCTCATGACTTAAGTTTAATTTACTGCAAATTTACTTTAAATAGGTACCCCTGTGGAAAACATTCTTTTTAAATTAACTGGTGCCAGAAAGTTAAACATATTTGTAAATTACTTCCAGTACTTATCAGCTGCTCTATGCTCCAGAGGAAGTTCTTTTCTTTTTTAATTTATTTTCTGTCTGACCACAGTACTCTCTGCTGACACCTCTGTCCATGTCAGGAACTGTCTGGAGCAGGATAGGTTTGCTATGGGGATTTTCTTGTACTCTGGACAGTTCCTGACATGGACAGAGGTGTCAGCAGAGAGCACTGTGGTCAGACAGAAAAAGAAATTTCAGAAGAAAAGAACTTCCTCTGGAGCATACAGCAGCTGATAAGTACTGGAAGGAATAAGATATTTAAATAGAAGTCATTTATAAATATGTTTAACTTTCTGGCACCAGTTGATTTAAAAAAATAAAAAATTTTTGTTTCCACAGGAGTACATATTTAACCCCTTAAGGACCAGGCCATTTTACACCTTAGGACCAGAGCGTTTTTTGCACATCTGACCACTGTCACTTTAAACATTAATAACTCTGGAATGCTTTTAGTTATCATTCTGATTTCGAGACAGTTTTTTCGTGACATATTCTACTTTAACATAGTGGTAAAATTTTATGGTAACTTGCATCCTTTCTTGGTGAAAAATCCCCAAATTTGATGAAAAATTTAAAAATTTTGCATTTTTCTAACTTTGAAGCTTTCTGCTTGTAAGGAAAATGGATATTCCAAATATTTTTTTTTTTATTCACATTTCCAATATGTCTACTTTATGTATGCATCATAAAATTGACGTGTTTTTAATTTTGGAAGACACCAGAGGGCTTCAAAGTTCAGCAGCAATTTTCCAATTTGTCACAACATTTTGAAACTCGCTTTTTTCAGGGACCAGTTCAGGTTTGAAGTGGATTTGAAGGGTCTTCATATTAGAAATACCCCACAAATGACCCCATTATAAAAACGACACCCCCCAAAGTATTCAAAATGACAATCAGTAAGCGTTTTAACCCTTTAGGTGTTTCACAGGAATAGCAGCAAAGTGAAGGAGAAAATTCACAATCTTCATTTTTTACACTCGCATGTTCTTGTAAACCCAATTTTTATAAGAGGTAAAAAAAGAAAATGTATACTTATATTTGTAGCCCAATTTCTCTCGAGTAAGGACATACCTCATATGTCTATGTAAATTGTTCGGCGGGCGCAGTAGAGGGCTCAGTAGCAAATGAGCGACAAGGGGATTTTGGAGAGTACGTTTTTCAGAAATGGTTTTTGGGGGGCATGTTGCATTTAGGAAGCCCCTATGGTGCCAGAACAGAAAAAAAAAACACATGGCATACCATTTTGGAAACTAGACCCCTTGGGGAACGTAACAAGGAATAAAGTGAGCCTCAATACCCCACAGGTGTTTCACGACATTTGCATATGTAAAAAAGAAAAAAAAAATTTTTCACTAAAATGTGTGTTTCCCCCCAAATTTCCCATTTTGCAAGGGTTAATAGCAGAAAATACCCCCCAAAATTTGTAACCCCCATCTCTTTGAGTATGGAGGTACCCCATAAGTTTGCCTGAAGTGCACTATGGGCGAACTACAATGCTCAGAAGAGAAGGAGTGATATTTGGCTTTTTGAGAGCAAATTTTGCTCGGGGGGCATGTCGCATTTAGGAAGCCCCTATGGTGCCAGAACAGCAAAAAAAAAAAAAAAAAAAACCATGGCATACCATTTTGGAAACTAGACCCCTTGAGGAACGTAACAAGGAATAAAGTGAGCCTTAAGACCCCAGAGGGGTTTCACGACTTTTGCATATGTAAAAATATTATATATTTTTTTTCACTAAAATGTGTGTTTCCCCCCAAATTTCACAGTTTTGCAAGGGTTAATAGCAGAAAATACCCCCAAAATTTGTAACCCCATCTCTTCTGAGTATGGAGGTACCCCATAAGTTGACCTGAAGTGCACTACGGGTGAACTACAATGCTCAGAAGAGGAGGAGCACCATTGAGCTTTTGGAAAGAGAATTCGTTTGTAATGGTAGTCAGGGGCCATGTGCATTTACAAAACCCCCGGTGGTGCCAGAACAGTGGACCCCCCCACATGTGACCCTATTTTGGAAACTACAGCCCTCACAGAATTTAATAAGTGGTGCAGTGAGCATTTACACCCCACTGGCGTTTGACAGATCTTTGGAACAGTGGGCTGTGCAAATGGAAAATTAAATTTTTCATTTTCACGGATCACTGTTCCAAAAATCTGTCAGACACCTGTGGGGCGTAAATGCTCACTGTACCCCTTATTACATTACATGAGGGGTGTAGTTTCCAAAATGGGGTCACATATGGGGGGGGGTCCATTGTTCTGGTACCATGGGGGCTTTGTAAACACAAGTGGCCTTAATTTCTGGACAAATTTTCTCTTCAAAATCGCAATGGCGCTCCTTCTCTTCTGAGCATTGTAGTGCACCCATAGAGCACTTTACATCCACATATGGGGTATGTTCTTACTCAGAAGAAATGGGGTTACAAATTTTGGGGGGCTTTTTTTATTTTCCTTTGTGAAAATGAAAAATTTAGGGTGACACCAGCATTTTAGTGAAAAAAATTATTTTTTTTCATTTTCCCATCCAACTTTAATGAAAATTTGTGGGGTGTTTAGGCTCACTATACCCCTTGTTACGTTCCGTGAGGGGTGTCGTTTCCAAAATGGGGTCACATGTGGGTATTAATTTTTTTGGGTTTATGTCAGAACCGCTGTAAAATCAGCCACCCCTGTGCAAATCACCAATTTAGGCCTCAAATGTACATGGTGCGCTCTCACTCCTGAGCCTTGTTGTGCGTCCGCAGGCCTAGGCGGTAACAGGCTGGCGTTATTTAGGCTGGGGAGGGCCAGTAACAATTGTCCTCGCCCACCCTGGTAACGTCAGGCTGTTGCTGCTTGGTATTGCACCGAGAATGAAAATACTGGGAACCCAATATGTTTTTTACTTTTTTATTTATAATAAAAAAAAAACGCATAGGGTTCCCCGTATTTTCATTATCAGCACAATACATATGGGGTATTTCCGTACTCAGGAGAAATTGCGTTACAAATTTTGGGGGTCTTTTTTTCCTTTTACCGCCCGTAAAAATAAAAAGTAAAGGACAACACCAGCATGTTAGTGTAAAAAAAATTTTTTTTTTTTTTTACACTAACAGGCTGGTGTAGACCACAACTTTTCTTTTTCATAAGGGGTAAAAGGATAAAAAGTCCCCAAAATTAGTAGTGCAATTTCTCCTGAGTACGGAGATACCCCATATGTGGCACTAAACTGTTTCCTTGAAATACGACAGGGCTCTGAAGTGAGAGAGCGCCATGCGCACTTGAGGACTAAATTATGGATTGCACAGGGGTGGACATAGGGGTATTCTACACCAGTGATTACCAAACAGGGTGCCTCCAGCTGTTGCTAAACTCCCAGCATGCCTGGACAGTCAGTGGCTGTCCGGAAATGCTGTGAGTTGTTGTTTTGCAACAGCTGGAGGCTATGTTTTGGAAACACTGCCGTACAATACGTTTTTTATTTTTATTGAGGGGACAGTGTAAAGGGTGGTATATGTAGTGTTTTACCCTTTATTATGTATTAGTGTAGTGTAGTGTTTTTAGAGTACGTTCACACTGGCGGAGGTTTACAGTGAATTTACCGCTAGGAGATTGCGCTGCGGCGAAAAATTTGCTGCAGCTCATACTTGAAGCAGAAAACTTACTGTAAACCCGCCAGTGTGAATGTACCCTGTACGTTCACATGGGGGGGGGGGGGGGGGTCAAACCTCCAGCTATTTCAAAACTACAACTCCAAGCATGTACTGACAGACCGTGCATGCTGGGAGTTGTATTTTTGAAACAGCTGGAGGCACACTGGTTGGAAAACCTTCAGTTAGGTTCTGCACAAACTGCTGTGTGGGCATGCTGGGAGTTGTAGTTTTGCAAGATCTGGAGGTGCACAGTATAGAGATCACTGTGCAGTGGTCTCAAACTGTAGACCTCCAGCTGTTGCAAAACTGCAACTCCCAGCAAGCCTAAACAGCTCTCTGGGCATGCTGGGAGTTGTAGTTTTGCAACATCTGGAGGATTACAGTTTAGAGACCACTAGAGCTCTTCTGAGTGTTGCTGTGTAAGAGTGGGCGTGAAAAAACAGTGATTATCTGTTGTGCGGAGTGAATCTGTGGAGTGGGTGTGACTGCCTATAGTCCATATTCATATTTTGGGTAAGTCTTTCTCGCTTGCACATAGTGGGATAACAGTTTAACCCCTTAAGGACTCAGCCCATTTTGGCCTTAACCCCTTAAGGACCGAGCCATTTTATACCTTAAGGACCGGAGCGTTTTTTGCAATTCTGACCACTGTCACTTTAAACATTAATAACTCTGGGATGCTTTTAGTTATCATTCTGATTTCGAGATTGTTTTTTCGTGACATATTCTACTTTAACTTAGTGGTAAAATTTTATGGTAACTTGCATCCTTTCTTGGTGAAAAATCCCAAAATTTGATGAAAAAAATGAAAATTTTGCATTTTTCTAACTTTGAAGCTCTCTGCTTGTCAGGAAAATGGATATTCAAAATATATTTTTTTTGGGTTCACATATACAATATGTCTACTTTATGTTTGCATCATAAAATTTATGAGTTTTTACTTTTGGAAGACACCATAGGGCTTCAAAGTTCAGCAGCAATTTTGAAATTTTTCACAAAATTTTCAAACTCACTATTTTTCAGGGACCAGTTCAGTTTTGAAGTGGATTTGAAGGGTCTTCATATTAGAAATACCCCATAAAAGACCCCATTATAAAAACTACACCCCCTAAAGTATTCAAAAAAACATTCAGTAAGTGTATTAACCCTTTAGGTGTTTCACAGAAATAGTAGCAAAGTGAAGGAGAAAATTCAAAATCTTCATTTTTTACACTCGCATGTTCTTGTAGACCCAATTTTTGAATTTTTGCAAGGGATAAAAAGGAGAAAATTTTTACTTGTATTTGAAACCCAATTTCTCTCGAGTAAGCACATACCTCATATGTCTATGTTAATTGTCCGGCGGGCGCAGTAGAAGGCTCAGAAGGGAAGGAGCGACAAATGGTTTTTGGGGGGCATGCCGCATTTAGGAAGCCCCTATGGTGCCAGGACAGCAAAAAAAAAAAAACACATGGCATACCATTTTGGAAACTAGACCCCTCAGGGAACGTAACAAGGGGTAAAGTGAACCTTAATACCCTACAGGTGATTCACGACTTTTGCATATGTAAAAAAAAAATATATTTTTTTTACCTAAAATGCTTGGTTTCCCAAAAATTTTACATTTTTAAAAAGGGTAATAGCAGAAAATACCCCCCAAAATTTGAAGCCCAATTTCTCCCGATACAGAAAACACCTTGCATGGGGGTGAAAAGTTCTCTGCTGGCGCACTACAGGTCTCAGAAGAGAAGGAGTCACATTTGGCTTTTTGAAAGCAAATTTTGCTCTGGGGGCATGCCGCATTTAGGAAGCCCCTATGGTGCCAGAACAGCAAAAAAAAAAAACACATGGCATACCATTTTGGAAACTAGACCCCTCGGGGAACGTAACAAGGGGTAACGTGAACCTTAATGCCCTACAGGTGTTTCACAACTTTTGCATATGTAAAAAAAAAAATTTTTTTTTTACCTAAAATGCTTGTTTTCCCAAAATGTTTACATTTTTAAAAAGGGTAATAGCGGAAAATACCCCCCAAAATTTGAAGCCCAATTTCTCCCGATTCAGAAAACACCCCATATGGGGGTGAAAAGTGCTCTGCTGGCGCACTACAGGTCTCAGAAGAGAAGGAGTAACATTTGGCTTTTTGAAAGCAAATTTTGCTCTGGGGGCATGCCGCATTTAGGAAGCCCCTATGGTGCCAGGACAGCAAAAAAAAAAACATGGCATACCATTTTGGAAACTAGACCCCTCGGGGAACGTAACAAGGGGTAATTTGAACCTTAATACCCTACAGGTGTTTCACGACTTTTGCATATGTAAAAAAATATATATTTTTTTTACCTAAAATGCTTGTTTTCCCAAAAATTTTACATTTTTTAAAAGGGTAATAGCAGAAAATACCCCCCAAAATTTGAAGCCCAATTTCTCCCGAGTACGGCGATACTCCATATGTGGCCCTAAACTGTTGCCTTGAAATACGACAGGGCTCCAAAGTGAGAGCGCCATGCGCATTTGAGGCCTAAATTAGGGACTTGCATAGGGGTGGACATAGGGGTATTCTACGCCAGTGATTCCCAAACAGGGTGCCTCCAGCTGTTGTAAAACTCCCAGCATGCCTGGACAGTCAACGGCTATCTGGCAATACTGGGAGTAGTTGTTTTGCAACAGCTGGAGGCTCCGTTTTGGAAACAGTGGCGTACCAGACGTTTTTCATTTTTATTGGGGAGGGGGGTTGTATAGGGGTATGTGTATATGTAGTGTTTTTTACTTTTTATTTTATTTTGTGTTAGTGTAGTGTAGTGTTTTTAGGGTACAGTCGCACGGGCGGGGGTTCACAGTAGTTTCTCGCTGGCAGTTTGAGCTACGGCAGAAAATTTGACGCAGCTCAAACTTGCAGCCGGATACTTACTGTAATCCTCCGCCCATGTGAGTGTACCCTGTACATTCACATTGGGGGGGGGGGGGGGGGGGGAAATACCTCCAGCTGTTGCAAAACTACAACTCCCAGCATGTACGGTCTATCAGTGCATGCTGGGAGTTGTAGTTTTGCAACCGCTGGAGGCTCCGTTTTGGAAACAGTGGCGTACCAGACGTTCTTCATTTTTATTGGGGAGGGGGGCTGTGTAGGGGTATGTGTATATGTAGTGTTTTTTACTTTTATTTTATTGTGTGTTAGTGTAGTGTAGTGTTTTTAGGGTACAGTCGCACGGGCGGGGGGTTCACAGTAGTTTCTCGCTGGCAGTTTGAGCTGCGGCAGAAATTTTGCCGCACCTCAAACTTGCAGCCGGATACTTACTGTAATCCTCCGCCTATGTGAGTGTACCCTGTACATTCACATTGGGGGGGGGGGGGGCATCCAGCTGTTGCAAAACTACAACTCCCAGCATGTACGGTCTATCAGTGCATGCTGGGAGTTGTAGTTTTGCAACAGCTGGAGGCACACTGGTTGTGAAACACCGAGTTTGGTAATAAAACTCAGTGTTTTGCAACCAGTGTGCCTTCAGCTGTTGCAAAAGCTACAACCCCCAGCATGTACGGACAGCGGAAGGGCATGCTGGGTGTTGTAGTTATGCAACAGCTGGAGGCATACTACTTTGGCTGGGGATGCTGGGGATTGTAGTTATGCAACAGCTGGAGACACACTGGTTTGCTACTTAACTCAGTGTGCCTTCAGCTGTTGCAAAACTACAACTCTCAGCAGTCACCGACAGCCAACGGGCATGCTGGGAGTTGTAGTTATGCAACACTACAACTCCCAGCATGCACTTTAGCTGATTGTGCAAGCTGGGAGTTGTAGTTACACAACAGCTGAAGGTACACTTTTCCATAGAAAGAATGTGCCTCCAGCTGTTGCAAAACTACAAGTCCCAGCATGCCCATAAGAGTTGTGGTGGTCTGCCTCCTGCTGTTGCATAACTACAGCTCCCAGCATGCCCTTTTTGCATGCTGGGAGCTGTTGCTAAGCAACAGCAGGAGGCTGTCACTCACCTCCAACGATCCAGCCGCACAGGTCAGTCCCTCGTCGTCTCCGCCGCTGCTCCTGGGGCCCCGATCCCAACAGGGGCGCCGGGGATCGGGGTCCCCAGCACCCGGGGTGCACGTCCCGCACCCGCTCACGTCCTCCGGAAGAGGGGCGGAGCGGGTTGCGGGAGTGACACCCGCAGCAGGCGCCCTGATTGGTCGGCCGGTAATCCGGCCGACGAATCAGGGCGATCGTGAGGTGGCACCAGTGCCACCTCACCCCTGCTGGCTCTGGCTGTTCGGGGCCGTCTCTGACGGCCCCGATCAGCCAATAATTCCGGGTCACCGGGTCACTGGAGACCCGATTGACCCGGAAGCCGCTGCAGATCGCTGGACTGAATTGTCCAGCGATCTGCGGCCATCGCCGACATGGGAGGTCATAATGACCCCCCTGGGCGATATGCCCCGATGCCTGCTGAACGATTTCAGGAGGCATCGGGGACCGGCTCCGCTCCAGATGGTTGCGGGGGGCCGGTAAAACACATGACGTTCTCATACTACATGTGTCCTTAAGGACTCGGAAATGGAGACGTGTGAGAACGTCATGTGTCCTTAAGGGGTTAAGGACTCAGACAATTTAATTTTTACGTTTTCATTTTTTCCTCCTCGCCTTCTAAAAATCATAACTCTTTTATATTTTCATCCACAGACTAGTATGAGGGCTTATTTTTTGCGTGACCAGTTGTCCTTTGTAATGACATCACTCATTATATCATAAAATGTATGGCGCAACCAAAAAACACTATTTTTGTGGGGAAATTAAAACGAAAAACGCAATTTTGCTAATTTTGGAAGGTTTTGTTTTCACGCCGTACAATTTATGGCAAAAATGACGTGTGTTCTTTATTCTTAGGGTCAATACGATTAAAATGATACCCATTATTATATACTTTTATATTATTGTGGCGCTTACAAAAAATTACAAACTTTTTAACCAAATTAGTACGTTTATAATCCCTTTATTTTGATGACCTCTAACTTTTTAATTTTTCCGTATAAGTGGCGGTATGGGGGCTCATTTTTTGCGCCATGATCTGTACTTTTTTTTGATACTACATTTGCATATAAAAAACTTTTAATACACTTTTTATAATTTTTTTTTATAAAATGTATTAAAAAAGTAGGAATTTTGGCCTTTAATTTTTTTTCGTTCACGCCGTTCACCGTACGGGATCATTAACATTTTATTTTAATAGTTCGGACATTTACGCACGCGGCGATACCAAATATGTCTATAAAAAATGTTTTTTACGCTTTTTGGGGGTAAAATAGGAAAAAACGGACGCTTTACTTTTTTATTGGGGGAGGGGATTTTTCATTTTTTTTTTACTTTTACCTTTACATTTTTTTACATTTTTTTTTACACTTGAATAGTCCCCATAGGGGACTATTCATAGCAATACCATGATTGCTAATACTGATCTGTTCTATGTATAGGACATAGAACAGATCAGTATTATCGGTCATCTCCTGCTCTGGTCTGCACGATCACAGACCAGAGCAGGAGACGCCGGGAGCCGCACGGAGGAAGGAGAGGGGACCTCCGTGCGGCGTTATGAATGATCGGATCCCCGCAGCAGCGCTGCGGGTGATCCGATCGTTCATTTAAATCGCGAACTCCCGCAGATGCCGGGATCTGTATTGATCCCGGCACCTGAGGGGTTAATGGCGGACGCCCGCGAGATCGCGGGCGTCGGCCATTGCCGGCGGGTCCCTGGCTGCGATCAGCAGCCGGGATCAGCCGCGCATGACACGGGCATCGCTCCGATGCCCGCGGTTATGCTTAGGACGTAAATGTACGTCCTGGTGCGTTAAGTACCACCTCACCAGGACGTACATTTACGTCCTGCGTCCTTAAGGGGTTAAACACCCTTTTTCATTTTTTTTTTCTCTCTGTTCCTCTAGGGGGAGGAGGAGTAGATTGGGCACAGGTGTATAAATCTTAGCTCGGGACTCTTAGTGAGAGCTTGCTCTTCTGAGTGTTGCTGTGTAACAGGGGGCGTGAAAGAGGAGTTTGAAAGCAGGAGGTTGAGATCGCTGTGAGTGTTAATTTCTGAACCCACAAGGTCTACAAAAAATTTGAAGTGTAATTTTGACTGTCTGTTTTTGCCTATACATTTGTGAAATCCCCATAACTAGATGGCCACCATGTTGGAAAATGCAGTCCAATGTACATCCTGTTCAATGTATGCAATCCTTGAACAACAGTTTGAGGGTGCATATTGTTGTGCGAGATGTGTGCTAGTTGTCCTTTTGGAAGCCCAGATCCTGCATCTAGAGGGGCGACTGACAACAATGAGAAGCATTAACAACATGGAGAGGAGTCTCCTGCTCACTGAGCAGGCACTCTCTGGAGTAGAGGTGGGGAAGGACAGTGGGACGGAGTTGCAGGACAGTCAGGCAGTTAGCTGGGTTACAGTTAGAAAGCGGGGTAGGGGAAAAAGGGTCAGGGAGGCTAGTCCTGAACTGGCACACCCCAACAAGTTTGCCCGCTTGGCAGATGAGGGGGATGCAATTACAGAGCTAGCAGAACTGCAGCAGGATACTGCCTCTGATCGCCAGGGGGGGTGTCTGCTCCAGTAAGGAGGGAGGGAGGAGTACAGGGCAGGCCAGACAGGTACTAGTGGTGGGGGACTCAATTATTAGGGGGACAGACAGGGCGATCTGTCACAAAGACCGGGATCGCCGAACAGTGTGTTGTCTGCCTGGCGCACGAGTTCGGCACATCGCGGATCGGGTTGACAGGTTGCTGGGCGGGGCTGGAGAGGACCCAGCAGTCATGGTACATATTGGCACCAATGACAAAGTAAGAGGTAGGTGGAGTGTCCTTAAAAATGATTTCAGGGACTTAGGCCGCAAGCTTAAGGCAAGGACCTCCAAGGTAGTATTTTCTGAAATACTACCAGTACCACGAGCCACACCAGAGAGGCAGCGGGAGATCAGGGAGGTAGGAAGGAAGGGTGTAGGAAGGAAGGGTTTGGGTTCATGGAGAACTGGGCTGACTTCGCGGTCGGTTACCGGCTCTACCGTAGGGACGGGCTGCACCTCAATGGGGAGGGTGCAGCTGTGCTTGGGGAGAAGATGGCTAGAAGGGTGGAGGAGTGTTTAAACTAGGGACTTGGGGGAGGGAACCTACAGCAAAGAGGGGGAAGATAGTGTAGATAGAGAGGTGGGAATTATAAATGTACCTGGGGGTGGAGCGGAGGGAGGGGTTAGAATAGTTAATAGGAATAGGCTTCATAGGAAAACAAAACTTACACCCTTGAATCCCATTAACCCCAATAACATAAAGAATGGAAATGTGTATGTTCACAAATGCCAGAAGCCTAGCAAATAAAATTGGGGAGCTTGAGGCCTTGATACTGGAGGAACATATTGATATAGTTGGGGTCACTGAGACATGGCTGGACTCCTCGCATGACTGGGCTGTCAATCTACAGGGGTTTACATTGTTTCGCAAAGATGGAATAAACAGAAAAGGTGGTGGAGTCTGTCTGTATGTTAGAAGTGGTATGAAAGTCAGTGTGAACGATGCCATAGTGTGTCATGATTCTGAGGAGGTGGAATCACTGTGGGTAGAATTACAAAAGGAGGGAAATACTGAAAAAATAATACTTGGTGTAATCTAGAGACCCCCTAATATCACTGAAGAGATAGAAGGTCGGCTGCATAAACAAATAGAGAGGGCCGCCCGGGCAGGTACAGTGGTAATAATGGGAGATTTTAACTATCCAGATATAGATTGGGGTCCAGTGTTGGCTAAAACTACAAAGGGGCGACAATTCCTAAATTTATTGCAGGATAATTTTATGGGCCAGTTTGTGGAGGACCCAACAAGAAATGATGCCTTGTTGGATCTGATCATTTCCAACAACGCAGAGCTGATTGGTAATGTAACTGTGCGGGAAAACCTTGGTAATAGCGACCACAATATAGTTACTTTTGACTTAAAATGTAGAAAACAAAGACAGGCGAGGAAGGCAAAAACATATAACTTTAAAAAGGCAAACTTCCCTGGGCTGAGGGCTGCACTACAGGACATAGACTGGGGGGAGGTGTTCTCAAATACCGATACAGAAGGTAAATGGGACAGCTTTAAATCAACTCTAAATAACTATACAGCTAAATATATACCAAAGGGGAACAAATATAAACGATTAAAACTAAATCCTACATGGCTGACAAATGATGTTAAAAGAGCAATAAACAACAAAAAAATAGCCTTCAAAAAATTCAAATCTGATGGGTCAGCTATAACATTTAAACAGTACAAGGAGCTTAATAAAATCTGTAAAAATGTAATAAAAACAGCAAAAATTCAAAATGAGACACAGGTGGCCAAAGAAAGCAAAACTAATCCTAAATATTTTTTTAGATATATAAATGCAAAAAAACCAAGGACAGAGCATGTAGGACCCCTTAATAATGATAATGGGGAGGTTGTCACAGGCGATAAAGAGAAAGCGGAGTTACTGAATGGGTTCTTTAGTTCTGTATATACTAGGGAAGAAGGAGGAGCTGACATTGGACAGGTCAGTGCTGGTAACACATCATGTAATGTACTGAACTGGCTTAATGTAGAGATGGTACAAGGTAAGTTAAGTAATATAAATGTAAGCAAATCTCCAGGGTCAGATGGATTGCACCCAAGAGTTCTTAGAGAGGTAAGTTCAGTAATATCTGTACCCCTGTTCATGATATTTAGAGATTCACTGGTGTCTGGTATTGTGCCAAGGGACTGGCGCAAGGCAAATGTGGTGCCAATCTTCAAAAAGGGCTCTAGGTCTTCCCCAGGAAACTATAGACCGGTAAGTTTAACATGCATTGTGGGTAAATTGTTTGAAGGACTTATAAGGGATTACATACAGGAATACATAGGGGATAATTGTATTATAAGTGATAGCCAGCACAAGCCTTGACAGAGGAATGGCTGTGGATATAGTGTTTCTGGATTTTGCTAAAGCATTTGATACTGTCCCTCATAGACGTCTGACAGGTAAGTTAAGGTCTTTGGGTTTGGAAATTTTAGTTTGTAACTGGATTGAACACTGGCTCATGGATCGTACCCAGAGAGTGGTGGGCAATGATTCGTACTCTGATTGGTCCCCGATAATTAGTGGTGTACCCCAAGGTTCAGTACTGGGCCCGCTGTTGTTTAATTTATTTATCAATGATATAGAGGATGGCATTAACAGCTCTGTTTCTATCTTTGCAGATGACACCAAGCTTTGTAGTACAGTACAGTCTATAGAGGATGCGCATAAGTTACAAGATGACTTGGATAGACTAAGTGTCTGGGCATCCACTTGGCAAATGAGGTTCAATGTGGATAAATGAAAAGTTATGCATCTGGGTATTAATAACCTGCATGCGTCATATGTCTTAGGGGGGATTAAACTGGCAGAGTCACTGGTAGAGAAGGATCTGGGTGTACTTGTAGATCACAGAGTACAGAATAGCATGCAATGTCAGGCTGCTGCTTCCAAAGCCAGCAGGATATGGTCATGTATAAAAAGAGGCATGGACTCAAGTGACAGGGACATAATACTCCCCCTTTATAAAGCATTGGTACGGCCTCACCTGGAATATGCTGTTCAGTTTTGGGCACCAGTCCATAAAAGGGACACTGTGGAGCTGGAAAGGGTGCAGAGACGCGCGACTAAACTAATATGGGGCATGGAACATCTTAGCTATGAGGAGCGATTAAAGGAGTTACAATTGTTTAGTCTTGAGAAGAGATGTTTAAGGGGGATATGATAAACATATATAAGTATATTAATGGCCCATACAAAAAATATGGAGAAAAACTGTTCCAGGTTAAACCCCCCCAAAGGACGAGGGGGCACTCCCTCCGTCTGGAGAAGAAAAGGTTTAGTCTAAAGGGGCGACACGCCTTCTTTACCATGAGAACTGTGAACTTATGGAACAGTCTACCTCAGGAACAGGTCACAGCAGGAAAAATTAACAGCTTTAAAACAGGATTACATTCCTGGAACAAAATAACATTAATGCTTATGAAGAAATATAAAATCCCATCCCAATATTCCCCAATATCGCACCACACCCCTACCCTTCAATTCCCTGGTTGAACTTGATGGACATATGTCTTTTTTCGACTGTACTAACTATGTAACTATAGTGGTCTCAGACTGTAGCCCTCCAGATGTTGCTAAGTAACTCAACGGCTTCAGTTGGATCCAGGGAGCTGCGTCGCGGTCCTCTTCTTCCGCCGATCGTCGCCCGCTGCAGTTGCCGATGGGTAAGTAGATCTTCGGCGCCGGTCCCTGTCGGTTTCCCCGTCCTGCCCCGCCTATTGTGGGAGGGCAGAATGGGGAAACCGAAAGTAAACCCCTCCGCCCCCGATCTGCTATTGGTGGTCGCGTCTAGACCACAAATAGCAGAGATAGGAGGGGTGGCACCTCTGCCACCTCACTCCTATCGCAACAGGGGGATCGTGGGTGTCTAGGACATCCGCGATCCCCTTTATTTTCCGGGTCACCGGGTCACTATAGACCCGTATGACCCGGAATAGCCGCAAATCGCAAGTGTGAATTCACTTGCGATTTGCGGCGATCAACGACATAGGGGGGTCTGATGACCCCCTATCAGCAGTCACCCCGGCTCGGTCCCCACCCGGCGGGGACCGAAATTCCCACGGGCGTACAGGTACGCCCTTGGTCCTTAAGTACCGGGAGCAAAGGGGTACCTGTACGCCCTTGTTCCTTAAGGTGTTAAAGGAAATCTGCAGTAAATTAAACTTAAGTCATGAGGCAGAAGCCAATATGTGTCTGATCGGGGGGCAAAATATAAGTGTCTGATCGCGGGGGGGGGGGCCGAGGTCCCACGATCTTCTGCACGGGCCCCGGCTCTCCCACGCAGGAGGCGTGCTGGCCGCAACATGACGCCGCCGACGACACCCCTCTCTATGTTTCTCTATGGGAGAGGCGGGGATGCAGTGTTCGTGCCTCCCCGCCTCTCCCAAAGAGCTGTATGAAGGGGTGCGTGTCTGTACGCGCATTAGCCAGCACACAACGCTGCAATGCCGGGGCTATGTTCGGGAGATCACAAGGGATCTGACCAATGGGGTCCTGTGGATAGGGGATAAGTGTATTTTGCCCAGGGAGAAGGCCCAGGGAGAAGTTTTGTATAGGGGAATGTGTTTATCATGAGAAGGTAACCTGTTGTACATACACACTATACTACTATATCTGTATTTTCCAAACAGGGTGCCTCCAGCTGTTGCAAACTACAACTCCCAGCATGCCAGGAGAGCCAACGGATGTCTGGGCATTCTGTGAGTTCTAGTTTTGCAACAGCTGGAGATACATTGTGTGGAAAAGCCTGCACTATATAATTCACACACACTGCATTTAACACACCCACCACACACTCGCTTTTCCAATTTTTTTTCCTCAAAAGTCCCATTCAAAACAAAAATGGTACCAGTAAAAACTACAAAAAGTGCTCAATGTGAGCCCTCATATAGCCCCGTATATGGAAAATTCTAAAGTCAAGAGGCTATATGCACAGCAGAGGTGAGAGTTGTGAGTATTAGACTCAATGTATGTTAGGGACCATCCGAAAATGGCCACCTCCACGTGGCGGATGGGGGACATTTTTTGATCAAAAAGTGCGCTGAGAGCCTTTAAAAAAAATTTTGATAAAATGTGCCGCTGTAATTTTTTGTTTGTATATTTTGCATTTGCCACAGCAGCATGCACTCGTTTATCATGTAGTTGTGTTGGCTATTTGTGTTTTTTATTGTAACCTGTTGTACACACACACTATACTATATCTGTATTTGTCAAACCGGGTGCCTCCAGCTGTTGCAAAACTACAACTCCCAGCATGCCAGGAGAGCCAACGGATGTCTGGGCATTCTGTGAGTTGTAGTTTTGCAACAGCTGGAGATACATTGTGTGGAAAAGATTGCACTATATAATTCACACACACTGCATTTAACACACCCACCACACACCCACTTTTCCAAAATTTTTTCTCGAAAAGTCCCATTCAAAACAAAATTGGTACCAGTAAAAAAAAGTGCTAAATGTGAGCCCTCCTATAGCCCCGTATATGGAAAATTCTAAAGTTATAGGTGTCAGAAGAGGATGATTTTAAGTATACTACTTTTTGTACAAAGTGATTTTTAAAAAGTAGTAAAATAAAACAATGCTTATAAAAATTGGTTATTGCTGTAATCGTATAGAACTACAGAATAAAGAGTGTCATTTTAACTGAAAAGTGCACTGGGTATAAATGGAAGCCCCCCAAAAGTAGCAAAATGGTGTTTTTGGTTTGGTATATTTCATGGTACCATGAGTGATGTAATTACAAAGTACAATTGGTGGCACAAAAATGCAACAAGCCCTCATATGGGTCTGAAGGTTGAAAATTAAAAGCATTATGGCTATAAAAGGTGAGGAGTAAAAAACAAAAATGCAGAGGGAAAGTGGAGCAGTTGCCCTTAGCAACCAGATTGTTCCTCTTATTTTTTTTTTTTTTTAAAGTCTCTGAAAAAGTAAAGACGCAATCTACAACTGCAGCACTTTCCCTCTGCACAGGATTTGATAAATCTCCCCCAATTTTCTCTGAATTTCATGTGAGTTTTGGCCTTTGTGCTTACTTGTGTTTTTCTCCTGATACCTCATACTGTACATGTTTTTAATTTTGTTGGTGTTAATAAAATGACCTTTTAGCAGTATGTGGACCCTTGTGTTTTTGGTGTAGATCTATCATATAGTAGTAAGCCCCTATACGGCTTAATATAGCAGTAGGCCCCCTATAATGCTCCCATATATTTTTTATGGGGACAGTATGGGGCCCACTAGCGTCCTTTTGTTATATCAATTATGTGAATAGTGTAACATAAAAGTAATATTTTTCTTTAATTTTGTTAAGGTTCCATGTATGTATAAGCCACTGGAAGAGGAGAGAGCACACCGTGCAGCTAAACATGCAGATATACAATACCGCTGGTGTACACTGGCAGCCTCCGGACCCGATAAGTAACAACGCAGCACCTGCGGGGTGCACACACTAGATAAAGTATCAAACAATTCAATGAAAAAGAGGTAGCGTGCACTCACCGCGGGTAAACAGCTGCAGGCCCGAGGTCCGGGATCACCACGGCATAGACGGAGACGGTAAGGGGCGCTCAGAGGCTCTGAGCGCCCCTTACCGTCTCCGTCTATGCCGTGGTGATCCCGGACCTCGGGCCTGCAGCTGTTTACCCGCGGTGAGTGCACGCTACCTCTTTTTCATTGTATTCCATGTATGTATGTTTAACATGTTACTGTGCCTTTAAAAATGTGAGCAGTGAACCCCATGTGACCCTGTGAGCCAATGAGACCCCAAAAGTCCCCTCTGTATAGTGGGGTACAAGGGAGGAGTTAGTCAGTGTAGTAATGGACATTAAATAGTAGAAATAAAGTCTCGGCACTCACTGATCTCTTGCAAATTCTTTTGGTGTTTATTCACACATAGGGTGATACACAGAACGCATTTCGTCCACAAGCTGTTATCAACCAGTTGATAACGGCTTGTGGCCTAAATGCGTTTTGTGTATCTCCCTATGTGTAAATAAACACCAAAAGAACTTGCAAGAGATCCGTGAATGCCGAGACTATTTCTACTATTTGGATTTACCTATTGGTCTTCGAGCACCACATTAACTACACGAGTGCCGACTCCATCTACTCCAATATCATAGTACTGGACATTAGCCTGTCTAGTTCCATCCAGACTCCTGAGCAACAGCTAAGCTCAGGGGTGCTGTGTGTCGTGTGTTCTAAGCAGAGGCCTACTTCAGTTTCAAGTTTACTACTGCTCCTTCTACAAGCGTCACTCGTGGGAGGACTACATGCCTCTGCAGAATAGTCTACAGTGTCTTGGAAGGACCCTAGCTACCAGAACCACAAATTTACAATTCTGTCCTGTGAAAAGCACCAAAAGTCTCAGAACGGCAACAAGGCTTGCAAGGGGTACACTGCACTCTCACACTAAGGTCAGCTGCACGTGTTATACCAACTTCACAAGCTCAGTAAAGGTAGTTAACCATAACCTGACGTTGGTGTGTTTATTGGCTCATCGTGTCTAGCCTAGAAAGATGGCCTCCCACCTTCAGACTGTGGATCGGATAAATGGTGCCCTGGAGTCACAAAGTGAACCAGGTACGTTTACTAACACCCAGTGGCCGCCACAGGGACATATTCAGAGGGTACAGTGTGCAGCAGTGTTATATTCAGAGGGTATATTTTGTGGCACGGTTATATTCAGAAGTATAGTGTATCATAGGGTTGTAATAATTATTGTCTTCACATTTAGGAAGAGGATCTACTGACAAAGTGAGAAAAGCCAACAATTTCTGGGTATCAAACTCTGCAGAGGTAAGAGACAGCTGTCTGGGGGGCATCTCTGGTGGTCATGAAAGGGTGCGGAAGGCCCAGAGAATTTTTTTTGCATCAGGGCCCTGTGGTTTTCAGCCACTCCCCCGCCTGCTTCTGTATGTCCACTGGTGCTGCTCACTGATTTAAAGTGAGCAGCAGCGTCTGCCGGCTCTGACTAGTGACGCCCCTCCCCTAAGGTTGTAATGTGAACATTTAACCTTTTATATGATTTTTTTGGGAAACAAGCAAAACTTGGAACAAGGGAGAGCTTGAGAAATATAGAAAATGTGGAAAAAAAGGACTAATGGAATCGGATTAAAGAAGAATCTCAGTTGATAGTATAGAAAAGGAAAGTGATGGGAAATAAACATAAAAAATGTAAATAGGAATAAAAATAACAATAAAAATAACAAAAATAACCATATTGTCATGAAAATAAATAAATGCTATGCATCACTATTTCCCTCTTTACACTCCGTAGGCTGGGTGCTCAGCATCTGACCCACAGAGTGGTACTCTGAAGGCAGTTAACTGCCACAGGGTAAAAAATTGGAATTTCCACACACTGGAAAAGACACTGGAAAAAGTACCGGTAGTTGGCTTTTCCCTGGCATTTTTTCCACATGAAAAAACTCCATAAAAAAACATAAGTGAAAACCTAGCCTAAATCTGTCAGCAAAGTCTTTAGGCTGCTGTCACACACATTTTTTTTTTTTTTTTAACTGCCATTGTAGTTTTTGAGCCAAAGCCAGAAATGGTTCCAGCAAGAAGAATAAGTATCAGTCCTTCCTTTATATGTCACATTATTTTTTTCCCCTCAAAAAACTGCTCTGTGTGATAACATTCAGCTCCTGGCTTTTATGTAGCATTTATTTGACCTGAGAAAACGGCACAAAAAAAATAAAATTTTTAATGCATGATTTCTTTTTTTTTTTTTTTTTTTTGTAGCATTTTACTTCAAAATAGTGTGTATTAGTACATTCATTTTTATGTGGCATTTTTTCACCTACATTTTTGTCAAGTCATGTGATTCTTTTATTTTCATTAAAAATTATTTTTACTTTTTACTATAGAAATCTATGACAGGAAAACACCATTTACTGCATGAAAAAACTTTATAGCTGCAGCATGAGAACAGGTTGCTGACATTTACTGTAGCAGAGAATGTCGTTCATTTCAATGGCCTGAACAGTCACCTAAGGACTCCGTTTAGCCCCTATAAGCTATTTTCATCAAACTTAAAAGTACGGTCTGCTGCACTATCCAGTCCATTTAAAATAGCATATATGACCCGAACTGGGTTACTAGGTCACTCCGTTTGGGACATTAAAGGGGTATTCCCGGAAAAACCTTTTTTTATATATCAACTGGCTCCAGAAAGTTAAACAGATTTGTAAATTACTTCTGTTAAAAAAATCTTAATCCTTTCAGTACTTTCAGAACAACCTTAACTTCATAAGCTCATAAGTACTGAAAGGATTAAGATTTTTTTAATAGAAGTTATTTACAAATCGGTTTAACTTTCTGGAGCCAGTTGATATATAAAAAATTTTTTTTTCCCTGGAATACCCCTTTAAAAGGAATGACATTCAATGCTCTGTGCCACAGTATACGCCAACAAGCCATTCTTGGCAGGATAGCAATGCACACTCCTGACAAAAGCCATTAACCCCTTAAGGACTCAGCGTTTTTCCATTTTCATTTTTTCCTCATCACCTTCTAAAAATCATAACGCTTTCAATTTTGCACCTAAAAATCCATATGATGGCTTATTTTTTGAAAATTTATATGTTAAAATTTCTCATCATCTAACCCCTATAACTTTTTATTTTTCCGCGTACGGGCCGGTATGAGGACAAATTTTTTGCGCCTTGCTCTGAATTTTTTTTATCGGTAACATTTTTGTATTGATCAGAAGACTTTTTGATCGCTTTTTATTCATTTTTTCATGATATAAAAAGTGACCAAAAATACACTATTTTGGACTTTGGAATTTTTTTGCGCGCACGCCATTAACCGTGCGATTTAATTAACGATATATTTTTAGAGTTCGGACATTTTCGCACGCGGCGATACCACATTTGTTTATTTTTATTTACACAGTTTTTTTTATGGGAAAAGGGGGGTGATTCAAACTATTATTAGGGAAGGGGTTAAATGACCTTTGTTAACTTTTTTTTTTTTTTTTTGCAGTGCTATAGCTCCCATAGGGGGCTATAACACTGCACACACTGATCTCCTATGCTGATCCCTGCAAAGCCATAGCTTTGCACGGATCAGTCAGATAGGGGCTTGATTGCTCAAGCCTGTAGCTCAGGCTTGGAGCAATCAATCGACGATCGGATGCCGCGGAGAGAGGTAAGGAGACCTAGGAGAGGTAAGGAGAGATTTTATCATGATGTCCCGATCAGCCCGACTGAGCTGCCGGGAAGCGTTTACTTTCGTTTTCAGATGCGGTGGTCAACTTTGATCGCCGCGTCTGAGGGGTTAACAACGCGTGTGACCCCGTTTTTCACACCGGGACTGGGCTCAGGGCGTACAGGTACGCCCTGAGTCCTTAAGAGGTTAATGCAGTGTAAACCCAGCCTAAGAAAAAAGTAAGAAAAAAGGCACAATCAAAAAGTATTAGTCACAGTATTTCATTTTCCCACCTGACATCTGTATGTGGCATTGAAAACATTTAAAAAAAAAACTACCAAAAACTCAAACAGTTTATCCATAAAAACTTTTAAAAGCAAAGAGTTTGTGGGTAGCATAGGTGACAAGAATAATTACTTTCATACAGGGCAGGCCTGTTGTGGATTTTCTGTTAAAAACTGTTAATTTATAACTATAATTTAGTTTAATAACTCAACAGCAGAATTAGTGGGGTATTTCTATAGAGCTAAGTCTCGAGTCTCAAAAGATTTTTTTTTTTTTTTTTTTTAAATCAACTGGTGCCAGAACGTTAAACAGATTTGTAAATTAATGGCAATCCATTTTCCTCCCATATAGTTTGGTATGGGAGGTTTGTGGATGATATCATTATTATATGGTCATCTGAAAGCGAAGCAATTAAATTTGTTGACTATGTCAACAATAATCCTCACAATCTTTTTTTTACCTATTCTTGGCATCAGTCTGTTACACCCTTTTCGGATATTTTACTTGAAGCTAAGGAGGGACGGATTCATAATAGTACTTTTCGAAAGCCTGCTGCGGGTAACACTATTCTTCGGGCAGAATCGTGTCCTCCAGCTGTTCCAGTGGGGCAATTGACAAGTGCCCGAAGAAATTGTTCGACCAAGGAACGTTTTGTTACAGAAGCCAATACAGTTTGCAATAGTTTACGTAATAGGGGTTATCCATCTTGGACTTTTAGTCGAGCAAAAAACAGGATCGAATCGAAGTCCAGGAGTGATCTTCTTAAAATCAAGCCCCATGTAAATTCAGCTCCAAATTTAGTTTCTACATCCTCCATGTTTAAACCCACGTTTGTTACAACATACAGTGTAGAATTTAATTCCATCAAAAATATTATACATTTTTTTTAACCTGTATTACAACAGGGTCTAACATTAAATACATAATTACAAAATGGAGTCAACTTTTCAAGTAGAGGCACTCCAAATTTAGCCAATTTATTATCTCCAAGTCTGCTTCCATCTTCACATAGATTCAATAACAATCCATCATGGCTAAAGCTGAAAGTTTTCTTCAAATGTAATCGAACTAGATGTTCGATTACTGTCAAAACCTCTCATGTTGTCCCCAGTGATTCAAAATCTATAGCAATCCAAAAATGTATTAATTGTCAATCTTCGAATGTGGTATATAGAATACACTGCAAGAGTTGCAACATTTCTTATGTTGGTAGCACTAAGCAAATAAAAAAAAACGCATCCAGGAGCACATGAGAGGTGTGAACACGACATCATACAACAATCCATCAAATGTATCCAAACACTTTAAAACTGTTCATGCAGGTGATGTGTCTGATTTTGAATTTCATGCATCGAAATTGTTCGACAACCAGAAAGAGGTGATGATAGAATAAAAGCTTTACATAATAGAGAAATTTACTGGATATATGGGTTACGCACATTTCAGCCTTATGGCCTTAATTTAAAATCAGACATTATATTGCATTACTAAATATGCTTTATACCTGCAGCACATTCATTGTTAAAAAATTATTTTGTAATGTATTTGTTACAATGTGCACAGTTGTAACTGGGAGAAGTTTCTCTTGCCACGCAATTGGTGATTAACAGGTGTTTCTCACCTGATCCATTTTGCTAGGAACAAGATTTCCCACTTTTCCCAATCCCATCATGCATCTGATGAAGGGTCACATGACCTGAAACGCGTCATGTTGCTTATCCAGGAGGCTTTATCGTTTGTGATTTGAGACGTCCATGTCGAAGTTTTATCTTGGAATACAATAAAAGGTGAAGTTTATCATACCGATGTCCTTATGCTCACCACAATTCATGGAAACGGCAGCACCCCTATCCCTGTGCGAGCTACCGTGGGACCGGTCCTGAAGCCCGATTGTATTCTGGACTACAAATCGGTATATGGGGGAGTTGACTTTCTGATCAAGTCCTCAAGCCATATAATGCCATACGGAAAACATGGGTATGGTACAAAAAAAGTTGCGGTCTACATGGTACAGGTTGCCATGTATAACTCTTTTGTACTGTCTCAGTACGCTGGCAACACAGGGACATACCTGCAGTTTCAGGAGGAAGTTCTAAAGACCCTCCTCTTTGGTGACCGCCAAAGAGCGTGTCAGAGCACCTCTTGAACTGTGGGCCCCCGGATCGTCCCCGGCCAAGACTTTCCAGGTGAGGTCCCCCACACTGGAAAGAAGGGACTATCCCAGAAAAAATGCA
The DNA here is from genome assembly GCF_029499605.1 of Hyla sarda. NCBI lineage: Eukaryota > Metazoa > Chordata > Amphibia > Anura > Hylidae > Hyla > Hyla sarda. Next base: position 291,655,190 of record NC_079191.1, read on the forward strand.
GTGACACTTTCCCTGATCATCCGGGACATTCAGGGAGTATCACACTTCCATGGAGTACTAAATTTTTAATCCTTTCACCTGATTTTCATTCCCCAGAATTCGACTCCAATGTACCAGTCCAGAGTACATTATCTTCCAAATTTTAAAACCAAAACATCCCCCCCCCAAAAAAAAATAATAATTTCAAAACCTTTTTCCCTATACCCCTGATATCTTTTTCTTCCCCCTCAACAAAATGGGTCATGGGACACAGAGTCAACAGCATTGAGGGTTTGCAGTTGCCTCAAATGCGCAGCGCTCTCTCCCCACCTGAGCGGGGTGCGTATTTGAGGTAACAGGTTAGGGACGGCCACAAACATCACATTCCCAGAATGATGATTCAGAGCATAGGGTTTGGGGCAGGCATCATTTTTACTTTCAGCTATACTCTGGGTCATCATTCTGGGAATTGGCATATCAGTATTAAAATTGCATTTTTCATCCCCCCCCCCCCCAATAGTACACTTCATCCATTCCTGGAAAATAATTTTAGGGAACACCCGTCTGTTTCAAATGTCCACTTAACCCCTATACACCTTCCCTAGGGGGTGTACTGTTTGTAATAGGCTCACATGTGGGTGTTCCTTTCTTGTATTTTCCTCTGAATGTATGTAACTGTTAGGTCCGTAAGAAACATCGGCCACAAATGCCAAGAGTTCTCTCTCATGAGCGCTGTCGTATTTCCAAGCGACAATCGGAGTCACATGTTAGTTGTTCCCAGAAAGAAAATTTTTGGTTAATGCCAGCAATTTAGTATAAAAAATCTAATTTTTCACTTTTACGGCCCACTGTTCAAAAAACCTTGAGGTGTAAGTACTCACTGTACCCCTTGTTATGTCCCTGGAGGGGTCTAGTTTCCAAAATGGTGTCACATGTGGGGGGTTTCTGCTGTTGGGAGGTTTGAAAATTTACATGACCCCCGACTTCAATTTCAGCAAAATTCTCTGTTCAAAAGACCAATGGCGCTCCTTCTGTTCTCCCTGTAGTGTGCCAGCAGAGCACTTAACATCCACATATGGGGCATTTTCTTAATCGGGAGAAATTGGGCTACAAATTTGGGGTCCATTTTCTCCTTTTACACCCCTATTACACCATGTGAAAATGAAAAATTAGTTACACCATCATTTTAGTGTTAAAAATAAAATGTTTCACATTTACAGCCCACTGTTCAAAAAAACCTGTGAGGTGTAAGTACTCACTGTAACCCTTGTTACGTTCCTGGAGGGGTCTAGTTTCCAAAATGGTGTCACATGTGGGGGGTTTCTGCTGTTCTGGCTCCATAGGAGGTTTCAAAATGCACATGACCTCCAACTTCAATTCCAGCAAAATTCTCTCTTCAAAAGACCAATGGCGCTCCTTCTGTTCTCCCTGTAGTGCCCAAGCAGAGCACTTAACATCCACATATGGGGCATTTTCTTAAGCAGGAGAAATAGGGCTTCAAATTTTGTGGTCCACTTTCTCCAAAACCCCTTGTGAAAAAGAAAAGTTTGGGGTAACACCATCAATTTAGTGTTAAAAATCAAATTTTCCATTTTCACGTCCAACTTCCACGCAAAGTCGTCAAACACTTGTGAGGTGTTAAGGCTCACTATACCCCTTGTTACGTTCCTTGAGGGGTGTAGTTTCCAAAATAATATGCCATGTTTTTTTTTATTTGTTTTTTTTGCTGTTCTGGCACCCTGGGGACTTTCTAAATGCAACATACCCCCCAAAAACCATTTCAGCAAATTTCTCTTTCAAAAAGCCAAATTTTGCTCCTCCTCTTCTGAGCATTGTAGTGCGCCAGCAGAGCACTTAACATCCACATATGGGGCGTTTTCTTAAATGGGAGAAATTGGGCTTCAAATTTTGCGGTCCATTTTCTCCTACTACCCCTTGTGAAAATGAAAAATTTGGGATAACACCATCATTTTAGTGTTAAAAATCTAATTTTCCATTTTTTTTAAGTCCAACCTCAACACAAAGTCGTCAAAAACCTGTGAGGTGTTAAGACTATACCCCTTGTTACGTTCCTTGAGGTGTAGTTTCAAAAATAGTATGGCTTCCTAAATGCCACATGGCCCCCAAAAACCATGACAGCAAAATTTGTTTTAAAAAATCCTAGTTGCTCTTTCCCTCTTGAGTCATGTTGTGAGCCCACAGAGCACTTTGTGGCAACATTTGAGGTATTTCCATCCTCGAGAGAAATTGGGCTATAATTTTTTTTCACCTAATACCACTTTTAAAAATGAAAAAAATGGGGCTACAACATCATGTTAGAGTAAAAAATGCAAATTTTGATTTTTCTGCTCCACATTGCTGCTATTCTTGTGAAACACCTAAAGGGTTAAAAAAAACTTTCTGAATATCATTTTGAATACTTTGAGGGGTGTAATTTCTATAATGGAGTCATTTATGGGATATTTCTCACAGAAAGGCCCCTCAAATCCACTTCAAACTTAACTGGTCCCTGAATAATTCAGATTTTGAAATTTTCATGAAAATTTTGAAAATGGCTGCTATACTTTGAAGCCCTCGAAGGTCTTCAAAAAGTAAAAACATGTCAACTTTATAATGTCAACATAAAGGAGACATATTGCATTTGTGAATCAATATAAAAAATTTTGGAATATCCATTTCCTTACAAGCAGAGAGTTTCAAAGTTAGAAAAATGCAAAATTTTCTAAATTTTCATGAAATTTGGGGATTTTTCACCAAGAAATGTACCACTATGTTAAAGTAGAATATTTTACACAAAAAAACTCTCTCGGAATCAGAATAATCAGCAAAAGCATCTCAGAGTTATTAATGCATAAAGTGACAGTGGTAAGAATTGGAAAAAAGGGCTGAGTCCTTAAGGTGAAAATGAGCTGCGTCCTTAAGGGGTTAAGTTTCCTCATTGTTTCTAGTAACATAGTAACATAGTTCATGAGGTTGAAAAAAGACCAGAGTCCATCAAGTTCAACCTATAACCCTAATGAGTCCCTACTGAGTTGAGTTGATCAAGAGGAAGGCAAACCCTCAAACTAGAGGTAAAAATTCCTTCCCAACTCCAAATATGGCTCCAAATATGGCAGTCAGAATAAATCCCTGGATCAATTTTCTGTCCCTATAAATCTGGTTGTCCCCATAACCAGCAATGTTATTATTCTCCAAAAATGCATCCAGCCCCTTTTTGAACTCTTTTACAGAGTTCACCATGACCACCTCCTCAGGCAGAGAATTCCACAGTCTCACTGCTCTTACAGTAAAGAATCCCCATCTGTGCTGGTGTAGAAACCTTCTTTCCTCTAAATGTAGAGGATGCCCCCTTGTTATAGATACAGTCCTGGGTATAAATAGATCATGGGAGAGATCTCTGTACGGTCCCCTGATATATTTATACATAGTTATTAGGTCTCCCCTAAGTCTTCTTTTTTCTAAACAAAAAACCTCCCATTCCCCGTATTACCCTGGTTGCCCGTCTTTGAACCCTCTCCAGCTCCACTATATCTTTCTTGTACACTGGTGCCCAGTACTGTACACAGTATTCTATGTGTGGTCTGACTAGTGATTTGTACAGCGGTAGAATTATTTCCTTGTCGTGGGCATCTATGCCCCTATTGATGCACCCCATGATTTTATTAGCCTTGGCAGCAGCTGCCCGACACTGGTCACTACAGCTAAATTTACTGTTAACTAAGACTCCTAAGTCCTTTTCCATGTCAGTCGTCCCAAGTGTTCTCCCATTTAATACATAATCCCAGCCCGGATTTTTCTTCCCATGTGCATTACCTTACATGTTGAACCTCATCTGCCACTTCCCAGCCCAAACCTCCAACCTATCCAGATCCATTTGTAACAGTAACTGTGCTGCTATTAGGCTATGTTTTTTTCAGATTTTTCTTTGGAAAACGGTCACTGCAGTTTTTAAGCCAAAGCCGGAAGTTTATTCAAAACGAATGGGAAATATAAAATAAGGACGTATACTTCCCCTTCCTACTAGATCCTACTGCTATGATTCACTACTTCCCTTCAAGGAAGCTAAAACTATGGCGTTTTTGCTTGAAAAAACGCTCTAGCCTCAGCGTGCTGAAATTTAGCAAAACTGCCAGATCGTAGCAAAATGCTGAGGTCAGGGGAAAAGATACAAAAACCCCAAAACACTAAGTGGGTTTGGCATTTTGGGTTTCCCTTTTGACTCCCTTTTAACATCTGGCTATGATGTTTTTCTCACGGAAAAACACAGCAGGGCAGTTTGGGTGTTATTGGGAAATTTTTGGCATAAAAAAAATGACATAAAATGACTAATATTGCTGTAAAACAACATTGTGCAAAGAAAGCAAAGTGTGAACACAGCTACATAGTTTACGTAATTATTCTTGTCACCTGCAGCAGGGGAGTTAACTCCATTGTTTTTGCACTGCTGCGTGGATTTAAGGAAAGAAGCATAAGTAAATTAATTATTTTCATTTTCTACTGTGAAATTTTATACTATGTAAAATGTTAGAACTTACTTCTTTTCAGAACTGCATTCAAAACATACTGCAATTCTTGAGGATTTACTTCCATGTCCTGTATTAAAAGAAAATGAAATGATATGTAAGTCATGTCAAGCATTCCTCAATTCTTATTTTCGTTTTTTTGAAAAACTTTATCAGAACAAGATTTCACAATCTGATAGTAAACTGTCATTGTCAGTTAGAACACTCAATAAAGTTAGTTATCTTCACAAGCGAGAAGAAAATCAAAGGGTATTATTCAGCCCAGATAAAGATGTTGCAGGAAATGGGGGAAGCAATTAATGCTGTGCAATGGTGGACAAAAATGTGTGATTTTTTTTTCTAGAAAGGCATAGCTAGAGTATAACTCACATCATAAGGTTATGCCAGAAATGTACTCCTGCCAAAGCTGAAGTAGATTACTAAGGCTGGCACAAGGACAGTGCAAGAGATGCGCCAAAATGCTAAATACATCTGGCACATATTGTCCTACTCTTATTTTATTTCAGATGCTGGTCATAATTAATTACCACAGTGTTTTTTTCTTCTCTGTCCACATTCAAGTAGTAATAATATGGCTTTGTAGGGGATGTATATTTAGAGCAAATTTATTTTTCCTAAAAAAAAAATAGGGAAACATATAATGAAGCTTGCTTCTCAGTGTAAAGAGGGCACTAAACAGATGCTTCCTAACACTCGTATGTTCCACAATGTAAAGTATATGTGACTATGTTAGTTAATGGAGGGATTGCACTGTTTAGCTAAAACAGGAGAGCCTCTAGCTTGTGGCATCTGGACCTTGAGGTGACTGCCAGACACCCATGCATGGGAGGAAGCTATCATTCTTTCGCTGCCATTCTGTCACACAGGCTGCAGGCACTTCAGATCTGCAGCCAAAAATGAATACCACGATACTAATATCAAGAAAACGTATTTTATTAGATTTATAATGCAAACAAAATACCCATAAAACCATATACTCAAAAGACATTAAAATCCATGGCGGGGGGAACAAAAGAGATGGTAGAGTGGTGTTCCATAATGCTGAAAAAAGCATTGTTCATTACAAAATTGTTCCTGGATCATTGGGAGCTTTTCTTGGAGGATGTCTTGATACCATTATTTATGTGTTAGGCAAAATTGTGATTGAGCCCTCTCTCTTGGATGACATTAACCCCCACATCCATGGTCTCAGGATGCTTTACTGTTGGCATTATACAGGACTTGTGGTAGTGCTCACAACTATCCTGATATAAATAGGGAGACTGGGACATAGCTAAAGACACCTGTCCCAAATGGTGCAGGGCCCAACCAGAGGGGGCACCCTACTGGACTTAATATTAACCAACAGACCTGACAGAGTAACTAATGTGTCAGGTAGAAGGATACCTAGGAAAAAGTGATCATAATTTAATACATTATAACTTGTTCTTCAATAAAGGAATCTCTCGAGGGGCCACAAAAACAATGAACTTTAGGAAGGCAAAGTTTGATCAACTCAGAGAAACCCTTAACCCCTTAAGGACCGGAGGTTTTTCCATTTTTGCATTTTCGTTTTTTGCTCCTTGCCTTTAAAAAATCATAACTCTTTCAAATTTACACCTAAAAATCCATATGATGGCTTATTTTTTGCGCCACCAATTCTACTTTGTAATGACGTCAGTCAATTTGCCCAAAAATCTATGGTGAAGCGGGAAAAAAAATCATTGTGCGACAAAATTGAAAAAAAAAACGCTGTTTTGTAACTTTTGGGGGCTTCCGTTTCTACGTAGTACATTTTTCGGTAAAAATGACACCTGATATGTATTCTGTAGGTCCATACGATTAAAATGATACCCTACTTATATAGGTTTGATTTTGTCGGACTTCTGGAAAAAATCATAACTACATGCAGGAAAATTAATACGTTTAAAATTGTCATCTTCTGACCCCTATAACTTTTTTATTTTTCCGTGTATGGGGCGGTATGAGCGCTCATTTTTTGCACCGTGATCTGAAGTTTTTAACGGTACCATTTTTGCATTGATAGGACTTATTGATCACTTTTTATTCATTTTTAAATGATATAAAAAGTGACAAAAAATGCACTATTTTGGACTTTGGAATTTTTTTGCGCGCACGCCATTGACCGAGCGGTTTAATTAATGATATATTTTTGTAATTCGGACATTTCCGCACGCGTTGATACCACATATGTTTATTTTTATTTACACTGTGTTTTTTTTTTTTTATTGGAAAAGGGGGGTGATTCAAACTTTTAATAGGGGAGGAGTTAAATGATCTTTATTCACTTTTTTTTTTCACTTTTTTTTTTTGCAGTGTTATAGGTCCCATAGGGACCTATAACACTGCACACACTGATCTTCTATGTTGATCACTGGTTTCTCATAAGAAACCAGTGATCAACGATTCTGCCGGATGACTGCTCATGCCTGGATCTCAGGCACTGAGCAGTCATTCGGCGATCGGACAGCGAGGAGGCAGGAAGGGGCCCTCCCGCTGTCCTGTCAGCTGTTCGGGATGCCGCGATTAGCCGCGGCTATCCCGAACAGCTCGACTGAGCTAGTCGGGAACTTTCACTTTTAGCCGCGCGGCTCAGCTTTGAGCGCGCGGCTAAAGGGTTAATAGCGCGCGGCGCCGCGATCGGCGCTGCGCGCTATTAGAGGCGGGTCCCGGCTTCACTATGACGCCGGGCCCGCCATGATATGACGCGGGGTTACTGTGTAACCCCGCGTTATATCAGAAGAGCAGGACCAAGGACGTACCGGTACGTCCTTGGTCCTTAAGGGGTTAAAGGGTAGCTCCCACCATCCTTTTTTTTTCTTTCTGTCCCTGCCTATTGACCATCTCTCCCTAACCCCCTCCCTGCTTTAAAAATGTTTTTTTACTATATAAAAAATGCCTTTTTGTCTGCCTGGTAGTGTGCTCACTACCAGGCAGACGTCACTGATGCCTGCTGGGGGGGCCGACTTCCGCCCTTAGTTCATCTACAAAACCTTCACCACTACAACTCCCAGCTTGACCTCACATCTATTGGCTGTCAGGGCATGCTGGGAGTTGTAGTGGTGAAACAGCTGGAGGCACCCTGTGCAGCCCCCCCCCCCCCCCAGAACAATACATTTGTTATGGCAGCTGTGCTAATCATACCCCCCCCTCCCGCCCCCGCCAAAAACAATAAACAACCACTGCCCCCCCATCCCCCTCATACCCAAGTGCTGCGTCCAGCAGCGGCGCCGCGTATATGCCGGGAGGCGGGTGAGGCCAGGGAGCCAATTCGCTCTCAGCACTCACTTCCACCTGTCTGATTGATGGGCAAGGAGCAAGTGCAGGCTGAATGAATGAATAAGGACCGATGGCCGGCCGGCCAGCCTGCAGCCGGTCACTAAGGGGGAAACCCCAAGTGGCAAGTTTTCAAATGTAAAATAAACTAATTTAATGAAAAAAAATAGATCTATATTAGAGATACTGTATGTTGTAGTACATGAGTACTACAACATATCAGTGACAGTGCCCATTTAACAATATAAATTGGGAGAATGTCCTGAAAAACAAGAATACTGACACTAAATGGGAGACTTTTAAAAATATTTTAAATTCTCACTGTAAGAGGTATATACAGTACCTAATGGGAATAAAAGAAAACAAATGTGGCTAAATAAAAATGTTAAGGAGGCAATAAATGACAAAAATAAAGCATTTAAGCTACTAAAACAGGACGGCAGTGAAGAAGCATCAAAAAGCTAGAGAAAAATGTAGAATATGTAAAAAACAGATAAAAACCACATAAGTAGAGACAGAACAACTCATTGCCAAAGAGAGTAAAACTAACCCCAAAATGTTCTTCAATTATATAAATAACAAAAAGGTTAAAAATGAAAGTGTAGGCCCTTTAAAAATGATGAGGAAGAAATTATAGACGGGGATCAGGAAAAAGCAAATATATTAAAACATGTTCTTTTCCACTGTATTCACCGAGGAAAATGAAATGCCAGGTGAAATACAGCGAGATAAGAAACTCCCCAGTACAAGTTATCTGTCTAACCCAGGAAGAAGTACAGTGCCGCCTACAAAAAAAATCTAAATAAACATATCACCAGGTCCAGATGGCATTCACCCCCGTGATCTAAAGGAATTGTTATGCCCTGCGCTCCGACCACCTGCACTGGCCGTGAGCGCATTGTTCATCTGTGCCCGGCTGCCAGCGGGGCCGGGATTCGCATCGCGGGACGCCCGCATGCGAATCCCGGCCTGTCACTCACCCTGTACTGCTGCCGCCTCCGCTCCTGTGTCTCAGCTCGAGCGTGCGTCCCCGTCTCCTAGGACGCGCACGTGGGGCCTTGAAATTTAAAGGGCCAGTACGCCCATAATTACTGTTTGCACCTGACACTACCTTATAAAGTCCCTGCACCTCCCACACTTCCCTGCCAGATCTTCAGTGCCCCTAGCCTGAGATTAAGCTTTCCCTATAGCCTGTTTGCCTTGCCCGTGTCCCCAGACCTTCCACTACGTTACGTGACTCTGCACCTTTGCTGCTTGCCTTGACCTTCTGGAACGTTGACTACGCTACTGCCTTATCCTCCTGTACGTCACCTTGCCCAGTACCTGTGTGGTCGAGCCGTGTCGGGAGTAGCGACCTGGGTGTCGCCTGCCGAAGCAAGCCCATCATGCCTTGCGGCGGGCTCTGGGGAAGACCAGCGGCACCTTAGCCTCCGCTCCCCAATACGGTCCGAGTCATCAGCCACACAGGTTAGAGGATCCACATCCAGCACCATTACAGGAATTAAGCAATGTAATAGACAGAACCCTATTTTTAATATTCAAGGACTCTATAATGACAGGGTCTGTTCCCCAAGACTGGCGCATAGCACGTGTGGTGCCAATATTTAAAAAGGAGTCAAAAAGTGACCCCAGAAATTATAGGCCTGTCAGTTTAACCTCCATTGTATGTAAATTGTTTGAGGGTTTTCTAAGAGATGATATTTTGGAGTATCTTGATAAAAATAAATGTGTGTCTCCATATCAGCATGGATTTATGAGGGATCGGTCCTCTCAAACTAACCTGATCAGCTTATGAGGAGGTGAGCTCAAGACTGGACCAGAAATCGCTGGATGTTGTATATCCGGATTTTTACAAAGCATTTGATACAGTGCCACATACAAGGTTGGTGTATAAAATTAGAAGGATTGGGCTGGGGGAGAATGTGTGTAAGTGGGTAACTGGCTCAGTGATAGGAAACAGAGAGTGGTTATTAATGGTACTTATTCTGATTGGGTGACTGTTACTAGTGGGGTACCACAGGGGTCCGTCTTCGGTCCTGTTCTGTTTAATATATTTATTAATGACCTTGTAGAGGGGTTGAATAGTAAAGTAGCAATCTTTGCAGAGGATACTAAACTCTATGAAAAGGTCAACACAATAAAGGACTGTGCACTGTTACAACTACATCTAGATAGGATGGATGTTTGGGCTGAGAAGTGGCAGATGAGGTTCTACACTGATAAATGTAAGGTAATGCACATGGGGAGGAAAAATCCAGGTTGGGATTATGTAATAAATGGGAGCACACTTGGGACGATTGATGTGGAAAAGGACTTAGGGGTTTTAGTTAGCAGTAAATTTAGCTGTAGTGACCAGTGTTGGGCAGCTGCTGCCAAGGCAGATAATATCATGGGGTGCATCAATAGGGGCATAGATGCCCACGACAAGGAAATAATTCTACCACTGTACAAATCACTAGTCAGACCACACATAGAATACTGTGTACAGAACTGGGCACCAGCGTACAAGAAAGATATAGTGGAGCTTGAGAGGGTTCAAAGACGGGCAACAAGGGTAATACGGGGAATAGGAGGACTACAGTACCCAGAAAGATTATCAGAATTAGGGTTAGGCTGTATTCACATCGCGTTTTCTCCCATACGGGAGCGCATACGGCACGGGGAGCTAAAACCTTGCGCTCCCGGCCTTTCTATGTGCTCCCATATGTAATTCAGTTCAACGAGCCGGCCGGAGTGAAACGTTTGTTCGGCCCATTTTTGTGCCGTATGCACTTTTACAACCGGACCTAAAACCGTGGTTGACCACAGTTTTAGGTCCGGGAAAAAGGGGCATACAGCGCAAAAATGAGCCGACCAGACTGAGCCTTTCATTCCGTCCGGCTCATTGAAATGAATTACATACGGAAGCGCATAGAAAGGCATACGGGAGCGCAAGGTTTTAGCTCCCCCCTGCCGTATGGGAGAAAACGTGATGTTAACCAGCCCTTAGTTTAGAAAAAAGAAGGCTTAGGGGCAACCTAATAACTATGTATAAATATATCAGGGGACAGTACAGAGATCTCTCCCATGATCTACTTATACCCAGGACTGTATCTATAACAAGAGGGCATCCTCTACATTTAGAGGAAAGAAGGTTTCTACACCAGCACGGACCTGGGTTCTCTACTGTAAGAGCAGTGAGGCTGCGGAACTCTCTCATAGAGGAGGTGGTCATGGTGAACTAGGTAAAAGAGTTCAAAAGGGGCCTGGATGCATTTTTGGAGAGTAATAACATTACAGGTTATGGATTCTAGATTTATAGGGACAAAACGTTGATCCAGGGATTTATTCTGACTGCCATATTTGGAGTCGGGAAGGAATTTTTACCTCTAAGATTAGTTTTTTTTTTTTGCCTTCCTCTGGATCAACTGAGTAGGGACTCATAGGTTGAACTTGATGGACTCTGGTCTTTTTTCAATCTTCTGAACTATGTTACTATGCAAGGTAAAAATGATAACTATGGCTCAGTGAACAAAACATTGAAATGTTGGGTCCATGGCTATTAACTACCAGATCTCAATTCCATAGAGAACCTGTGGTCAATCTGTCGTCACAGAAATTGTGATAAATATCAAGCACTGGTTAGAAGGAATGGGTTGCCATTAGTAAGGATTTGCAACAACAACAAAAGGAATGGGTGCACCTGAAATACAATTAGCAGGGTACAGAAACACTGTAATAGAACATGTAAACCAAAACAAAAACACAGACTGCAAGGAATAATATACATACCTCTGATTAAGATACTCAAAATAAATGTAATTTTATTCTATAATATCAAAAAAGCCAAAGCCTGTACATTTAAACAACAACAATGTTCGGTTTTTAGGGGAACGAGCTAAACACCATCACTCCTAGAGTTTCAAAAGATCAATAGATTAACGGCCAGGTATACATGAAATGCCCAACATGTGCAAATAAAGTTATAAAGTTCATAAACAAATTACTAATAAGGTGGTAAATAGCAAATATATAAAACTCCATGCGGTAAAAAATGGTGTCTCCCCCCCCCCCCCCCTCCCCAAAGACATTGTGTTAGCCTGTTGTGACAAACGCCAGTGATGTAGCTTGTTGCAGAAAATTATTTCCAGTGTAATAATCAAATATACAAATTGCGACAGAATTGGACAGTGCTAGAAAACTTAAAGGAGAAGTCCCATGTAGAAAAAGTATTGTGTTTTAAATGCAGAAGCAAAAGTTATATCACTTTGTAAATCACTGACTTCACCCATCTTGTATATAAAACCTGTTTTTCTAGCTTCTTTGTTCAGAGAGGAAGTTCAGCAGCTCCCTGTTCTGACGACTTGCGACCCCCCATTGAGCTGCATTATGCTGGGGGCCGTGATGTCACAATTTCCCATAGTTCTGCAGCTTAGCCAGCTCTGTGCACGGCCAGGGAACCTCCCATGTGCAGCTTCAGCCAATCATAGAAGCCCCAGTGAGCTGAGCTCACGTGTCTTCATCTCCTCGGCAGGGAAGCATCTGACAGCCAGCTCAGTGTTTATAAGAGCAAGAACGATGTCCCAATGTCCCGAGAAGAAGCAGAGGGGGAGGGGAGATCCCTGCTTTCCCCTGCACTGATTACAATCTGACAGCAGGTCAGTCTGAAAGAACTATGTCCTGAGAATAGAAGCAGGGGGAGGGGAAACACTGAGCCTGCTGTTAGGAAAGTGATCAGTGTCTAGGTCAGTGTATCCCAACCAGGGTGCCTTCAGCTGTTGCAAAACTAAAACTCCCAGGCATGCTGGGAGTTGTAGTTTCACAACAGCTGGAGGCACCCTGGTTAGGAAGCACTGGTCTAGGCTGGGCTACTTCTATGATGAACTGAAAGGCATTATGGGAGACAGGAAGTCAGGGACCTCCATGGACCAGGAAGTACCGATCTTTCAGAGGGGATTGCAGGAGAAGGGAGAGGGCGAGATACATGAGGAGCAGATTGTCAGAATGGTGAGCTGATGCACTTTCACATGATAGAAAAAAAAATTTGTGACTTGGTCCATGATACTTCTTCTTTAAGCATTTAAAACTACAGCTCCTAGTATGACCTAAGCTTCCTACACCTCTCAGCTGGAATGTTGGACCACTCTTCCTTTGCAAACTGCTCCAGGTCTCTCTTATTGGAAGGGTGCCTTTTCCCAACAGCAATTTTAAGATCTCTCCACAGGTGTTCAATGGGATTTAGATCTGGACTCATTGCTGGTCACTTCAGAACTCTCCAGCACTTTGTTGCCATCCATTTCTGGGTGCTTTTTGACGTATGTTTGGGGTCATTGTCCTGCTGTAGACCCAAGATCTCGGACACAAACCCAGCTTTCCAACACTGGGCTGTACAGTGCGACCTAAAATCCGTTGATAATCCTCAGATTTCATGATGCTTTGCACACATTCAAGGCACCCGGTGCCAGAGGCAGCAAAACAGCCCCAAAACATCATTGAACCTCCACCATATTTCACTGTAGGTACTGTGTTCTTTTCTTTGTAGGCCTCATTCCGTTTTCGGTGAACAGTAGAATGATGTGCTTTACCAAAAAGCTCTATCATGGTCTCATCTGTCCACAAGATGTTTTCCCAGAAGGATTTTGGCTTATTCAAGTTCATTTTGGCAAAATGTAGTCTTGGTTTTTATGTCTCTGTGTCAGCAGTGGGGTCCTCCTGGGTCTCCTACCATAGCGTTTCATTTCATTTAAATGCAGATGGATAGTGCGCGCTGACACTGATGCTCCCTGAGCCTGCAGGACTGTTGAATATCTTTGGAATTTGTTTGGGGCTGCTTATCCACCATCCGGACTATCCTGCGTTGACACATTCCATCAATTTTTCTCTTCTGTCCATGCACAGGGAGATTAGCTACAGTGTCATGGGTTGCAAACTTCTTGATAATGTTGTGCTCTGGGGACAAAGGCAAATCTAGATCTCTGTATATGGACTTGTAACCACAATTTTGGTTCTCAAGTCCTCAGACAGTTCTGTTCTCCTCTTTCTGTTGTCCATGCTTAGTGTGGCACACACAGACACACAATGCAAAGACTAAGTGAACTTTTTATCTGCTTTCAGGTGTGATTTTTTATTTTGCCCACGCCTGTTACTTGCCCCAGGTGCTTGTTTGTGCTGACAACAAAATCACACAAACCTTATCAATGGAAACCAAATTTATCAATCCATGGAGGTCTGGATTTGGAGTCACAGTCAAAATCAAAATGGAAAACCACATGACAGGCTGATCCAACTTTGATGTAATGTCCTTAAAACAAGTCAAAATGAGGCTCAGTAGTGTGTGTGGCCTCCACGTACCTGTATGACCTCCCTACAATGCCTGGGCATGCACCTGATGAGGTGGCGGATGGTCTCCTGAGGGATGTCCTCCCAGATGTGGACTAAAGCATCCGCCAACTCCTGGACAGTCTGTGGTGCAACTTGGCATTGGTGGATGGAGCGAGACATGATGCCCCAGAGGTGCTCAATCGGATTCAGGTCTGGGGAATGGGCGAGCCAGTCCATGTCATCAATGCCTTTCCCTTGCAGGAACTGCTGACATACTCCAGTCCTCACATGAGGTCTAGCATTGTCTTGCATTAGGAGGAACCCAGTGCCAACTGCACCAGCATATGTTCTCACAAAGGGTCTGAGGATCTTCTCTCTGGAACCTAATGGCAGTCAGACTACCTCTGGCAAGCACATGGCGGTCTGTGCGGCACCCCAAAGAAATGCCACCCCACACCATTACTGACCCACTGCCTAACTGGTCATGCCAAAGGATGTTGCAGGCAGCAGAATGTTCTCCGCAGCCTCTCCAGACTTTGTCACATCTGTCACATGTGCTCAGTGTGAACCTGCTTTCATCTGTGAAGAGCACAGGGTGCCAGTAGCAAATTTGCCAATCTTGGTGTTCTCTGGCAAATGCCAAACATCCTGCATGGTGTTGGGCTGTAAGCACAACCCCCACCTGTGGATGTCGGGCCCCCATACCACCCTCAAGGAGTCTGTTTCTGACCGATTGAGTGGACATTCCTTGCAGAAAGGCGGAGGTAGCAGTCCTGCTGCTGGGATGTTGGCCTTCTCCATGCCTCCTGATAGCGCCTACATGCTCTGGACACTACGCTGACAGACACGGCAAACCTTCTTGCCACAGCTCGCATTGATGTGCCATCATGGATGAACTGCACAACCTGAGCGTCTTGTAGACTCCGTCTCATGCTACCACTAGAGTGAAAGCACTACCAGCATTCAAAAGTGACCAAAACATCAGCCAGAAAGCATAGGAACTGAGAAATGGTCTGTGGTCAACACCTGCAGAGCAACTCCTTTATTGGGGGTGTCTTGCTAATTGCCTATAATTTCCACCTGTTGTCTGTTCCATTTGCACAACAGCATGTAAAATTGATTGTTAACAGTGAGATTTCACAGAAGTGTGATTGACTTGGAGTTACATTGTGTTGTTTAAGTGTTCCCTTTATTTTTTGAGCAGTGTAGTTACATAGTAACAAAGTCCCATAGTTAATATGGTTGAAAAATGACAAGAGTCCATCAAATTCAACCTAGAGACCTATTGTGTTGATCCAGAGGAAGCTAAATGAGGCTGATGCCAGTTGCCCCATGAGAGGGAAAAAAATCCTTCCCGACTCCAATATGGCAATCAGAAAAAAAAAATCCCTGGATCAACTTTCTATCCACATAAATCCAGTATCCATAAGCTGTATTATTATAATTTTCTAGAAAAACATAAAGGACCCTCTTGCTTATTGAGTCAGACATCACTACATCATGTGGCAGAGTGTTCCCTAGTCTCACAGACAAAAAAGAGCTATACACCTTCTTCTGTAACATACAGATACTGAAAGGATTGAAAGGATTAAGATTTTTTAATAGAAGTCATTTACAATTTTGTTTAACTTTCTGGCACCAGTTGATTTTGGAAAAACAAAAAACAAAACGCCCATGTGAATTTCGGTCCACGCCACGGGGACCGGCCCAGGATGCCTGCTGAAATCATTCAGCAGGCACCACGTGCAAGCCCCCTGGGGCGGGTCCTGAGACTGGCTATCTGCGGTGATTCAGGGTCATACGGGTCTCCAGTGACCTGGAAAATAAGGACTGCCCCCCCTCCTATTCCTGCTATTGGTTGGTCAGAACCGACCAAAGTGGTCAAAGCTCGGGGGCAAAGTTCTGCCAGCCCATAGTAATCCGGGCGATGCGGCTCCCTGGTGCGGAAATGACGTGCGGCTCCCTGGTGCGGCAATCCTACGGTAGCCGGTGAGTAGTTGCCTAGCAACATCTGGAGGGCTACAGTTTTGAAACCACTATACAGTGGTCTCTAAACTGTAGCCATCCATATGTTGCAAAACTACAACTCCCAGCATGTCCAGACAGCTGTTTGGGCATGCTGGGATTTGCAGTTTTGCAACAGCTGGAGGGCCACAGTTTGGAGATCACTGTGCAGTGGTCTCTAAACTGTGGCCCTTCAGATCTAGCAAAACTACAACTCCCAGCATGCCCAAACAGCTGTCTCGGCATGCTGGGAGGTGTAGTTATGCAACAGCTGGAGGTACGCAACTATATCTCCCAGCGTGCCCTTTGGCGATCAGTACATGCCGGTAGTTGTAATTTTGAAACAGCTGCAGGAACACTGATTGGAAAAAGCTGAGTTAGGTAACAGAACCTAATTGAAGGTTTTCCAACCACTGTGCCTCCAGCTGTTGCAAAAGTACAAGTCCCAGCATGCTCTGTCTGTCAGTGCATGCTGGGAGTTGTAGTTCTGCAACAGCTGGAGGTTTCCCCCCCCCCCCCAATGTGAATGTACAGTGTACATTCACACAGGTGGGTTTACAGTGAGTTTCCTGCTTCAAGTTTGAGCTGCGGCAAATTTTCCGCCGCAGCGCTGACTCCTAGCCTTAAACTCACCATAAACCCCCGTCAGTTTGAATGTACCCTAAAAACACCACACTACACTAACACATAATAAAGGGTAAAACACTACATATACACCCCCTTACACTGCGCCCCCCCCCCCCCCCCCCCAATAAAAACAAAAACGTATCATACGGCATTGTTTCCAAAACTGAGCCTCCAGTTGTTGCAAAATAACAACTCCCAGCATTTCCGGACAGCCACTGACTGTCCAGGCATGCTAGGAGTATAGCAACAGCTGGAGGCACATTGTTTGGGAATCACTGGAGTATAATACCCCCATGTCCACCCCTATGCAATCCCTAATTTAGCTCTCAAATGAGCATGGCGCTCTCTCAATACAGAGCCCTGACGTATTTCAAGGAAACAGTTTAAGGCCACATATGGGAGCAATTTCACAACACATTTTAGGGGGCTTTTTCTCCTTTTACCCCTTATGAAAAGGAAAAAATGGGGTCTACACCAGCCTGTTAGTGTAAAAAAAAAAAAAATATTTTTACACAAACATGCTGGTGTTGCCCCGTACTTTTTATTTTCACAAGAGGTAAAAGGGAAAAAAAGACCCCCAAAATTTTTAACGCAGTTTCTCCTGAGTACGGAAATACCCCATAGGTGGGCGTAAAATGCTCAGCGGAAGCACAACAAGGCTCAGGAGTGAGAGCGCACTATGTACATTTGAGGCCTAATTGAGGTTGGATGGGGGGGAGGGGGAATGTTCACTAAAATGCTGGTGTTCCCCTAAATTTTTCATTTTCTCAAGGGAAAATAGGAAAAAAGCCCGCCAAAATTTGTAACCCCATTTTTTCAGAGTAAGAACATACCCCAAATGTGGATATTAAGTGCTCTGCGGGTGCACTACAATGCTCAGAAGAGAGAGCGCCATTGGGCTTTTTGAAAGAAAATTTGTCAGGAATTGAAGGCCACGTGTGTTTACAAAGTGCCAGAACAATGGACCCACCCCCCCGACATGTGACCCCATTTTGGAAACTACACCCCTCACATGATGTAATAAGGGGTGCAGTGAGCATTTACGCCCCACAGGTGTCTAACAGATTTTTTTGCACAGCCCATTGTTCCAAAGATCTGTCAAATGCCAGTGGTGTGCAAATACTCACTACACCCCTTAATAAATTCTGTGAGGGGTGTAGTTTCCATAATGGGGTCACATGTGGGGGGGGGGGTCCACTGTTCTGGCACCATGGGGGGCTTTGTAAACGCACATGGCCCCTGACTTCCATTCCAAACAAATTCTATCTCCAAAAGTTCAATGGCGCTCCTTCTCTTCTGAGCATTGTAGTGCGCCAGCAGAGCACTTGATGTCCACACATGGGGTACTTCCATACTCAGGAGACATGGGTTACACATTTTGGGGGGCATTTTCTCCTATTACCCCTCGTAAAAATGTAAAATTTGTGGAAAAACCAGCATTTTAGTGAAATTTTTTTTTATTTTCATTTACACCTAAGGCTCACTGTACCCTTGTTACGTTCCTTGAGGGGTGTTGTTTTCAAAATAGTAGACCATGTGTTTTTTTCTGTTCTGGCACCATAGGGGCTTCCTAAATGTGACATGCCCCCCAAAAACCATTTCATCAAAATTTGCTTTCCAAAAGCCAAATGTGACTCCTCCTCTTCTGAGCATTGTAGTTCGCCCTCAGAGCATATTTCCATACTCTGAAGAAATGGGGTTACAAATTTTTGGGGGGCATTTTCTCCCATTACCGTTTGTAAAAATGGTAAGTTTGGGAAAAAATCGGCACTTCAGTGAAAAAAAAAATGTTTTCATTTACACATCTGACTTTAACAAAAAGTCATCAAACACCTGTGGGGTTTTAAAGGGGCATTCAAGGCAAAAACTTTTTTTTATAAATCAACTGGCTCCGGAAAGTTAAACAGATTTGTAAATTACTTCTATTGAAAAATATTAATCCTTCCAATAGTTATTAGCTTCTGAAGTTTTCTGTCTAACTGCTCAATGATGTAGTCACGTCCCGGGAGCTGCGCATGATGGGAAAATATCCCTATAGGAGCTGCACAGCTCCTGGGACGTGAGTCATCAGAAAGCAGTTAGACAGAAAACAGCAACTCAACTTCAGAAGCTAATAACTATTGGAAGGATTACGATTTTTTAATAGAAGTAATTTACAAATTTGTTTAACTTTCCGGAGCCAGTTGATATATAAAAAAAATGTTTTTGCCTGGAATACCCTTTTAAGGCTCACTGAACCCCTTTTTACGTGCCTTGAGGGATGTAGTTTCCAAAATAGTATGCCATGTGTTTTTTTTTGTGCTGTTATGGCACCATAGGGGCTTCCTAAATGCGACATGCCCCCACAAAAAACATTTCAGCAAAATTAATTTTTCAAAATCCCATAGTCGCTCCTTCCCTTCTGAGCCCTCTAGTGCAGCGACAGAGCACTTGACATACACATATGAGGTATTTCCTTACTCGAGAGAAATTGGGTAACAAATTTTGGGGAGCTTTTTCTCCTATTACCCCTTGTAAAAATAAAACAACTGGGTCTACAAGAACATGCGAGTGTAAAAAATTAAGATTTTGAATTTTTTCCTTTACTTTGCTGCTATTCCTGTGAAACACCTAAAGGGTTAACACACTTTCTGAATGTCATTTTGAATACTTTGAGAGGTGAAGTTTCTATAATGGGATACTTTATAGGATATTTCTAATATGAAGGCCCTTCAAATCCACTTCAAAACTGAACTGTTCCCTGAAAAATTCCGATTTAGAAAATTTCATGAAAAATTTGAAAATTGCTACTGAACTTTGAAGCCCTCCGATGTCTTCCTTCCAAAAGTAAAAACATGTCAACTTTATGATGCCAACATAAAGTAGACATATTATATTGTATATGTGAATAAATAAAACATTTATTTGGAATGTCAATTTTCTTTACAAGCAGAGAGCTTGAAATAAAAAAAAATGCTAAATGTTCAAATTTTTCATGACATTTTGGAATTTTTCACCAACAAATTATGCAAGTATGGACGAAAATTTACCAGTATGTTAAAGTAGAATACGTCACGAAAAAACATTCTCGGAATCAAATTCATAAGAAAAGGAATTCCAGAGTTATTAATGCTTAAAGTGACAGTGGTCAGATGTGCAAAAAATGCTCTGGTCCTTAATTGAAAATGGGCTGGGTCCTTTAGGGGTTAAGGATATGATCATATGAAGCACTGTATTATCATATCATTGTGTGACTCCATTTCTTTTTTATCATAATGATAGAAAATCACCAAAATGTCCATGATCAAAAGATTACATACCCTTGAATGCTCTTGGGACCTTATTTAGATGCTAGCAATGCTAAATAGTTTGATGCTTTACCCCCAAGAAAAGGCTGATCAAACATAGATCAGATATGACATTTTATATAGCATGTTTTGGATGTCAAAGAGGCATATTATTCTTACTTCTCCAGCAATTTGCTCAAACAAGCTGCGGAATTGTTTTTCTTCTTCTGTCTCTTTGTGTGGAGGACGTGGTTCTGGTGGCTGAAAATATTAAAGTAGAAAAAAAAACATGTACAATAGTGAACACTATTTTGAAATGTAGCCATCAGCATTTTTCATAAAAAAAATAAAAAAAAGCAGGAGGTCTGCTTCAAGAAAAATAAACATGCAAACCAATGGAAACTAATGGAACCTGACACATTTTGGACACATGTTGTATAATAGAATAATATATACCTATGTATCTCAAACAGAAACGTCACAAGGAGCATTATGCTCTTGACGTGTATGCATCCAATAAAAACAAAAATGTGGTGTGAAAAGAGACTTCGTGCAAAGGCTACACAGTGTAAGGCTAAGCTTCCACTTGGTTTTTTTTTCTGGCAGTTTTTGGAAAACTGCCACTGAAGTTTTTGAGCTAAAGCCAGAAGTGTATTCAAAAGGAATAGGACATATAAAGGAAGAACTTATACTTATGGATCCACTTCTGACTTTGGCTCAAAAACTGCAGTGGAAGTTTTCCAAAAACTGCCAGAAAAAAAAAACAACTGGAAACTTAGCCTAAATGGAGGGGAAAATTTGCTGCATTTCGGCCTTAATATCTCCAGCAGAAAGATTTTACAAAATGTTATTTTGGGGGGGGGGGGGGGGGGGGGGAGAGGTAATCAAAACCTGTGCAGATGAAGAGTGGTCTAGTTGCCCATAGAAACCAATCAGCTTGCTTTTTTCATTTAAAAAAAAGTCCTTTGAAAAATGAAAGAAGCAATCTGAGTGATTTCTATGGGCAACTGCACCACTTCCTCTACACAGGTTTTGGTGCAAATATTTTGCACATTTTGTGCTGTGGAATATGGTGTGGAATATGTGAATTAAGAAAGTAAATTTGATCGCAGATGTGTGGGTTTTTTCTGAACGATTTCACTTGTTCTGTAAATAGTGTGGATTTTCCACAGGTAGATTTCAAGGGGAAAACGCACAGCATCTGCAGCATCTAAACCCCTACCCTAAGGGTACGTTCATACATACTGGATCTGTTGCATATTTTTTGCTGCATATTTGATGCAGTAATTTTGCACAACTTCAGTGGTATAATCAGCTGCAGCAAATATGCATCAAAGATATGTGTGAACATACCCTAAAAGAGTGGTGTTTTTTTTTTTTTTTTTTCTTACAAAAGGCAATAATCAAATATCTACAGGATGGGTTACAAATATCTGATTGTTGGGACCTCAACAGAACACTAAAACAGGAGTCCTCCATTAGTCCTCATTGTACAACCATAGTAAGTAGGAGCTTGAATAGTGCAGTAGTAGAGCATGCTATCTGGTGCTTCATTCATTGTCATAGGGACAGAAACATTAAAATATTGTACTTTTCAGCATGCATTTTCAACCACCTCCCCATTCTAGAGATCAGGGATGGAGGGGGGGGGGGGGGGGGTTTACTAGAGGTGGGGCCTCCAGTGATCAAGGATTGAACAATATAGTAATATATAGCAAATATTTATAAATAATAAAATGACAACTATAATTTAAGGAAAAACCTTAAAGGACATCTTCAGTGAATTAACACTTCTCCCCTATCCACAGGGTATAAGTGTTTGATCGCAGGGGGTCCGACCGCTGGGACCCCCTGCGATCTCGCAAATGGGGCCCAAATTGCCGTTCTGTGAGAGCGGCTAATACGCGTTGCGTTGACCTCAGTGAGGTCGACGGTACGCCCCCTCCCCATACAGCGCTATTGTAGAGGTGGGGAGGCACGAACACTGCATCCCCTCCTCTCCCATAAAACTCCATGGAGGGGACGTGTCGGCCGTGGAGTCATGCTGTGGTCAGCACGCCTCCTGCACCGGAGAGCCGCAGCAGAGCCATGGCCCCGTGAGGGAGATCGTGGGGGGTCCCAGCATTCGGACCCCCGGCGATCAAACATTTATCCCGTATCCTGCGGATCGAGGGTAAGTGTAAATTCACTTCAGATGGCCTTTAAGCAATATATAAAGTGTTTCACATAAATGACTACACCCCTCACATTTTGTAAATATTTTGTTATATTTTTTCATGACAACACCGAAGAAATGACACACTGTTACAATGTAAAGTAGTGAGCACACAGACTGTATAACAGTGATTAATGTTGCTCTCCCCTCAAAACTCAACACACAGCCATTAATGTCTAAACCTTGGCAACAAAAGGGAATACACTTAAGGGATCACGCTCTGCTTCAGTATGTCACAGCACATGTTGGCATTTATGGCTTCCTCAATAAACTGTAGCTGCCTAGTGCCAGAAGCACTCATGCAGCCCCAGACCTTGGCACTCCACCCACCATGCTTGACTGCTGGCGCCACACAGGCTTGACACCATCTGAACCAAATAAGTTTATCTTTATCTCATCGGACCAATACACATGGCACCAGTAATCTATGTCATTAGTTGAGGCTTCCTACTGGGACAACAGCCATGCAGACCAATCTGTGCAGTGTGCAGCATATTGTCTGAGCACTAAAACTAACCCCTCTATCCCATCAACCTCTGCAGCAATGCTGGCAGCACTCATACATCTATTCCCCATGAACAACCTCTGGATAGGACACAGAGCACATGCACTCAACTTCTTTGGTTGACCATGGCAAGGCTTGTTCATAGTAGAACCTGTCCTGTGAAGCCGTTGTATGGTCTTGCCCACCATTCTGCAGCTCAGTTTAAGGGTCTTGGCAATCTTCTTATAGTGTAGTGTAGTCTTTTTTTCAAATCCTTAAAATTCTTTGCCATGAGGTGCCATGAAGAAAAGGAAAGAGGACACAATCGATCCATAAAGGCATCAATTGTGAGTCCCTAGATTTAACTGTATTCATTTATGTGGTATACAGATCCTGTGTACAGCTGCTATCTACCCCTTTATGGTGATTGTATGTGGGAATATCAGTCTTTTGTAGAGTGGACTTTATTCAGTAACAATATAACATGTTAGTTGATATGGTAGTGGTGGTCATGGTGTGACTGTAGCAGTCATTCCTAATGGTAGTTGTAGTCATGGTGTGGCGGTATTAATTTTTCCCTTACTGCTAGCGCACAAAACTAGTGGTTTGCACCTGTGCACATATTTCATTCTATTTAGATGTTATTAGGTTTATTGGTCTCAGTTTTAGTCAGATTTGGTCAGTAATATGGTAGTATGATAATAATATTCCTCCTTATATACTGGTATTATAAGTAATATTGATCTGAGTATACAGGATTTGGTAAGAATGTGGTATTAATATGTGTGATGATAATATTCCTTCCTGTATACTGGTATTATTTCTAATATTGGTCTCAGTATACAGAATTTGGTCAGTAAAAGTATGATGGTAATATGTATAGTGATAATATTTCCTCCTTGTATACTTTTATTATTGGTAATATTGGTTTCAATATACAGAATTTGGTCATTGATAGTAAAATGGTAATATGTATGGTGAAAATATTTCCTCTTGTATACTGGTACTATTGGTCTCAGTATACACACGTTGGTCAGTATGTAAAGTAAGAATTATTTTTTTTAAACTTTCTGTGGGATTTCAGACTACAAACTACCTGAGTATGTACAGGTTGCAAAGGGTGATGGTGTAGTCACACTCCTATCACTTTCAGACAGTGTGTACATGCTGATATCTGAGAGTGATAAGAGTGTGATTGCTGAAACCATACTGTACAGTTGCCTACTGGTAGTAGTTAATATATTAAAGGAGGAGGCTGTTGGGTGCAGATGTGCACATGGTTAGGGGTGTGATTAAGGGTATGGTTAAGGAAGTGGCTTGGGCAATGGGCTTTTGTTGACCTAGAAACACCCCTAGTGATAACACAAAATTTAAGACAATTGCTCACCATTCTCCAATAAGTATATATAACACTAATGAGCTACATGTGGGAACATGGCTAATTGGGCCCAATTTGGACATTTCCACTAAGGCGTGTACTCACTTCTGTTACGCATTAATGGCTCTGAGTTATTTTGAGAGGAGCAACATTAAAGGGGTACTCCGGTGGAAAACTATTTTTTTCTATTCAACTGGTGCCAGAAAGTCAAATAGATTTGTAAATTACTTCTATTTAAAAATCTTAATCCTTCTAGTACTTATCAGCTGCTGTATGCTCTAGAGGAAGTTGCATAGTTCTTTTCTGTCTGACCACAGTGCTCTCTGCGGACACCTCTGTCCTTGTCAGGAACTGTCCAGAGTAGGAGAGGTTTGCTATGGGGATTTGTTCCAGCTATGGACAGTTCCTGACATGAACAGAGATGTCAGCAGAGAGCAGTGTGGTAAGACAGAAAATAACCATACAACTTTTAAATAGAAGTAATTTACAAATCGGTTTCATTTTTTGGCACCGGTTGATTTAAAAAAAAAAAAATGTTTTCCACCAGCGTACCCCTTTAGACACTGTTAGGCTAAGTTTCCACTTTTTTTTTTTCTGGCAGTTTTTGGAAAACGGCCACTGCTGTTTTTGAGCCAAAGTCAGAAGTGGATCCATAAGGGAGGAGAAGTGTAAGTCCTTCCGTATATATGTCCTATTGCTTTTGAATACACTTCTGGATTTGGCTCAAAAACTGCAGTGGCAGTTTTCCAAAAACTGCCAGAAAAAAAATCTTAGTGGAAACTTAGCTTAACAGTGTCTAAAGGGGTATGCTGGTGGAAACTTTGCCTTATACAGGCTGTGCTCTCACTACTGTACATTGTAGCACAGTTTTATTTCTTCAGTGTTATTACATAAAAGGATATAATAAAATATTTACAAAAATGTGAACGTTGTACTCACTTAAGTGGGATACTGTACATAGTGGCATTCTTTCTTTCTGTACTTTTCCCTGATTTGTGACATGGAAAAGAAATTTATTGTAGAAAGGTGTATAAATTGACACCCTTTTTAAAAAAAGTTCACATCCGACAATTTAGGAAACAGTGCACATAATCAACTAAATTGTAAAATACCTTAATATCGAGAATATAAGAGTATAGCGATAAAATGAAAACTTGATGTTTTCTCTTTTTTATTTATTTTTTTAAGGCTAGGTTTCCACACAGGTTTTTTAACCTTTTAAGGACGGAGCCCATTTTGACCTTAAGGACAAGGCCATTTTTCTTATTTTTGCACTTTTGTCTTTTCCTCCTCCCATTCTAAAAATAATAATGCTTTCAATTTTGCACCTACAGACCCAAATAAGAGCTTATTTTTTTACGTCGCCAATTGTACTTTGTAATGACATCTCTTATTTTATAACATAATCTGTGGTGAAACAAAAAACCATGCCAAAAATAAATGCCATTTTGTAACTTTTGGAGGCTTCCGTTTCTACGCTGTGCACTTTTTAGTAAACATGACACCTTATCTTTATTCTGTAGGTCCATAGAGTTACAAGGATACCCAATTTATGTAGGTTGTATTTTATTTTATTACTTTAATAAAAAAAAATTATAATTACATGCACCAAAATTAGTATGTTTAAAATGGTCATCTTTTGACCACGATAACTTTTTTCTTTTTCCACATATGGGGCTATATGAGGACTAATTTTTTGCGCCGTGGTCTGTAGTTTTTATCGGTACAATTTTTGTTTTAATCGGTCTTTTTGTGCGCTTTTTATAAATTTTTTATAATATACGAAATGACCAAAAACTTTGGACTTTGGTATTTTTTACATGTACGCCATCGACTATGCGTTTTAACTACCCTTATATTTTAATAGTTCGGACATTTACTCATGTAGCGGTACCACATGATTATTTAGATTTTTTGTTTTATTATTTTATTTTAAAAATAAGAGTTGGGATTCTAACTTTTATTAGGAAGGGGTTAATTTATTTTTATAAACTTTTTTTTAACATTTCATTATTTTTTTTTCTAGACTAAAACCTGTCTAGAGGAAAAGTTGCTGAGTTGCCCATAGATCTTTTCAAAAATGAAAGAAGCAATCTTTTCAATTGGACAGGTTTTGTCCAATCTTCCCCGCAATCTTTTGCTTGCATATACTGATCAATGCTATGCCATAGCATAGTATTGATCAGTGTTATCGGTGCTCTGCTGCTCCAGCCTGCATAGCAGGCTGGGAGCAGAAGATCACCAATTGGACAGCAAGGAGGCATATAAGGACCTTCCCGCCATCCTCTCAGCTGATCGGGACATCACGGTTTAACCGCGATGGCCCTGATCAGCTCCACTGAGCTCGAGGGATACTTTTACTTTCACTTTAGATGCCGCAATCAACTTTGATTGCGGCATCTAAAGGGTTAATGGCGAGCATCAGCCCGATTGGTGATACCTGGCATTAAACCTGGGTCCTGGCTGCTGATATCAGTTGGGACCCACCAGGTTTGAAGCGTGCTCAGGTTGTGAGCGTGCTTGGAACTTTGGTAACGGGACTACGGCATACATATACACCCTTCGTCCCCAACAGGTTAAGGACAAAGAGCGTACATATAAGCCTTGCACCCGCTCCCCTTTTGTGACACACGCCCTGGAGCTGAGCATGTGTCATAGCAGAATGGATAGCTACCGGGATTCGTGACTAATGCCGGACATCATATCGGTGATGGCTGGCATTAACCCCTTAGACCCCTCTAAAATCTAAAATTAAAACAATCCAGGCTGCTCGGAGGAGCTGATCGGGACCACCGCAGTGAAAACACAGTGTCCCGATCAGCTGAGAGGAGAGAAGGCCCTTTCCTGCCTCCTTGCCGTCCAATAAGTGCTCCTATGCTCCAGTCAGCCGTGGCAGGCTGGAGCAATGGAGCACCGATAACACTGAAAAAGGCTATGCTATGGCATAGCATTCTTCATTGTATACAATCTAATAATTGCATGTAATAATCCACTGTGGCAACTAAAAACCGTGTAAATTTTTTTTTAAATAAATGTGATTTAACCCCTTCTATAAACATTTTTTATCACCCCCTTTTTTTTAAAAAAAAAGGTGTAAACAAAAATAAACATAAGCATATGTAGTATCGCCTTGTGTGCAAATGTCTGAACTATAAAAATATAGTGTTAATTAAACTGCATGGGAAATGGCGTGAATGTAAAAATACCAAAGTCCAGAATTGCATATTTTTGGTCACTTTGTATACCCTAAAAACAAAATAAAACCCATATAATGTGGGTATAGTTGTAACCATATGAACCTACAGAATAAAGAGAACATATCATTTTACCAAAAAGTGCACTACGAAGAATCGGAAGCCCCTAAAATTTACAAAATGTCAGTTATTTTTTTCCCAATTTTGGCAAACCGATATATTTATTTATATTTCGCCATAGATTTTGTGGTGAAATGATTGATTTCATTACAAAGAAAAATTGGTGGTCTTATGGTGGAAAATTTAAAGCGTTACGATTATAAGAAGGTGAGGAGGAAAAAACTATAGTGCAAAAATGAAATAACCCTTAAGAGGTTAAAGTTATTTTTTTTTAACTGCCACTACAACTAAAGTAAGAAGAAGTATAAGTCATTCCTTTATATTTTCCATTTGTTTTACATACACTTCTGACTTTGGGTCTAAAAATGCAGTGGTAGTTTTCCAAAAAAGGCCAGAAAAAAAACCTGCATGAAAACCTAGCCTAATGCTGACCACACGTCCTCGTTAAAGATCACATTGTGCTTATCATGTAACAAATACCATGAATACATAAGTATAATATGAGTTCACTTACATCGGGAATATCCACAATTATCTCGCCATCAATCTCTCTATAAAAGAAAACAGGTTTTTATTTTCACCATGAAATTATCAGTTTTGTTTTAGATATGAAGAGCTATTTCATCTTATATAAGATTGTAAAACATGTGCATTTTTGCTTAACATTTAATTAGGGGAGAGATTTATCCAAAGGATCCAGAAAAGTTGCTGAGTTGCCCATAGCAACCAATCAGATAGCGTCTTTCATTTTTCAGAGTCCTTTTTAAAAATGAAAGAAGCGATCTGAGAGAAAATTTTGCATGCACAACCTGTGAACCAGTGCTTTATCTAAAACATTTCTGGGCATTCTAATTCTGAGCATTAGAGGGGGTATGTTATGCTATTTAACAATTTGTGTTCTGCTAACCATTGATACTTGTGTGTGGGCTCATTTACATTTAAGTAGTCAGCTATTACATCACAACTGAGCACTCTTGTCTGTTAGGTTTTGGCTTGTATCTATGTGGGAATATGGGGCATTTATCAGGGTGCCCCTACTGTACAGAATGTCCTATCTAGCTTCCATGTAATTTAATATCCTTTCGGACCTGGTCGGAGCTACTTACACTGTGGCGTAAAAAATAGGCTAATATCTCTCAACACACACCTGTCCCGAATCCCCGAGCGACCGCAGATTTGAACACTGAGTGTGCCTTTAAGACACACACAGAGTTGAGCGTGCGCTCGGCTGGGACGGCTGATGTGACAGGAAGGAGCCGGTGGCTCCATCCTATCACTCCAGCCAGGGCTTTCTGTGCGGCAAAGGCTCTGCGGAGGCTGTCAGCACAGGAAGCAGAGAGAAGAAGAGGAGCCACTGGAGCTGCGGGGGAACGTGGCAGAGGTAAGTGGTGTTCTTTTTTTTCTTCCATGGAGCTGTGTAAGGGGCATTACTATATATGGGGGCAATGTGAGGGGGCATTAGTATATATGGGGGCCATGTGAGGGGTCATTATTATGTATGGGGGCAATGTGAGGGACATTACTATATATGGGGGCAATGTGAAGGGGCATTACTATATATGGGCGCAATGTGAGGGGGCATTGGTATATATCTGGGCAATGGAAGGGGGCATTACTATATATGGGGGCAATGTGAGGGGGCATTAGTATATATGTGGGCAATGTGAGGGGGCATTACTATATATGGGGGCAATGTGAGCGGGCATTACTATATATGGGGCAATGTGAGGGGGCATTATTACATATGGGGCAATGTGAGAGGGCATGCTTATATATGGGGGCCATGTGAGGGAACATAATGTATGGGGGCAATGCAAGGAGGCATTATTATGTTTAGGGGAAGTGTAAGGGGACATTATTATATATGGGGGCAATGTGAGGGGGCATTATTATGAATGGGGGCCATGTGAGGGGGAATTATGTATGGGGGATGTGTACGGGACATTATTATATATGGGGCAATGCGAGGGTGCATTATATATGAGGGCAATTCACGCGGCATTATATTATATGGGGCAAGGTGAGGGGGCAATATAATATTTGGTGGCAATGCAAGGGGGCAATGTGAGGGGGCATTATAATGTACGGGGGCAATGTGAGGGGGCATTATAATGTATGGGGGCAATGTGAGGGGGCATTATAATGTAAGAAGGACAATGTAAAGGGGAATTATAATGTATGAGGACAATGTTGGGGCATAATACTATACAGGGGCACAGAAGGAACTACTATATGGGGCAGTGTAATTAATATAGGGGGTTTGTATAGAGGTGAAGACTTTGCTGTAAGAAGCCTTAAATGTTTGTTTGGCAGATTCAGTGAAGAAGAGTTGTGATAGGGAGAAATCTTCATGATGACCCAGAACAGATTGAGAAAATCTCCCATTACTATCTTCCGCCATAAAATAACATCCATTATTAATAATGGGCTATAACGGGTTAAAACGGATAATGTAAAAATCCCATAGACAATAATGGGATTTTCTAACGGCCGTATGGGATTTTGCGTGGATCTGCGGCGTGGATCGCCAGCCATGGAACGAATTATCATGTCTATTTAATGCCTGATTGGAGATTAGTATTTGGATAGTGACAGTACATTGTGGACGGGCTGCAGCTGCTTTGCTTGTTATGTTAAAGTACCTAGATGGCATTATGAACCGGGTACGGGACCTACAATATTGACGTCTCATATCTACGCGGGACATACAGGTCCTTTATCATAGGAATCCTGGTAGCTGGACTTATATTGTTCGGCACCATATCCATCCCGCACAGCGGGATGTTGCCATACCCTTGGAGGAGTCTTTATACTAGGGTTTATACCTTCTCCGATACCTTGTATCTGCATTTAGCTACCTGGAGGATTAGCTATTTTCTGCTATCTGGAGGATTTGCAATCTAAAAAGATACTACAAACAAGCTGCTCAGTCACCTGCCTGCCTCTATGTGCTATTGTAGGCTTAATGTATTGTGCATATGTTTGCTATGTTAAGTCTGTAGTGTCGCATACATACACTGTATATTTGTGTCAGTATTCGTAATCTGTATATTATTTAATTATTTCATCCCCTCCCCCTTTCTATGTGCATTTTTTGTATACCATATTACTGTTATTGTCATCCCCTGATGAATCGCTATAAAATACACGGGCAAACGCGTTGGGATATACAGGTGTTCATCATAGGAGAATTTTTCTATTTATGTTCTGTGCATTATTTTGATATTTTTCTATTCTATTCTTTGACTACTATGGGAATTTTAAAGGAATTAATAAATGAATGTTTTTAGCTCAATGTAAAAGTTTTGATTCTTCTGGTACTCCGGCAGAAAACTTTTTTTTTTTTTTTTTTATAAACTGGTGCCAGAAAGTTAAACAGATGTGCAAATTACTTCTATAAAAAAATCTTAATCCTTCCAGTACTTATTAGCTGCTGAATACTACAGAGGAAATTCTTTTCTTTTTGGAACACAGAGCTCTCTGCTGACATCACGAGCACAGTGCTCTCTGCTGACATCTCTGTCCATTTTAAGAACTGTCCAGAGGGGGAGAAAATCCCCATAGCAAACATATGCTGCTCTGGACAGTTCCTAAAATGGACAGAGATGTCAGCAGAGAGCACTGTGCTCGTAATGTCTGCAGAGAGCACTGTGTTCCAAAAAGAAAATAATTTCCTTTGTTGTATTCAGCAGCTAATAAGTAGGATTAGATTTTTTAATAGAAGTAATTTAGAAATCAAAAAAAAAAAGTGGGGTATGTGCAGCTCACAATATAAATTAGTCGAGGCTAAATGGAAAGTATTTACACCAAAAAAATACCAGTAATAGAATAATATATAAGGAAAAAAAGGGGGTACCAAATGCCTCTAGACTAATACCATAGAATGGTACATGATAATGAAATTACAGAAAAACAAAGTCGGACTGTGCTTCACTTTAAATGATGTACAAATTTAATATAAAATATTACATAAAATGAATAATGCAAATCTAATACATATATGCCTCCTACCACAGGGCCCTGTCAATGTGCCGCCCCTGTGATGGTTCTGCCTGGGTCCAATGGATGAGCGGGACCCATTGTAGGGCTGGCCCTGCTCCTGCATATAATAAAATGTGGTTTACATGATACAATGTGCGCAATGTGAAATAAGATGTTACATTGGTGGAACCAGTCAAAAAAGTTAATGAAAGAATGAATCTACACAGATTTTTCATAAAGATATCAAGATAAGGGATAAGATGTGTGATCTCTGCGTGGCACCTCAGCATTCTGAACCCAGTATTCTGAACAAAAATGTTCAGAATGCCGGGGTGCTGCCCGGAGATCACAGGGGTCCCAGTGGCCGGACCCCCCACAATCAGACATCTTATCCCTTAATTAGGGGATACCATATGGAGGGGCGGAATTCCCCTTTATAAAAGAAAGACGTTTGAAGCCAAAATCATAAGTTTTAGCATTGCAAGCACAGAGGACTTATTGAGAATTTCAGCTTCTTAGCACATTATCAAAACTTCCTATAACCTGTGTTAGATTGTGCTCTGTATCCCACAATAACCTGCTGAATTACCATCCTCTCTCTCTCAACAACTACCACCCCCCCCCCACCCCCTTTCTTATCTATGTAGTCAATGGTCCTAGGTTCTGAAGCTGGATAATTTAACCCCTTAAGGACGGAGCCCATTTTCACCTCTAGGACGAAGCCCTTTTTTGCAAATCTGACCACTGTCACTTTAAACATTAATAACTCTGGAATGCTTTTAGTTATCATTCTGATTCTGAGATTGTTTTTTCGTGACATATTCTACTTTAACTTAGTGGTAACATTTTGTGGTAACTTGCATCCTTTCTTGGTGAAAAATTCCAAAATTTGATGAAAAAATTAAAAAAAAATTTCATTTTTCTAACTTTGAAGCTCTCTGCTTGTAAGGAAAATGGATATTCCAAATATTTTTTTTTTTGATTCACATATACAATATGTCTACTTTATGTTTGCATCATAAAATTGACGAGTTTTTACTTTTGGAAGACACCAGAGGGCTTCAAAGTTCAGCAGCAATTTTCCAATTTTTCACAAACTTTTCAAACTCGCAATTTTTCAGGGACCAGTTCAGGTTTGAAGTGGATTTGAAGGGTCTTCATATTAGAAATACCCCATAAATGACCCCATTATAAAAACTGCACCCCCCAAAGTATTCAAAATGACATTCAGTAAATGTTTTAACCCTTTAGGTGTTTCACAGGAAAAGCAGCAAAGTGAAGGAGAAAATTCAAAATCTTCATTTTTTACACTCGCATGTTCTTGTAGACCCAATTTTTGAATTTTTACAAGGGGTAAAAGGAGAAAATGTATACTTATATTTGTAGCCCAATTTCTCTCGAGTAAGCACATACCTCATATGTCTATGTAAAGTGTTCGGCGGGCGCAGTAGAGGGCTCAGAAGCGAAGGAGCGACAAGGGGATTTTAGAGAGTACGTTTTTCTGAAATGGTTTTTGGGGGGCATGTCACCTTTAGGAAGCCCCTATGGTGCCAGAACAGCAAAAAAAAAACACATGGCATATCATTTTGGAAACTAGACCCCTTGAGGAACGTAACAAGGAATAAAGTGAGCCTTAATACCCCACAGGTGTTTCACGACTTTTGCATATGTAAAAAAAAAAATAATAATTTCACTAAAATGTGGGTTTCCCCCAAATTTCAAATTTTTGCAAGGGTTAATAGCAGAAAAGACCCCCCAAAATTTGTAACCCCATCTCTTCTGAGTATGGAGGTACCCCATAAGTGGACCTGAAGTGCACTACGGGCGAACTACAATGCTCAGAAGGGAAGGCGTCATATTTGGCTTTTTGAGAGCAAATTTTGCTCGGGGGGCATGTCGCATTTAGGAAGCCCCTATGGTGCCAGAACAGCAAAATAACCCCCACATGGCATACCATTTTGGAAACTAGACCCCTCACAGAATGTAATGAGGGGTACAGTGAGCATTTACCCCCCACTGGTGTCTGACAGATCTTTGGAACAGTGGGCTGTGCAAAATTTTTCATTTTCACGGACCACTGTTCCAAAGATCCGTCAGACACCTGTGGGGTGTAAATTCTCACTGCACTCCTCATTACATTCCGTGAGGGGTGTAGTTTCCGAAATGGGGTCACATGTGGGTGTGTTTTTTTTTTTTTTGCATTTGTCAGAACCGCTGTAACAATCAGCCACCTCTGTGCAAATCACCTCAAATGTACATGGCGCACTCTCCCTTCTGGGCCTTGTTGTGCGCCCCCAGAGCACTTTGCGCCCACATATGGGGCATCTCCGTACTCGGGAGAAATTGTGTTTCAAATTTTGGGGGGCGTTTTTCCCTTTTACCTCTTGTGAAAATGAAAAGTATAGGGCAACACCAGCATGTTAGTGTAAAATTTTTTATTTTTTTACACTAACATGCTGGTGTAGACCCCAACTGTTCCTTTTCATAAGGGGTAAAAGGAGAAAAAGCCCCCCAAAATTTGTTAGGCAATTTCTCCCGAGTACGGCGATACCCCATATGTGACCCTATTCTGTTGCCTTGAAATACGACAGGGCTCCAAAGTGAGAGCGCCATGTGCATTTGAGGCCTGAATTAGGGACTTGCATAGGGGTGGACATAGGGGTATTCTACGCCAGTGATTCCCAAACAGGGCGCCTCCAGCTGTTGCTAAACTCCCAGCATGCTTGGACAGTCAATTGCTGTCCAGAAGTGCTGGGAGTTTTTGTTTTGCAACAGCTGGAGGCTCCATCTTAGAAACACTTCCGTACAATGCGTTTTTAATTTTTATTGGAGAAGGGGGGTGGGGGGGCAGTGTACGTGTGTATATGTAGTGTTTTACTCTTTATTTTATGTTAGTGCAGTGTAGTGTTTTTAGGTTACATTCACACTGGCGGCAGATTACACTGAGTCTCCCACTAGGAGTTTGAGCTGCGGCGGAAAATTTGCCGCATCTCAAATTTGCAGCGGGGAACTCACTGTAATCTGCCGCCAGTGTGAATGTAGCCTGTACATTCACACGGGAGGGGGGTCAAAACTACAACTCCCAGCATGCACTGACAGACCATGCATGCTGGGAGTTGTAGTTTTGCAACAGCTGGAGGCACACTGGCTGGAAAACCTTGAGTTAGGTTATGACCTAACTCAGTATTTTCCAACCAGTGTGCCTCCAGCTGTTGCAAAACTGCAACTCCCAGCATGTACTGATTGCGGAAGGGCATGCTGGGAGATGTAGTTATGCAATGGCTGGAGGCACGCAAGTACAACTCCCAGTATGCCAAGACAGCCTTATGCTGTTCCTGAATACTGGGAGTTGTAGTTTTGCAAGATTTAGAGGGGTTCAAGTTGTAAATCACTGTCCAGTGGTCTCAAAACTGTGGCCCTCCAGATGTTGCAAAACTACAACTCTCAGCATGCCCAGCCAGCAAACTGCTGTCTGGGCATGCTGAGAGTTGTAGTTTTGCAACATCTGGAGGGCTACAGTTTGAGACCACTTAGTGATCTACAACCTGAACCCCTCTAAATATTGCAAAACTACAAGTCCCAGCATGTCCACACAGCAAACAGCTGTCTGGGCATGCTGGGAGTTGTAGATTTGCAACATCTGGAGGGCCACGGTTTAGAGACCACTGTAAACTGTGGCCCTCCGGATGTTGCTAGGCAACAACTCACCTAGCAGGACCCGGAAGCCGCCGCCGCACGTGGGGGATCCCCGCATGGAGGATCGCGATCCGGGATCCAGGTAGGGACCTTCGGCGCCGACCCTCCCTGGACGGTTCCCCCGTTTTGCCCGGACACCGATAGGTGGGCAAAGCGGGGGAACCGAACTTTAACCCCCCCTCCCCCGGTCTGCTATCGGTCGGTCGCTCGGCCGACCAATAGCAGGGATAGGAGGGGTGGCAACCCTGCCACTAAACTCCTATCCCCTTTAGGGGGATCTAGGGTGTCTCGGACACCTACGATCCCTCTTATTTTCCGGGTCACCGGGTCACCAGTGACCCGTATGACCCGGAATCACGCAGATCGCAGGTCTGAATTGACCTGCGATTTGCGCGCATCGCGGTCATGGGGGGGGTCTCAGGACCCCCCTCGGCGATGTGCCGGGATGCCTGCTGTTAGATAACAGCAGTCATCCCGGTCCGATCACCGCTACCGGTGACGCGGCGCTCCCGGAACCCCGCGACGTACATGTACGTCGCCGCGCGCCAAGTGACACTTCGCGGCGCCGTACATGTACGTCGCTCGTCGTGAAGGGGTTAAAGGGATATTCCAGGAAAATACTTTTTTTTTTTTTATAAATCAATTGGCTCCAGAAAGTTAAACATATTTGTAAATTACTTCTATTAAAAAATCTTAATCCTTCCAGTTGAACCTGGTTGAACTTGATGGACATATGTCTTTTTTCAACCGTACTAACTATGTAACTATGTAAGTACTTATGAGCTGCTGAAGTTGAGTTGTTCTTTTCTGTCTAAGTGCTCTCTGATGACACTTGTCTCGGGAATTGTCCAGAGTAGAAGCAAATCCCCATAGCAAACCTGAGACAAGCAAAGATGTCAGCAGAGAGCACTGTTGCCAGACAGAAAAGAACAACTCAACTTCAGCAGATGATAAATTATTGGAAAGATTAAGATTTTTTAATAGAAGTAATTTACAAATCTGTTTAACTTTCTGGAGCCAGTTGGTATAAAAACATTTTTTTTCCTGGAATACCCCTTTAAGACCCAACTTAGTGGGAGTCCTACACTTTTGTTGTTTTAAACTCTGCATCTCACAACTCAATATGCAACCTGTGTGTTTTCAGCCTATGTGCTCAGAAATGTTTTTGATTTGATAAAAGGAAGAATCCTGAAATCTTGTTGCTACAAAATACTGTTAGAATGTTGTAATACATTTCTTTATTGGACTATTATTTTTTATATAATATATACCTGTGATCGGGTATGTATATATTTGTGAAGGTGGAAAGGCAGCCTTTGGTGTGCCTTGGCTTCATGTTTTAGGTACACCTAAAAAGGGGTATACCTGGTGATAGATAAGTACTATGTAATGATAACAAAAAGGGGAAGGGAAGATGGGACAATTTTTTGATTAACTCAATTACACTGCGCAAAAAAAATAGAGGGAACACTTAAACAACACAATGTAACTCCAAATCAATCACACTTCTGTGAAATCACACTGTCCACTCAGGTAGCAACACTGATTGACAATCAATTTCACATGCTGTTGTGCAAATGGAACAGACAACAGGTGGAAATTATAGGCAATTAGCAAGACACCACGAATAAAAAAAGTGGTTCCGCAGGTGGTGACCACAGACCGCTTCTCAGTTCCTATGCTTCCTGGCTGATGTTTTGGTCACTTTTGAATGCTGGCGGTGCTTTCACTCTAGTGGTAGACGGAGTCTACAACCAACACAAGTGGCTCAGGTAGTGCAGCTCATCCAGGATGGCACATCAATGCGAGCTGTGGCACATCAATGCGAGCTGTGCAGAGCCCTGCAAAATTACCTCCAGCAGGCCACAAATGTGCATGTGTCCACTCAAACGGTCAGAAACAGGCTCCATGAGGGTGGTATGAGGGCCGTCGTCCACAGGTGGGGGTTGTGCTTCCAGCCCAACACTGTGCAGGATGTTTGGCATTTGCCAGAGAAAACCAAGATTGGAGTCTGGAGACGCCGTGGAGAACATTCTGCTGACTGCAACATCCTCCAGCATGACCAGTTTGGCGGTGGGTCAGTAATGGTGTGGGGCGGCATTTCTTTGGGGGGGACCGCACAGACCTCCATGTGCTTGCCAGAGGTAGCCTGACTGCCATTAGGTCCAGAGATGAGATCCTCAGACCCCTTGTGAGACCATATGCTGGTGCGGTTGGCCCTGGGTTCCTCCTAATACAAGACAATGCTAGACCTCATATGGCTGTAGTGTGTCAACAGTTCCTGCAAGAGGAAGGCAATGATGCTATGGACTGGCCCGCCCGTTCCCCAGACACCACAGACTGTCCAGGATTTGGCGGATGCTTTAGTCCAGGTCTGGGAGTACATCCCTCAGGAGACCATCCGCAACCTCATCAGGAGCATGTCCAGGCGTTTTAGGGAGGTCATACGGGCACGCGGAGGCCACACACACTACTGAGCCTCATTTTGACTTGTTTTATGGACATTACATCAAAGTTGGATCAGCCTGTGGTGTGGTATTCCATTGTGATTGAGTGTGACTCCATATCCAGACCTTCATGGGTTGATAAACTTGATTTTCATTCATAATTTTTGTGTGATATTGTTGTCAACACATTCAACTATGTAAACACGAAAGTATTTCATATGATTAGTTCATTCATTCAGATCTAGGATGTGTTATCTTAGTGTTCCCTTTATTTTCTTTGAGCAGTGTATTAGGGGAACAGACAGGGTTATCTGTCACAAAGACTGGAATCTACGAACAGTGTGTTGTCTTCCTGGCGCTCAAGTTCAGCATATCATGGATCTGGTTGACAGATTACTGGGAGGTACTGGAGTTTGGCAGTCATGGTACACACCAGTGGTCATGGTGCACATTGGCACTAATGACAAAGTTAGTGGTAAGTGGAGTGATATTAAAAAGGATTTCAGGGACTTTGGCAGGAAGATCATGGCAGGGACCTCCACGGTAGTATTTTCTGAAATACTACCAGTACCACACCAGAGATGCAGCGGGAGAGCTAAACAAGTGGCTCAGAAGCTGGTGTAGGAAGGAGTGGTTTGGGTTCATGGAGAATTGGGACAGCTTCTATGTCGTTTACAGGTTCTATGGTAGGGATGGGCTTCACCTCAATGGGGAGAGTACAGCTGTGCTCAGGGAGAAGACGGCCAGGAGGGTGAAGGAGTGTTTAAACTAGGTACTGGGGTGAGGGAAACTACAACATAGTAGGGGAAGATAGTATAGATAGAGAGGTGAGGATAAGCAATAAAACTGGAGTGGGGGAAGGGGTTATAACAGTCATAAGTGATAATAGTAAAGGAAATAGGAAAGAAAACATCAAGTGCATGTATACTAATGCCAGAAGAGTGAATAATAAGATGGAGGAACTATTAATGTTGGAAGAAAACGATGACATAGTGGGGATAAGCGAGACATGGCTGGATGCGAATTATGACTTAGCGATTAATATGCAGGGTTACAGTCTCTTCAGAAAGGACCGCAAAAGTAAGAAAGGGGGAGGGGTTTTCTAACATGTAAAATCTTGTCTTAGAGTAGGGTCACATGTAACTGATCCACAGCATATTTTAGGCTGCGGATCCGCCAGTGACCCGACCTATACTGTGCCTCTAGCTGTTGCCCCGCCTCGCCCTGCCCCCTGGCTTGCTCGCAGCAATCCGCCGCTCCGAGCAGCCACAAAGGGGCCTGCGAGCGGCCGCACACATGCATAGTGTAGTCAACGACAACGACTGTGTAACTAGGTTCACCAAAATCACAAGCTAGCATTTCTATACATTCCTGCTCTAATAAAGTACATTCTTTTGGAAAAAAGCCCAAACTATCTATAACTGCTGGTGAATCTGCTTCACATTTTGTCTGCTCAGTGATATTTTTATTGTGAAAAAATTTAAATAAATTGATGTCCCGTAGCGACTAAGCCAGCAGGAATGTATAGAAATGCTAGCTTGTGATTTTGGTGAACCTAGTTACACAGAAAGGGAGGAATATGACCAGAAACCATTCACTATAGAAAAGAAGTCCAGATTTAACCCCCCGATACCACCCGGAGAGCAGCTGGACTTGTTTCAAAATTCAGTATTGCAAGATGTTCGGTCCATTTTGAACAGGGAAGTACCTGTGAATTTAACGAAAGCAGAACAAACAGCACTCCATGAGCTTAAAAAGAGAGATGACCTTGTTACTATTAGAGCAGATAAAGGAGGGAGCGTTGTACTCATGTACAAGACCATATACACACAAGAAGCCGAAGGGCAATTAACCCCTTAAGGACCAGGCCATTTTACACCTCAGGACCAGAGCGTTTTTTGCACATCTGACCACT
Source organism: Hyla sarda (assembly GCF_029499605.1). Classification (NCBI taxonomy): domain Eukaryota; kingdom Metazoa; phylum Chordata; class Amphibia; order Anura; family Hylidae; genus Hyla; species Hyla sarda. Next base: position 291,694,595 of record NC_079191.1, read on the forward strand.
GTCACTTTAAACATTAATAACTCTGGAATGCTTTTAGTTGTCATTCTGATTCCGAGATTTTTTTTTCGTGACATATTCTACTTTAACATAGTGGTAAAATTTTATGGTAACTTCCATCCTTTCTTGGTGAAAAATCCCAAATTTTGATGAAAAATTTGCATTTTTCTAACTTTGAAGCTCTGTGCTTGTAAGGAAAATGGATATTCCAAATAAAAAAAAATTTTGATTCACATATTCAATATGTCTACTTTATGTTTGCATTATAAAATTGACGTGTTTTTACTTTTGGAAGACATCAGAGGGCTTCAAAGTTCAGCAGCAATTTTCCAATTTTTCACAAAATTTTCAAACTCACTATTTTTCAGGGACCAGTTCAGGTTTGAAGTGGATTTGAAGGGTCTTCATATTAGAAATACCCCACAAATGACCCCATTATAAAAACTGCACCCACCAAAGTATTCAAAATGACATTCAGTCAGCGTTTTAACCCTTTAGGTGTTTTACAGGAATAGCAGCAAAGTGAAGGAGAAAATTCACAGTCTTAATTTTTTACACTCGCATGTTCTTGTAGACCCAATTTTTTTATTTTTACAAGGGGTAAAAGGAGAAAATTTATACTTGTATTTGTAGCCCAATTTCTCTCGAGTAAGCACATACCTCATATGTCTATGTAAAGTGTTCGGCGGGCGCAGTAGAGGGCTCAGAAGCGAAAGAGCGACAAGGGGATTTTGGAGAGTACGTTTTTCTGAAATGGTTTTTGGGGGGCATGTTGCATTTAGGAAGCCCCTATGGTGCCAGAACAGCAAAAAAAAAAAACACATGCCATACCATTTTGGAAACTAGACCCCTTGGGGAACGTAACAAGGAATTAAGTGAGCCTTAATACCCCACAGGTGTTTTACGACTTTTGCATATGTAAAAAAAAATATTTTTTTCACAAAAATGTGTTTCCCCCCAAATTTCACATTTTTGCAAGGGTTAATAGCAGAAAAGACCCCCAAAATTTGTAACCCCATCTCTTCTGAGTATGGAGGTACCCCATAAGTTGACTTGAAGTGCACTACGGGTGAACTACAATGCTCAGAAGAGAAGGAGTCATATTTGGCTTTTTGAGAGCAAATTTTGCTCGGGGGGCATGTCGCATTTAGGAAGCCCCTATGGTGCCAGAACAGCAAAAAAAAAAAAAAACACATGGCATACCATTTTGGAAACTAGACCCCTTGAGGAACGTAACAAGGAATAAAGCGAGCCTTAATACCCCACAGGGGTTTCACAACTTTTGCATATGTAAAAAAATAAATAAATAAATAAATAAACAAATGTGTGTTTCCCCCCAAATTTCACATTTTTGCAAGGGTTAATAGCAGAAAAGACCCCCCCAAAATTTGTAACCCCATCTCTTCTGAGTATGGAAATACCCCATGTGTGGACGTCAAGTGCTCTGCTGGCGCACTACAATGCTCAGAAGAGAAGGAGCGCCATTGAGCTTTTGGGAAAGAAATTGTTTGGAATGGAAGTCAGGGGCCATGTGCGTTTACAAAGCCCCCCGTGGTGCCAGAACAGTGGAACCCCCCAAATGTTATCCTATTTTGGAAACTACACCCCTCACAGAATTTAATAAGGGGTGCAGTGAGTATTTACACCCCACTGGCGTTTGACAGATCTTTTGAACAGTGGGCTGTGCAAATTAAAAAAAAAAAAAATTCATTTTCACGGACCACTGTTCCAAAAATCTGTCAGACACCTGTGGGGCATAAATGCTCACTGTACCCCTTATTACATTCCGTGAGGGGTGTAGTTTCCAAAATGGGGTCACATGTGGGTATTTTTTTTGTTGGGGCTTATGTCAGAACCGCTGTAAAATCAGCCACCCCTGTGCAAATCACCCATTTAGACCTCATATGTACATGGTGCGCTCTCACTACTGAGTCTTGTTGTGCGTCCACAGAGCATTTTACGCCCACATATGGGGTATTTCCGTACTCAGGAGAAACTGCGTTACAAATTTTGGGGGTCTTTTTTTCCTTTTAACGCTTGTGAAAATAAAAATTAAAGGGCAACACCGGCATGTTAGTGTAAATTTTTTTATTTTTTTACACTAACAAGCTTGTGTAGCCCCAACTTTTCCTTTTCATAAGGGGTAAAAGGAGAAAAAGCCCCTCAAAATTAGTAGTGCAATTTCTCCCGAGTACGGAGATACCCCATATGTGGCCCTAAACTGTTTCCTTGAAATACGACAGGGCTCCGAAGTGAGAGAGCGCCATGCGCATTTGAGGACTAAATTAGGGATTGCACAGGGGTGGACATAGGGGTATTCTAGGCCAGTGATTCCCAAACAGGGGGCCTCCAGCTGTTGCTAAATTTCCAGCATGCCTGGACAGTCAGTGGCTGTCCGGAAATGCTGGGAGTTGTTGTTTTGCAACAGCTGGAGGCTCCGTTTTGGAAACACTGCCATACAATAAGTTTTTCATTTTTATTGGGGGGACAGTGTAAGGGGGTGTTTATGTAGTGTTTTACCCTTTATTATGTGTTAGTGTAGTGTTTTTAGGGTACATTCGCACTGGCGGGTTACGGTGAGTTTCTCGCTAGAAGTTTGAGCTGCGGCGAAAAATTTGCCGCAGCCCAAACTTGAAGCAGGAAACTTACTTACCCTGTACGTTCACATGGGGGGGCAAACCTCCAGCTGTTTCAAAATTACAACTCCCAGCATGTACTGACAGACCGTGCATGCTGGAAGTTGTACTTTTGCAGCAGCTGGAGGCACACTGGTTGGAAAACCTTCAGTTAGGTTCTGTTACCTAACTCAGTATTTTCTAACCAGTGTGCCTCCAGCTGTTGCAAAACTACAACTCCCAGCATGTACTGATCGCCGAAGGGCATGCTGGGAGATGTAGTTATGCAATAGCTGGAGGTACGCAACTATAACTCCCAGCATGCCGAGACAGCTGATTGCTGTTTGGACATGCTGGGATTTGCAGTTTTGCATCTGGAGGGCTACAGTTTTAGAGAACACTGCAAAGTGATCTCCAAACTGTGGTCCTCCAGCTGTTGCAAAACTACAATTCCCAGCATACCCTTACAGCAAACCGTTGTTTGAGCATGCTAGGAGTTGTAGTTTTGCAAGATCTGGAGGGCTACAGTTTAGGGACCACTATATAATGGTCTCAAACTGTAGCCCTCCAGCTGTTGCTAGGCAACTCACCGGCTTCCGTCGGATCCAGCCGCACGTCATCGCTGCCCGCCGATCTCCGTCGCCTGCAGCCTCCGACGCCCGGTCGGTAAGTGGATCTTCGGCGCCGGTCCCCGTCGTTTCCCCATCCTGCCCCGCCTATTGTGGGAGGGCCGGACGGGGAAAACGAAAGTAAACCCCCCCGCCCCCGATCTGCTATTGGTGGTCGCGTCTAGACCACCAATAGCAGGGATAGGAGGGGTGGCACCCGTGCCACCTCACTCCTATCGCTTCAGGGGGATCGTGGGTGTCTTGTACACCCGCAATCCCCCTTACATTCCGGGTCACTATAGACCCGTAATGACCCGGAATCGCGCAAATCACAAGTGTGAATTCACTTGCGATTTGCCGCGATCGCCGACATGGGGGGGTCTGATGACCCCACTGGGCATTTGCACGGGATGCCTGCTGAATGATTTCAGCAGGCATCCCGCTCCGATCCCCGCCCGGCGGGGACTAGAACTGCCCATGACGTAAATGTACGTCCCTGGTCCTTAAGACCCAGGGTGTCGGGACGTACCGTTACGTCATGGGTCCTGTAGGGGTTAAGTGATAGGTCAACATACACTCCCCTGAAAACTGACCTGACTCCTAATATTCTTAAAGGTCTAACTACACTCCTACATAAGTTCGTTGAACAAGGGATGTTGTCAAAAAAGAATGCTGAACGACTTATACCAGATACACCCAAACCTGCAACATGGTATCATCTTCCTAAAGTACACAAGGGACAGACCCCACCCCCGGGACGTCCCATCGTCTCGGGAGTGGGATCTGCCACTGAATACCTGTCTCATTACTTAGAATGGTTGCTGTCCCCGCTACTCCCCTCCATACCAGCCTATATCAAAGACACCTTACATTTACTACAAACCATTCAAACTCTTAATTGGGAACCAGGATGGAGCTTATGCTCCATTGACAGTCAGTCTTTATACCCGCATTCCCCATGAAGCGGGTATAAGAGCTGTCAAAGAATTCCTTAAATGGTCTAATAAATCTGCTGAATTCATCTTGTTTATAGAGGAGGCGCTCACATTTTTGCTATCTAACAGTACATTTAAATTCGCTGATCAGTGGTATAGACAGGACACCGGGACCCCGATGGGTACTCAGGTGTCCTGTACATACGCAAATTTGTTCCTAGCAGTCCTAGAGAGTCAAATCATTTTTTCATCTAAGAATCCATATATCGCATGTGTTAAACTATACATGCGATATGTAGATGATATTCTGATAGCATGGTCAGGCTCCGAATCCCAGTTCAAATGACTTTGTCACACACCTCAATTTAACGAACACAGTAAATATGTCTTTTACATCGCATTATGGTGGAACGTCACTTGAATTTCTGGACCTGAGACTACTAGTAACGGGCAACAGACTTACAAGTGAAGGGTACAGAAAACCCGTATCCAAGAACACCCTTCTCCACTATAATAGTTCTCATCCAAACTCAGTGAAGAAGGGAGTTCCATATGGACAGTTTGTAAGATTGCGGAGAAACAATGAATCTGATGAGTCTTATAACGCACAAGCGGAAGAACTAACTAAACGCCTGCTAGAACGCTCCTATCCTAATACGTTGATAAAAGAAGGAAGAGAGCAAGCAGACAAATTAAATAGAAAAAATCTTCTAATAGGTAAAAAATTGAAAAAATCTGAACCAACCAAAAAACGTTTCTCCTTTACCTTTCAGAATTCACTAATAAATCATGTAATTGAACAAGCGGTTAGACGGAACTGGCACATTATTGAGGGCGATCCCGATATAAAAGAAGTAGCCAGTCGTAAACCACTTTTCTCATACAGAAAAAATAAATAATTAGGTGATATTTTGCAAAAAAGTCAAAAAACACTGCCTAAAAAAAGACAACATGGTTAGAGAGTTCCGCACCAAAGGGAAATTATGCATGTAGGTCATGTAATTTTTGCAAATTATGCAGAATTGAAAACAATGCGTATGGGATCCGTGACTCCTACTGTGACTGATTTAATAACATGTCGTACCAAACATGTAGTATATGTCATATTCTGCCCGTGTGGCTTCTACTACATTGGGAAAACTATACGTCAGTTATGTGCAAGAATACGTGAGCATATGTACTCACTGCGCACACTGAAAGGTGCTCCACGTTTAATATCCCATGTAGTAGAAGTCCACGGGGGAAAATCAGAAGTGCTCACTTTCTCCGGAGTGGAAAGGGTTAAATTTAGACCAGGAATTGACTTAGATCGTCTCCTGTTGCAGCGAGAAACACATTGGATTATCCATTCTGCAGCAACAGGTCCCTTAGGCTTGAATGATAAGGTTGACTATGCACCTTGTTTTTAATATACACTTTCCTTACCCCTCCTCTGAATATTTTAATGTAATGCCATATTCTTATGACAGAAGGTATAGCAGGGGCGTTCTTTATGCTTAGTTTGAAGCTAACGCCCTTAATCCCCACGTCATGACAGATGGGAGGTACTAAGAAATTAGACCTGGGAACCCACCTGTATAAGAAACGGCACAATGTTCCTAGTTGTCCAGGCCAGAAGAAGCTCGAGCACCGAGCGAAACAGATTCTGTTGCCAGACAGTGAATACCCCCCACTGTGATCCCTCTCTCCCCCCTTTTGCACCAGTTTTTATATGTGAGTATGCAATAAGGAAACAACCCAGAAAAAGAAGTCCATGGTGAGTTTGCCGACTTTTTTAACTTTTTCTTCTGCATCAAGATATGTGATTTGCTATTACTAGTCAGAGCACCACCGTCAATTCGGGGAACACTCCTACACGTCCCATAGTCAAAGTCCGTGTGAATATCAGCAGCAGTGTCGGACATAGCACTTTTCCTTTGAAGATTTGTAAATTACTTCTATTAAAATATCTTAATCCTTCTAATAATTATCAGCTGATGAAGTTGAGTTCTTTTCTGTCTGACAACAGTGCTCTTTGCTGACATCTCTGTCTGTCTCGATAACTGAACAGAGCAGAATAGGTTTGCTATGGGGATTTGCTTCTACTCTAGACAGTTCCCGAGACAGGTGTCACTTAGACAGAAAAGAACAACTCAACTTCAGCAGCTAATAAGTACTGAAAGGATTAAGTTATTTACATATCTGTTTAACTTTCTGGAGCCAGTTGATATATATAAAAAAAAAAGTTTTTTCCTGGATAACCCCTTTAACTGTGAAAAAGTCAGCCTCCTACAGACTCCCGCAGTCGGGGAAAATACTACTCCCATCATGGAACATACTCGTTTCCATGATGGGAGTAGCAATACACCTGGGTGCCTGAGTCTGTAGGCTGCTGACTTTTTCACAGTTAAAGGGGTTATGCACCGTAAGGTGATTTTAGAACATACCTGGCAGACAGTAATGGATATGCTTAGGAAGGATCTGCGCTTGCGTTGGGGCTAAATGGCTGTGTTGTGAGTCCACCATAACATTGTGGCTAGCATTTTGTGAACTGGTATTTCCTGTTTGACTTTTGCTTTTTTGACTACAAATCCCATAATTCTATTTTCCTCCCTCAGACACATCAGCCACCCCCACCAACTGAAACATAAATGAGCTGCATCCATTCAAAAGACCTGTGGTTTCCAATCAGGGTGCCTACAGCTGTTGCATTAGTTGCAGATTGATCTCTCTCCCACCAAGCGATCACTCCACCCATTGAAGCAGACAGGCTCCCTGTCATCAGCTGACTAGTGAGTCAGGTCTCGGCCGCATTGCAACCTGGAAAAAATCTGAGACAACAGTCATTTTGTATGCTGGTAAAAATAAATATTGGCATGAAAATCACACAGGTACAGACACTATAATATGAACTTTACAGCTAATGTAGCGCAGTCAAATAAAAAAAAAATTCCTGGAATTTTGCTTTGCTACGAATGTACAACCTTGCTCAAGAATGTGTTCTAAGTGGATGTCTTGTTTTAAAATCGGCAAATCTTTTTTAATTATAGTTTTTACCTGTGAGTATTCCTTACTGAACACATCATTAGGACGTTGTATATATAGTGAGTGTCCCAGATGATGTGGTGTAGGAAGGGATTCTCCGTGAAAGGGATTCTCCATATAGAGGTTGGCCAATGAGGGCAAGAATTTGGCCCCCATCAGACAACCCCTGACCTGGAGGAAGTAAGACAAAATAATTATGGGTTAGCATCCATTGTCACATCCAGAATGTATTGTTTCAAATCTTGGGAATAATTGCTATAACTATTTAGGTGATGACTCAATGCTAAAATAGCTTTATCATGAGGTATATTGCTATATAATGAGGTTATATCACAAGAAACCCAAATATTGTCACCATGCCATTACAGTGCCCTTGGATCACCATTAAAAAAAATATATATATTACGGGTTGTATCTGGTTTTTCACCCGGACATAAAACCGTAGTAGATTACGGTTTTGGAGACAGGAAAAAAACTGATAAAACCGTAAATGATGCAAAACGTACACAGCCAGATGCTACGGTTGGCATACGGTTTTCTATGAAATGTCTATACATACAGTTTGCAATACGGTTCCATACGTTTTTTTCACTGAAACCGGATACGGGAACCGTATTGCAAAAACGAGATGTGAATGCAGCCTTAGAGAATTTGGTAAACGATAACATGTTTTTCAGGTACAAAGTTCAGACCCTTGGTTAGTACATTTATTTGGTCCCTGATAAGAATGGTGGCAGACATATAAATATTTGTGAAATCCTCAATAGCAGTGTGCTGAGAGGAATCGTTTTTTTCACACTATAATTTTCCTTGCGGATCTCACATAGCATGTTCTTTGCGGATTTTCCCTTGTACTTGCGGCCAGATATTCTTGTAATCTTTCTCTTTGTTGTATATCGGTTTGCGTTTATTTCTAAATCATTACGTAGGGTGGTGAAGTCCCAGAATACACACACCTGTTGACTCTAGGTCAGGGGTGGTCCGATGTGGGCCAAATTCTAACCCTCATTGGCCAACCTTCATATGCCCTGGTGGGAGGAAAGACGCATCTTCACCCCGGAGAATCCTTTCCTGCGCCACATAATCTGGGACACTGGCTATATAGACAACATCCTTATCATGTGGCATGGAGACTGGACCACCGGACTGGAAACCCTTTTCTTTGAGTTTTTTAAATGACAACAAGGATAATTTAAAATTCACTTTGGAAATAGGTGAATCTATCTATCTTTATTGATTCAGAATTGATAGGGGATTCCCAGTCGGGAAAAATATTATCTAAGCTGTATAGGAACAGTATTTTGGGCAATACCCTTTTACATGCAAAGAGTGCCCATGAGATACATGCTATCAGGAACCTTCCAAAGGGTTAATTCATTACAGCTAGACATATATGCTCGGAAGAAGGTTTTTTCAAGAAGAATGTGAACAAGTGGAAAAAACGATTATTGAAAAGGGGATATGCCCAGGGTTACATAAATGATGGCAGACAGACAGTTTCTTCCAAACCTAGGTCAGCTTATCTGTATAAAGGTAAAAAGTCACAGATAGAATATTCTAAAAATGTTACAATTCCTAAAGAAAGCCCCAATGTAGTTTTCCCCACTACATTCAGTAAGGAATACTCACAGGTAAAAACTATAATTAAAAAATACATACCGATTTTTAAACAAGACATCCATTTAGAACGCATTCTTGAGCAAAGTTGTACATTCGTAGCGAAGCGAAATTGTACCTTAGGTAATCAGTTATTTCCAAGTTTCTACCAAGACAATATGGGCAACACAAATAGAAGAACAAAAAGACATGTGGCTACCGTATAAGGGCAAGGTACCTTGCGGTAGGTCATGGTGTAATATTTGAAAACCTATGGTACCGACAGCTACCTTCAAATCCGAGGTCACACAACAAATGTATGCTTTAGATACTTATTTGTCATGCGAATAATCATTTGTAGTTTACTGCATCACGTGTGAAATGTGCAAATTGCAATACATGGTGTCTACATCCAGGAAAGTGAAAAAGCGAATAGTGGAACATATAGCGGGAGCGAAGTCTTCAACCTGGTTTCCCTGGTTGAACTTGATGGACATATGTCTTTTTTTGACCGTACTAACTATGTAACTATGTAACCAGTATTCACATTAGGACTATGTAAGGATCATCAAAGCACTTTAAAGAGTGTCACGATTACTGAAATGAAAGTGGTTGTTCTGGAACATGTCAGCAAGCCCGTACGCTGGGGTGATTGGGTGAAAAAACCACACACCAGGGAGGCCTTTTGGATATTAACCCCTTAAGGACCAGAGCGTTTTTTGCAAATCTGACCACTGTCACTTTAAACATTAATAACTCTGGAATGCTTTTAGTTATCATTCTGATTCAGAGATTGTTTTTTCGTGACATATTCTATTTTAACTTAGGGGTAAAATGTTGTTATGTTAACTTGCATCCTTTCTTGGTGAAAAATCCCCAAATTTGATGAAAAAAATGAAAATTTAGCAATTTGCATTTTCTTGTAGACCCAATTTTTGCAAGGGGTAAAAAGGAGAAAATTTTTACTTGTATTTGAAACCCAATTTCTCTCGAGTAAGGACATACCTCATATGTCTATGTAAAGCGTTCGGCGGGCGCAGTAGAGGGCTCAGAAGGGAAGGAGCGACAAATGGTTTTTGGGGGGCATGTCACCTTTAGGAAGCCCCTATGGTGCCAGGAGAGCAAAAAAAAAAAAAACATATGGCATATCATTTTGGAAACTAGACCCCTCGGGGAACGTAACAAGGGGTAAAGTGAACCTTAATACCCCACAGGTGATTCACGACTTTTGCATATGTAAAAAAAAAAAAAAAAAAAATGCTTGGTTTCCCAAAAATTTTACATTTTTAAAAAGGGTAATAGCAGAAAATACCCCCCAAAATTTGAAGCCCAATTTCTCCAGATACAGAAAACACCCCATATGGGGGTGAAAATTGCTCTGCTGGCGCACTACAGGTCTCAGAAGAGAAGGAGTCACATTTGGCTTTTTGAAAGCAAATTTTGCTCTATGGTGCCAGAACAGCAAAAAAAACAAAAAACACATGGCATACCATTTTGGAAACTAGACCCCTCGGGGAACGTAACAAGGGGTAATGTGAACCTTAATACCCTACAGGTGTTTCACGACTTTTCCCGACGAATCAGGGCGATCGCGAGGTGGCACCTCACCCCTGCTGGCTATGGCTGTTCGGGGCCGTCTCTGATGGCCCCAATCAGCCAGTAATTCCGGGTCACTGGAGACCCGATTGACCCGGAATCTGCCGCAGATCGCTGGACTGAAGTGTCCAGCGATCTGCGGCCATCGCCGACATGGGGGGGGTCATCATGACCCCCCTGGGCGATATGCCCCGATGCCTGCTGAACGATTTCAGCAGGCATCGGGCACCGGCTACGCTCCAGATGGCTGCGGGGGGGTGGGAAAGCACATGACGTCATGTGTCCTTAAAGAGGTACTCCCCTGGAAAATATTTTTTTTTTTAAATCAACTGGTGCCAGAAAGTTACAGATTTTTAAATTACTTCTATTAAAAAAATCTTAATCCTTCCGGTACTTATCAGCTGCTGTATGCTCCAGAGGAAGTTCTTTTTTTTAAATTTCTTTTCTGTCTGACCACAGTGCTCTCTGCTGACACCTCTGTCCATTTTAGGAACTCTCCAGCGCAGGATAAGTTTGCTATGGGGATTTAATCCTACTCTGGACAAGTTCCTAAACTGGACAGATGTGTCAGCAGAGAGCACTGTGGTCAGACAGAAAGGAAATTCAAAAAGAAAATAACTTCCTGTGGACAATACAGCAGCTGATAAGTACTGGAAGGGTTAAGATTTTTAAATAAAAGTAATTTACACATCTGTTTAACTTTCTGGCACCAGTTGATTTAAAAAAAGAGAAGATGGAGACCGGTAGCTTACCTGAAGATGGCATGGGGACCGAAGATCATGGTGGAGACTGCAGAGATCCCGGCTCAGGTAGGGAAACATCGTGGGGGGGCGGGATGAAAGTGAAAGTAAAACGATCTTTACTTTGGCAACCACTAGGAAGGCATGCTGTCTGAGCATGCTGGGAGTTGTAGTTTTGCAACACCTGGAGGGTCACAGTTTGGATACCACTGTTACAGTGGTGCCCAAACGGTAGCCCTCCAGATGTTGCGAAACTACAACTCTCAGCATGCCTAGATTGCCCAGGCATGCTGGGAGTTGTAGTTCTGTAACATCTGTCCCTTCAGAATTTGCAATTATAATGAAATTTTTAAAAATTGCTGCTCTACTTTGAAGCCTTCTAATTTTTTCAAAAAGTAAAAATATGTCCATTTTATGATGCCAACATAAAGTGGACATATTGTATTTTTGAAGAAAAATAAAATGCATTTGGAAAATCCATTTTCCTTACAAGTAGAGAGCTTCAAAGTAAGAAGAATTCAAAATTTTCATGAAATTTGGGGATTTTTCCCCAAAAAAAGGATGCAAGTAATGCCGAAAATTTACCACCAAAATAAAGTAGAATATGTAATGAAAAAACTCTTAGAATCAGAATATTCGGTAAAAGCGTTTTAGAGTTATTAATGCGAAAAGTGACGGTGGTCAGAATAGCGAAAAAGGGCTCAGTCCTTAAGGTGAAAAAGGGCTGCGTCCTTAAGGGGTTAAAGATAGATACAAGGAATCCAAGGGGTTTGAACTACAGGACAGATAGTATGTATTTTTATTAATTTCCTCTATAAGGGTTAATATATAAATAGATTTTTTGGTATACCCTCAAATATATTCTAATGAGTTATTTCTTGTAATTTTTCAATTTTTTTTCTTTTCATTATATGCATGTTAGGTACTTATATGTATATCTAACTACATATAAGTATATTGTGATTAGTTTTTTCACCAAGGGTTAATATTGTGGTAGCATGCGAACAGTGCTGATTGTACAGGCATGTCAGTGAGGAAGGGGTGGACCCCACAGACATAGTATTCTATATATATATATCGTGTCTAATGTTATATGTAGAGATGAGCGAACTTACAGTAAATTCGATTCGTCACGAACCTCTCGGCTCGGCGGTTGCTGACTTTTCCTGCATAAATTAGTTCAGCTTTCCGGTGCTCCGGTGGGCTGGAAAAAGTGTATACAGTCCTAGGAAAGAGTCTCCTAGGACTGTATCCACCTTTTCCAGCCCACGGGAGCACCTGAAAGCTGAACTAATATTTATGCAGGAAAAGTCATCAACTGCCGTGTCGAGAAGTTCGTGACGAATCGAATTTACTGTAAGTTCGCTCATCTCTAGTTATATGTACAAGCCTTGATAAAGACAGCAGCGAAACACGTTGGTTTTAAACATTGTGGGGGAGATTTATCAAAACCGGTCCAAAGGAAAAGTTGCCCAGTTGTCCATAGCAACCAATCAGATCGCTTCTTTTATTTTTAACAAGGCCTCTCCAAAATGAAAGAAGCGATCTGATTGGTTGCTATGGGCAACTTTTCCTATGCACAGGTTTTGATAAATCTCCCCGTGTGTTTAGTCCACCGGACATTTTAAGATTTTCAAATAAAGTGGATATGTTTTAATTCATCCCTAAGTGCTGGACTCTCTTCTGGTAAGGAGCTTTGTTTTTCCACTATATTATGAACTACACCAACTTTACAGCCCCTGTAGCATAGTCAAATTAAAAAAATTCCTGGAATACCCCTTTATTGTCTACCTCTAAAGTAGAGAGTGTGAATGGGATGTGAAGTAACAAACATGAGTGGCCATGTTACAGACTTGGGGGGAGATTTATCAAAACCTGTACAGAGGAAAAGTTGCTGAGTTGCCCATAGCAACCAATAAGATCGCTTCTTTCATTTTTGAAAAGGCCTTTGAAAAATGAAAGAAGTGATCTGATTGGTTGCTATGGGCAACTCAGCAAGTTTTCCTCTGGACAGGTTTTGATAAATCTCCCCCCTTGGTCGGTACACTGGTAGGATGCTGGCAACGGACACCCAGTTGATCAACTGTTTGGCACCTCCTCCCTAGTTAAAACTACATTGTTAACAGGATTAGAAGCAGATTGCTCTGTTCACTGTGTACTAGCTGTTCTGAATATCTGTGCTGAAGGAAATGCCTTTAAGGGGTATTCTGGCCCAAATACATCTTATCCCCTATCCAAATCATAGGGGATAAGATGTCTCATCACGGGGAGTCCCGCCGCTGGGGACCCCCACAATCTGTCATTCAGCACCCACCTTTGCGAGCTCTCCGCAGCGCTGGAGGCTCCACAGGGCCAGAGTATAGTGACGTCACGACTCCGCCCCCGTGTGATGTCACGCCCAGCCCGCCCCCTCAATGCAAGTCTATGGGAGGGGACGTGACGGCCGATTGTTTGCGGGGGACAGATTACAGGGGTCCCCAGCGGCAGGACCCCCGTAATCAGAAATCTTATCCTATATCCTTTGAATAGAAGATAAGATGTATTAGGGTCAGAGTACCCCTATAAGGGTGTATTCACAGGGGATCCTGAACATATTTGATACACGATTTGAAGCTGCAGATTTAATGCTGCAGAGTTTAATGTAAACTAAATGACTGTACACAGCTTCAAATCTGCAGTGTTATATCCTGCGCATCAAATATGCTCAGGATACTATACATGTGAATACATTATGAGGGTAGGGTAATTTTGCTGTATATTTTGTTGTGTATTTGAAGTAAGTGGGTAGGAAAATACGCAGCAACAAATACACAGTTAAATATGGCATGTGGGACCCTATCCTAATGGGGTATTCCCGATATGTTTTTATTTATTTTTTTATGTTGCTGTGCCCGATATAGCAAAAAGAAAAAAAAAATACATACTCACCTAACTTGTTCCCTTGCAGCTTCCCCTAGGACGTCTTTCTAGTCCATGCTTGTTGCTCTTCTTTCTACTTCCAAGATGGAGCAGTCAAGCGCCGATAACGCTGATCACAGGCGTGTTAATACACGCCAGTGATCAGCATAGGAGATCAGTGTGTGCAGTGTTATAGGTCCCTATGGGACCTATAACACTGCAAAAAAAATAAAAAAGTCAAAAAAAAGTGTTAATAAAGGTCATTTAACCCCTTCCCTAATAAAAGTTTGAATCACCCCCCTTTTCCCATAAAAAAAAATAAAATAGTGTAAATAAAATTAAACATTTGTGGTATCACCGCGTGAGTAAATGTCCCAACTATAAAAATATATTGTTAATTAAACCGCACAGTCAATGGCGTATGCGCAAAAAAATTCCAAAGTCCAAAAAAGCGTCTTTTGGTCACTTTTTATACCATTAAAAAAAATGAATAAAAAGTGATCAAAAAGTCCGATCAAAACAAAAATCGAAACAATAAAAACTTCAGATCACGGCGCAAAAAATGAGCCCTCATACCGCCCTGTATGTGGAAAAATAAAAAAGTTATAGGGGTCAGAACAGGACATTTTTAAACGTATACATTTTCCTGCATGTAGTTATGATTTTTTCCAGAAGTACGACAAAATCAAACCTATATAAGTAGGGTATCATTTTAACCGTATGGACCTACAGAATAATGATAAGGTGTAATTTTTACCGAAATATGCAGAAACGGAAGCCCACAAAAGTTACATAATGGTGTTTTTTCTTCGATTTTGTCGCACAATGATTTTTTTTTTTACGTTTTGTCGTGAAGTTTTCGGTACAATGACTGATGTCACTGCAAAGTAGAATTGGTGACGCAAAAAATAAGCCATAATATGGATTTTTAGGTGGAAAATTGAAAGGGTTATGATTTTTAAAAGGTAAGGAGGAAAAAACAAAAGTGCAAAAAACGGAAAAACCCTGAGTCCTTAAGGGGTTAAAGGGGTACTCCACTGGAAAACATTTTCTTTTATATCAACTGGTGCCAGAAAGTTAAACAGACTACTTCTATTTAAAATCTTAATCCTTACAGAATTTATAAGCTGTTGTATTCTCCACCGGAAGTTGTGTAGTCTGTCCACAGTGCTCTGTCTGTCCATGTTAGGAACTGTCCAGAGCAGGAGAGGTTTGCAATAGGGATTTGCTCCTACTATGGACAGTTCTTGACATGGACAAAGGTGTCAGCACAGAGCACTGTGGTCAGGCAGAAAATAAATTAAAAAAGAAAAGAACTTCCTGTGAATCACTTATACAGCAGCTAATAAGTACTGGAAGGATTAAGATTTTTAAGTAGAAGTAATTTATAAATCTGTTTAACTTTGTAGCACCAGTTGATAAAAAAAAAAATTTTTCATTACAAAAAAAACCTTTATGCAGTGGTGAGGTTATGCTGGGAGTTGTAGTTTCACTCATCATAACTGTAGAACTGACAAGCGACTACAGCTCTGATAGGACATAGTGAGGAGAATGTACAATGATCTCAGTGACTACAGGTGACGTCTTCTCTATAGTCTTCCCTTATCTAATTCAGATGGTACATACCGCCTGGTCCAGCTAAAACTTCTCTCTGCAGAATGTGACGCCCAGACGTCTCCTCACTATGTCAGCGCATTCTCATCCTCTATATGAATACAAGTATTATAAACGTGCCAGACACTGTATCCTCTAAATATAATACTACTATACACTATACTCTTTGATTATAAACCTTTCATACACCATACCCACTGAATACTACCACACACTGTACATTCTGAATATAATATCAACACATATTGTACACTCTGAATCTGCCACATACGGTACCCTCTGAATATACCGCCACACAATGTACCGTCTGAATATAAATCTGCCACATACTGTACCCCCTGAATATAAATCTGCCACATACTGTACCCTATGAATATACTGCCACACACTGTATCCTCTGAATATAAATCTGCCACATACTGTACCCTCTGAATATAAATTTGGTGGTGTTGCTAGTGGATGATGGGGGTCCTAGTACTGGGGAGGTGTTGCTGGAGGATGATGAGGGTGCTACTGGCCATCCCCCCTGGCAGTATCACCCCCATCATCCATCGGCAGGATCATCCTCCTGCCAGGAGCACCCCCATCATCCACCATCAGGATCTGCTGATGAAGGTGCTGCTGCTGGGGGGGGGGGGGGGGGGGATTGCTGGTGGATGAGAGTGCTACTGCCAGGGGGGGAGCATTAGGTAGGCAGCAGTTCCCCCACATTAGGTAGGCAGCAGTTCCCCACATTAGGTAGGTAGCAGTTCCCCCAAATTAGGTAGGTAGCAGTTTCCCCACATTAGGTAGCATAGATTCCCCACATTTGGTACCAGTTACCCCACATTAGGTAGTAATTTCCCCACATTAGGTAGCACAGATTCCCCACATTAGGTAGCACAGATTCCACACATTAGGTAGCATAGATTCCACACATTAGGTAGCAGTTTCCCCACATTAGGTAGCATAGATTCCCCACATTTGGTAGTAGCTTCCCCCCCCCCATTAGGCTGCAGGTTCCCTTGCATGTTCCGCACAATAGGTCAAAGTGTCCCCACTTTAGATCACTGATTCAAACAAACCCCCCCCCCTCCCCCCACACAAAAAAACCACACACACACACACAACACAGAGACACACACACACATACAGATAGATAGTCAGAGAGACACACACTCACAGAGAGACACAGACAGAGAGCCACACACAGACAGAGAGCCACACACAGACAGAGAACCACACACAGACAGAGAACCACACACAGACAGAGAGCCACACACAGAGATAGCGACAGACACACAAACACAAAGAGAGACACACAAACAGAGAGAGTGAGACAGACACACACTCACTCATCCATCCAGCGCAGCGCTCCTTCTCTCCGGGCGCTCTGCGAGTGACGTCACATCCTCCTGCACCGGCCCTGCGGAGGGACGTCGGACCGGTGCAACAGAAGACGTGGGGTCAGGCTGGTTCACTGTGCAGGTGACGGGGGGGGGGGGTGCTAGTACGGAGGTGCAACAAGTGAGGACCGGGGGGGGATGCTATTACAAAGACAGCGCAAGTGGGGGCCAGGGGAGTGCTGCTAGTACGGAGACAGGCAGCGCAACTGAGGAACGGCGGCGTACCTGGTGTCACCCCGGTCGCAACGCCACTGTCACTGTATGTATGTTCCATCATCACGTCCAAACGGCTAAAGATATTGGGGGACATTTATCATTGTTTGCTTTAGTAAGCGAGTTCTGTAGGCATTTTTTTTTTGCTTTGGGTTTGCTTATCTGTGACATATTTATTATAATATCACGGTGGGGGTTGATAAATTTGGCTCACATAAGCAAAAACCAATAAAATCACTTTGGAATACCATTTTCCTAGCACACCTAAGCAAGAAAAAAATGTGTGTGTGTTTATTACATTCCCTTACTACTTTTTTCCCCCTGAATGTACAAACCCATATTTATTTATTTTTTTCATTTCAGATCAGTCCATCCTGAGAGCTACTTCAGATTTGGTGGACTACGATGACCAGCGTTTTTTTTTGTTTAATATTAACAACATTTTGTAACAAGGGCTTGTGAAGGGAGTGTTTTTTGGAATAAAAAGTTTTTTAAATGTGTTTTTTATTTTATTTACTTTACAGGTTTAGTAGTAGGAGTTGTCTTATAGATGGAGTCCATTACTAAGCCGGGGCATAGAGTTAGCCCCAAAAACAGCTAGCACTGGCCCCAAATGATTACCCCGGTACCCACAGCCACAGGAGTGCCGGGAAGAGCGGTTATCAACAGGCCCGGATCGTCAAAAATGGTACTCCTGGGCCTAGGCGGTAACAGGCTGCCATTATTTAGGTTGAAGAGGGCCAGTAACAATGGTCCTTGCCCACCATGGTAACATTGGGCTGTTGCTGTGTGGTTGGTATCTGGCTGACCTGGATTTTTTCCTCCCCATGTGCATTACCTTACATTTATCATTGTTGAACCTCATTTGCCACTTCCCATCCCAAATCTCTAATCTATCCAGATCCAGTTGTAAAAGTGCACTGTCCTCTATTGTGTTTACCGCTTTACAGAGTTTAGTATCATCTGCAAAGATTGTTACTTTACTATTCAACCCCTCTACAAGGTCATTAATAAATATATTAAATAGAACAGGACCCAAGACGGACCCCTGTGGTACCCCACTAGTAACAGTCACGCAATCAGAATAAGTAGCATTAATAACCACCCTCTGTTTCCTATCACTGAGCCAGTTACTTACCCACTTACACACATTGTCCCCCAGCCCGACCCTTCTCATTTTATGCACCAACCTTTTATGTGGCACCGTATCAAATGCTTTGGAAAAATCCAGATATACGACATCCAGAGATTCCCCCTGGTCCAGTCTGGAGCTCACCTCCTCATAGAAGCTGATCAGGTTAGTTTGACAGGACCGATCCCTCATAAAGCCATGCTGATATGGAGTCATACATTTATTTGTATCAAGATATTCCAAAATAGCATCTTTTAGAAAACCCTCAAACAATTTACATACAACAGAGGTTAAACTAACAGGTCTATAATTCCCCGGGTCACCTTTTGTTCCCTTTTCAAATATTGGTACCACATTTGCTATGCGCCAGTCCAGGGGAACAGTCCCTGTCGCTATTGAGTCCCGGAATATTAAAACTAGGGGTCTGTCTATATAACTTAATTCCTTTAGAACACGGCGGTGAATGCCATCAGGACCTGGTGATTTGTCGGTTTTGAATTTTTGTAGGCAGCACTGTACTTCTTCCTGGGTTAGACAGGTGACCTGTACTGGGGGGTTTACCTTATCACACTGTATCACCTGGCATCACCTGGCATTTATCACACTGTATCACCTGGCATTTACCTTATCACACTGTATCACCTTATCACCTGGCATTTCATTTTCCTTGGTGAATACAGTGGAGAAGAATTTGTTTAATATATTTGCTTTTTCCTGATCCCCGTTTATAATTTCTTCCTCATCATTTTTTAAGGGGCCCACACTTTCATTTTTGACCCATTTGCTATTAATATAGTTAAAGAACATTTTGGGGTTAGTTTTACTCTCTTTGGCAATGAGTCTTTCTGTATTTATTTTTGCGGCGTTTATTTATTTTTTTACATATTTTACATTTTTCTCTATAGCTTTTTAATGCTTCTTCACTGCTGTCCTATTTTAATATTTTAAATGCTTTATTTTTGTCATTTATTGCCCCTTTAATGTTTTTATTCATCCATATTGGTTTTCTTTTATTTCTGACGCTTTTATTCCCATAAGGTATATATTTATTACAGTGATAATTTAAGATATCTTTAAAAGTCTCCCATTTAGTGTCAGTATTCCTGTTTATGAGGACAATATCCCATTTTATATTGTTAAGGGCTTCTCTGAGCTGATCAAACTTTGCCTTCCTAAAGTTCTTTGTTTTTGTGGCCCCTCAAGAGATTCCCTTATTGAAGAACAAGTTATAATGTATTATATTATGGTCACTATTTCCCAGGTGTCCTTTTACCTGCACATTAGTTATTCTGTCAGGTCTGTTGGTTAATATTAAGTCTAGTAGGGCGCCCCCTCTGGTCGGGCTCTGCACCATTTGGGACAGATAATTGTCTTTAGTTATAGTCAGAAATCTGTTTCCTTTTTTTAGATTGACAGGTCTCAGTCTCCCAGTTTATATCAATTTATAAAGTCCCCCATATTACCACATCATTTTGATTTGCTGCTTTATTTATTTGCCTCAGTAATTGATCTTCTGCCTCTTCCATTATGTTTGATGGCTTATAACAAACCCCTATAAGAATTTTTTTTTTATCTCCATATATTTCTACCCATAATGCCTCCACATTATCGTCCCCCTCCCATATATCCTCCCGCAGTGCAGCCTTCAGACCTGATTTCACATACAGACAAACTCCTCCCCGTTTCCGTTTTATCCGATCCTTCTTGAATAGACTATAACCCAGGATGGGTGAGGACCATTGTTACTGACCCTCCCCAGCCTCAATAATGCCAGCCTGTTCCCACCTAGGCCCAGGAGCGCCATATTTGATAATAATTGGGGGACAGTGCTAGCTGTTTTTGGTGCTAACGCTAAGCTCTGGCTTAGTAATAGATTCTGTCTATAAGACATCTTCCACTACTAAGCCTGTAAAGTAAATAAAAAAAAACACTGATCATTGTCATAGTCCACAGGATACACGGATATGAAATGAGAAGGAAAAAAAACAAGGAAAATAGGTTATTACATTTATTGTAACCCACCCGCACATTTCTCGCCCACACTGCACCGCATGACTACAACTCCCAGCATGCCCTTACAGTAAGGACATAATGGAAGTTTTAGTCATGCAGCAGGGTTGGGGGGAGATGTGCAGGCAGGTGACAAGCTAGTCTCCTGCCCCCACTGCATGACTACAACTCCCAGCATGCCCTTACAGTAAAGAAATGCTGGGAGTTGTAGTAACGAAGCACAGGAGGGTGACCAGCTTGTCATCCGCCTGCCCATCTAACACACTCCCCCCATGCCACACAACTACAATTCCCAGCATGTCCTTACAGTAAGGACATGCTGGGAGTTGTAGTAGTGCTGCGTGGGCGGGAGATGTGCGGGCGGGTGACAAGCTTGTCACCTTCCTGTACATCTCCTACCTGCTCGCCCCACCGTGCCTGTGAGAATGAAAGTAAAAAAAAAGTTGCACAAAAAGTCTCACCAGCGAATTTTTGTGTGACTTTTACCCCTTATGAAAAGGAAAAGTTGGGGTCTACACCAGCCTGCTAGTATAAAAAAAATTTACACTAACATGCAGGTGTTGCCCCATACTTTTTATTTTCACAAGAGGTAAAAGGAAAAAAAGATCCCCAAAATTTGTAACGCAATTTTTCCTGAGTACAGAAATACCCCATATGTGGGTGTAAAATACTCTGCGGGTGCACAATAAGGCTCAGGAGTGAGTGCACTAAGTACATTTGGGGCCTATATTGTTGATTTACACAGGGATGGCTGATTATACAGCGGTTCTGACAAACGCAAAAGAAAAAAAATACCTACATGTGACCCCATTTTGGAAACTACACCCCTCAAGGAACGTAACAAGGGTACAGTGAGCCTTAACACCCCACAGGTGTTTGACGAATTTTCATTAAATTTGGATGGGAAAAAAAAAATTATAATGTTTTTCCACTAAAATGCTGTTGTTACCAAAAATTTTTCATTTTCACATGGGAAAATAGGAAAAAGTCCCCCAAAATTTGTAACCCCATTTCTTCTGAGTAAGAACATACCCCATATGTGCATGTAAAGTGCTCTGCGGGCGAACTACAATGCTCAGAAGAGAAGGAGCACCTTTGGGCTTTTAGTGAGAAAATTTGTCAGGAATTGAAGGCCATGTGTGTTTACATGGACCCTCCCCACATGTGACCCCATTTTGGAAACTTCCCCCCTCACGTAATGTAATAAGAGGTACAGTGAGCATTTACGCCCCACAGGTGTCTGACAGATTTTTGGAACAGTGGTCCGTGAAAATTTTAAATTAGATTTTTCATTTGCGCAGCGCACTTTTCCAAAGATCTGTCAAAAACCAGTGGGGTGTAAATGCTCACTGCACGCCTTATTAAATTCTATGAGGGGGGTAGTTTCCAAAATGGGGTACATGTGGGGGGGGGTCCACTGTTCTGGCACCACGGGGGGCTTTGTAAACGCACATGGCCCCTGACTTCCATTCCAAACAAATTCTCTCTCCAAAAGCTCAATGGCGCTCCTCCTCTTCTGAGCATTGTAGTTCACCCGCAAAGCACTTTACATCCACATATGGGGTATTTCCATACTAAGAAGAGATGGCATTACAAATTTTGGGGGGCATTTTCTCCTATTACTCCTGGGGGAAAAACAGCATTTTAGTGAAATATTTTTTTTTTTTCCATTTACACATCGGAAAAGTCGTCAAACACCTGTGAGGTGTTAAGGCTCACTGTACCCTTGTTACGTTCCTTGAGGGGTGTAGTTTCCAAAATAGTATACCATGTGATTTTTTTTTTCTGTTCTGGCACCACAGAGGCTTCCTAAATGTGACATACCCCCCAAAAACCATTTCAGAAAAACTCACTTTCCAAAATCCCATTGTTGCTCCTTCCCTTCTGAGCCCTCTAGTGCACATATGAGGTATTTTCTTGCTCAAGAGAAATTGGGTTACAAATTTTAGGAAGATTTCTCTCCTTTTACCCATTGTAAAAATTCAAAAACTGGGTCTTCAAGAACCTGCCAGTGTAAAAAATTAAGATTTTGAATTTTCTCCTTCACTTGCTGCTTTTCTTGTGAAACACCTAAAGGGTTAAACTTACTGAATGTCATTTTGAATACTTTGAGGGGTGCAGTTTTTATAATGGGGTCATTTATGGGGTATTTCTAATAATTTTGTGAAAAATTTGAAGCCCTCTGATGTCTTCCAAAATTAAAAACATGTCAACTTTATAACGCCAACATAAAGTAGACATATTGTATATGTGAATCAATATATGATTTATTTGGAATGTCCATTTTTCTTATAAGCAGAGAGTTTCAAAGTAAAAAAAAATTCAAAATTTTAACATTTTTCATCAAATTTTGGAATTTTTCACCAAGAAATGATGCAAGTATCGACGAAATTTTACCACTAACATAACGTAGAATATGTCACGAAAAAACCATCTCGGAATCAGAATGAAAAGGAAAAGCATCCCAGAGCTATTAATGCTTAAAGTAACAGTGGTAAGATTTGCAAAAAAGGGCTGCGTCCTTAAAGGGGTACTCCGGTGGTCAACGTGTTATTCCGTTTTTGACTTACCCCATTTGTTTTGTTTCATTTCTATTCTTGTTGTTTAGCCTACTCTATTTCCGTTCTTTGTTGTCTTTTTATCCTCCACTTTGTTTTCCTATCTTTGCTTCTATTTCCTGTTTCTTGCTGTGCTGAAAACTACAAATCCCAGCATGCCACATGCCTTGCTGGTTTGGGGCAGCTCCTTTTTTTTGTTTGTTCCGACTTTTACCCATCCTACTATTTTCCCTGGTCAGCCCCCTTATACACAGCACACTAATATAATCAGCCTTGGTTGGGATACACTGGCATACACACACAAAAAACTCCCAGCATGTGTCATTCAGAAGTCTTCAGTCTGTGGTATAACACCAGCATGCTGCCTCTGTAGTCTTCTGGGGGTTGTAGTTCACCACACCTCTGTAGGGCATACACCAGTGTTTCCCAACCAGGGTGCCTCCAGTTGTTGCAAAACTAACTCCCAGTATGCCCTGACAGCCTTTGGGCATGCTAGGAGTTGTAGTTTATCAACAGCTGGAGGCACACTGGTTGGGATACACTGGTGTAACATGATGTGTATGCTGTATTGGCTAGAACAGTGTTTCCCAACAAGTGTGCCTCCAGCTGTTGTAAATCTACAACTCCCAGCATGCCCAAAGTCTGTCAGGGCATGCTGGGAGTTGTAGTTTTGCAACAGCTGGAGGCACACTGGTTTGTAAATTAGCATAGACACACACACACAACAGGGACTACAACTCCCAGCATTTGTCATTCATGAGTCCCCCCTCCCCCTTCACATATAGAGATCATTCCCAGTATGAGATTTATTCCCCTGCAGTCCATACATCCCCAGCCCGTGCACCTTCTCATCCTCCCTGATCTTATCCTCCCTTATCTTATCATCTCTGTGCACTGTCCTGTGCAGACCTGCGTCCTTAGAATACAGAGCGGGAGGAGTGGAGGTGAGGAGTTGTGTACTCAGCTGGATGAGATGAGGGGGTGTGGCTTATTTTTCTCATGCAGACAGAGAAAAAAAATAAAAAAAAGCTGTGACATCTTGTCCACCACAGACTCAGAACTGTGGACAACAGTAAAAGAAAACCCTCTGAACTACAGAACTTCCTGCCCAACAAACATGTAAGAAAAACACACACATGCTGCAAAAACATAACACATGTAGCTTGCAAAAAAACAAAACTTACAAAGATGATGCCATATAGTAAAAAAAAAATTAACCACCGGAGTATCCCTTCAAGGTGAAAATTAGCTGCATCCTTAAGGGGTTAAAAATGCTGTCATAAGCAAGTTTGTAAGCCAGGTCTGACCTTGATTACACTTGCGACTTTTTAAAGGGGGCTTGCGATTTTTATTTGCCTATGTGCAACTTTTGCAATGATAAATCCTGGACCACTGCAAAGTAAAAACTAAAAATTGCTTAGGTGAGGCAGATTGGAATTTTTTGCTTACCCACAAAAGTTGCACAAAAAATTGCTTAGACAACAACAAAAAACATGGTCTCAAAAGGCTGGAGGTGCTCAACCCCAAATGTGGTTGTGCATTTATACTGGGGGAGCAGATCCTGCCCTAGTCCGTTGCTAGGGGCAATCCCCAGCATAAAAATGCATACAATGGAGGATGCCTGCAGCGGACCACAAGTGCCACAGTAGAATCCTACACCAGATAGACAGTGTGGATGTGTAACAATTAGAATAATACAATACAGGAATATGGGTGCACAACTGTGGTAGATGTATACAATGACATTGGCTATCCCTCAACACTGATATTAAAATTGAGACATTCGCCAGTATATCCTTATATGAAGGACATACCAGACCCCGCACACCAATGCCAAGGTTTCTCAAATGGCCCGGGACCTAGCGCTAAATTTACCTGTGCGCGATAAGCAAAACAAGGGCCAGTGGGCAATTACCGCAGCATTAGGTCGACTCACAGAGTCCTCCCAGGTACCCTCCAGCATGGCTAAGCACACATACAATGGGAGGAGGGAGGCAAGCTGCAAGCCCCACCTAAGTTGGCTAAATATAGGTGCATGGCCTCACAGGTGCTACCTTGATGCTGCCTGGAAAATGTTCAAGGCACATTACATATGGAGTTTACACACCTCCAAGTATAAAATTTAAACAACAACAAAGAACGTGGTCTCAAAAGGCTGGAGGTCATGCACCTATATTGGCCAACTTATGTGGGGCTTGCAGCTTGCCTCCCTCCTCCCATTGTATGTGTGCTCAGCCACGCTGGAGGGTACCTGGGAGGACTCTGTGAGTCGACCTAATGCTGCCGTAATTGCCCACTGGCCCCTGTTTTGCTTATCACACACAGGTAGGTTTGGCACTAGGTCCCGTGCCATTTGAGAAACCTTGGCGTTGGTGTGCGGGCTCTGTTATGTCCTTCATATAAGGATATACTGGTGAATGGCTCAATTTTAACATCAGTGTTGAGGGATAGCCAATGTCATTGTATACATCTACCACAGTAGTGCACCCATATTCCTGTATTGTATTGTTCTAATTGTTACACATCCACACCGTCTATCTGGTGTAGGATTCTATTGTGGCACTTTTAGTCCGCTGCAGGCATCCTCCATTGTATGCATTTTTATGCTGGAGATCGCCCCTAGCAACGGACTACAAGGGCAGGATTTGCTCCCCCAGTATGAATGCAAAACCGCATTTCGGGTTGAGCACCTCCAGCCATTTGAGACCACTTTTTTTGTTGTTGTTTAAAAATTGCTTAGGCGCACGTGCAACATTTTGTGCAACTTATGTGAGCAAAAAAGCTGCTTAAATCCCTTGATAAATCTCCCTCATTAACATTAAACTTGGCACACATGTTACTTATATGTCAACAAACATAGGATAGGTAAATTAACCCTCACCCCCATTTGCCAGGGTCGGGTTTAATGTCCCATACAAGTCTATGGGAAATATATGTTAATACATAACTTCCAAACGGCTGGAGATATTTTGATAATACTTGGTCACATGTTATCTATGTGTCTACTAAAAATATAGAATAGTTAATTTAACCCTTAACTACCCCCATTTGTGAGGGTTGGGGTTTTTGTTTAAAGTCCCATGCAAATCTATGGAAAATGTATGTTCCCGCATAACTTCCGTACGGCTGGAGATATTTCAATAATACCTGGTTCACATATTACTTATATGTAAAAAAAATATATATGATAGTTAAATTAACCCTTACCTACACCCTTATATAAAAGATGTTTTTTTGTTTCAAGTCCCATGCAAGTATATGGGAAAAACATTCCAATTTATTAAAACCCAACACTCTAAGAAAATCAGGGCCGAAGTGTTCCATTAACCCCTTAAGACCCAGGCCCATTTTCACCTTCAGGACCCGGGCATTTTTTGAAAATCTGACAACTGTTACTTTAAACATTAATAACTCTGGGATGCTTTTACTTATTCTGATTCAGAGATTGTTTTTTCGTGACATATTCTACTTTATGTTATTGGTAAAATTTCACTGATATTTGCATCCTTTCTTGGTAAAAAATCTAAAAATGTCATGAAAATGTAGAAAATGTTGCATTTTTCTAACTTTGAAAGTCTCTGCTTGTAAGGAAAATGGATATTCCAAATAAATTATATATTTATTCACATATACAATATGTCTACTTTATGTTTGCATCAAAAAATTGACAAGTTTTTACTTTTGGAAGACACCATAGGGCTTCAAAGTTCCGCAGCATTTTTCCAATTTTTCTCAAGATTTTCAAAATCATACTTTTTCAGGGACCAGTTCAGGTTGGAAGTGGGTTTTAAGGGTCTTCATATTAGAAAAACCATATAAATTACCCCATTATAAAAACTGCACCCCCCAAAGTTTTCAAAATGACATTCAGTAAGTGTTTTAACCCTTTAGGTGTTTCACAGGAATAGCAGCAAAGTGAAGGAGAAAATTCTAAATCTTTATTTTTTACACTCGCATTCTTGTAGACCCAATTTTTTAGCGCTTGCAGGGGAGGTGACAGCTTGCCGCGGCTCGCATCTCATCAATTTAAAGCGCCGGCGGCCCGCATCTCATTAATTTAAAGCGCCAGCGGCATGCAGCTTATTCATTTAAAGCGCCGGCGGCTCGCAAATCATCTGCGGCTGACCATTCATTCGGGGGGCCCGACCGGTATTGCGGTATAGTAAATATTCACATCGTACAGAAAAAACATACACCGGTATTCGGTATGAACGATCAAAAAGTCCTATCAAAACAAAAATGGTACCAATGAAAACTGCAGACCACAGAGCAAAAAAATTATCCCTCATATAGCCCCATTGCCTCTTATCCGTCAGGCGGGCAATGTGTTTTTGGTTTTAATATACACTCACTAGAGTATTGTGGACTGCAGCCACAATATCTCTTCATAATGAAATTCACAAACATGCAGCAGCATGCAATCACATATAGGGTCTATCTGCAAATAATGGGTCAAGTTTAAACGTTGTGGCTCGATAAAAGTTTTAATATTTGATGGGAAGTATAGGGTTCTAGTGATTGGTTAGCGATCAATTGTATATAGCCTTGATTACAACCCACCATCCATAGGTCCTCCCACCCTCCCTTTTTTTAAATGTTTTATGTTATATGTTGTAATAGTCATTACAAAGTACAATTGGTGATGCAAAAAACAAGCCATTATATGGGTCTGTAGGTGCAAAATTTAACTCATTATGATTTTAGAAGGGGAGGAGGACAAAAGTGCAAAAATGAAAATTGTAACCTCTTAAGGACCAAGGACATACCGGTACGTCTTGGGGCCTTTCTCTTTCTATAAAGAGGGGCCGGGTCGGGCCCGGCCTCTAACAACGGCCGGGACCCGTGGCTAATAGCACGCTGCAATAATCGCGGTGACGCGCTCTATTAACCCTTTAGACGCAGCGTTCAAAGTTGAACGCCGCGTTTAAAGTGAAAGTAAATCACTGCCGGCTACCTCAGGGGGCTGTTTGGCATGTGCGCAGCGAAATCGCGGCATCTCGAACAGCTGTAGGACACGAGGAGGGTCTCCTACCTTGCCTCCTGGTGTCCGATCACCGAATGACTGCTCACTGCCTGAGATCCAGACATGAGCAGTCAAGCGGCAGAATCATTGATCACTGGTTTCCTATGAGAAACCATTGAACAATGTAAAAGATCAGTGTGTGCAGTGTTCTAGACCCCTATCTTCATTTTTTTACACTCGCATATTCTTGTAGACCCAGTTTTTGAATTTTTACAAGGGGTAAAAGGAGAGAAATTACCCTAAAATTTGTAACCCAATTTCTCTCGAGTAAGGAAATACCTCATATGTGTATGTCAAGTGTTCGGTGGGCGCAGTAGAGGGCTCAGAAGGGAAGGAGCAACAATGGGATTTTGGAGAGTGAGTTTTTCTGAAAGGGTTTTTGGGGGGCATGTCCAATTTAGGAAACCCCTATGGTGCCAGAATAGTGGACACCCCCACGTGACCCCATTTTGGAAACTACACCCCTCATGGAATTTAATAAGGGATGCAGTGAGCATTTACACCCCACTGGCGTTTGACAGATATTTGAAACCGTGGACTGTGCAAATGAAAAATTTTATTTTTCATTTTCACAGACCACTGTTCCAAAAATCTGTCATACACCAGTGGGGTGTAAATGCTCACTGCACCCCTTATTAAATTCCATGAGGAGTGTAGTTTCCAAAATGGGGTCACATATGGATATTTATTGTTTTGCGTTTATGTCAGAACTGCTGTAACAATCAGCCACCCCTGTGCAAATCACCTCAAACGTACATGGCGCACTCTCCCTTCTGGGCCTTGTTGTGCGCCCCCAGAGCACTTTGCGCCCACATATGGGGTATCTCCGTACTCGGGAGAAATTGCATTACAAATTTTGAGGGTCTTTTTTCCCTTTTACCTCTTGTGAAAATGAAAAGTATAGGGCAACACCAGCATGTCAGTGTTAAAAATTTAATTTTTAGACACTAACATGCTGGTGTAGACACCAACTTCACCTTTCCATAAGGGGTTAAAGAAGAAAAAGCCCCCCAAAATTTGTAAGGCAATTTCTCCCGAGTACGGAGATACCCCATATGTGTCCCAAAACTGTTGCCCTGAAATACGACAGGGCTCCAAAGTGAGAGAGCGCCATGCGCATTTGAGGCCTAAATTAGGGATTTGCATAGGGGTATTCTATGCCAATGATTCCCAAACAGGGTGCCTCCAGCTGTTGCAAAACTCCCAGCATGCTTGAACAGTCAATGGCTGTCCGGCAATACTGGGAGTTGTTGTTTTGCAACAGCTGGAGGCTCAGTTTTGGAAACAGTAGTGTACCAGACGTTTTTCATTTTTTTTGGGGAGAGGGGCTGTGTAGGGGTATGTGTATATGTAGTGTTTTTTACTTTTTATTTTAGGTTAGTGTAAGTATAGTGTAGTGTTTTTAGGGTACAGTCACATGGGCGGGGGTTCACAGCAAGTTTGCCGCTGGGAGTTTGAGCTGCAGCGCAAAATTTGCACCATCTCAAACTTGCAGCACTCACTGTAAACCTCCACCCATGTGAGTGTACCCTGTACATTCACATTGGGGGGAGGGGGCAAACATCCAGCTGTTGCAAACTCCGAGCATGCCCTTTGGCTGTCTGTGCATGCTGGGAGTTGTAGTTTTGCAACAGCTGGAGGCACACTGGTTTGGAAACACTAAGTTAAGTAATAAACTTTCAAGTGTTTTGCAACCAAACTTAGTGTTTCCAAACCAGTGTGCCTCCAGCTGTTGCAAAACTACAACTCCCAGCATGCATCAGGGATGTGGAATTCCTATCGCCCGATGCCCGAGACTAGCAGTTTTGGGTGTCGGGCAGGTGAATTTGTCCGGCCCTTAGCCCGGCTTCGGGCAAGCAGGGCCGGACCTGACAAGCGCGGTGGCGATCTGCAGTCTGTATGGAGCGGGCTGCAGACTCCTGCCCGCTCCATACTCTGCAGCCTGTGTCCTCCGAAGCAGAGCAGAGGAGATGAGAAGCTGTGTACAGTATTTGTCTTCTCTCCCCTGCTCTGCAGACGTGCGGGGGGAGATGAGGGGGGCGTGTCTTATTTCTCCCCGTGCAGACCTGCGTCCTCTGCCTTCGCTCCCCGCACGTCTGCACGGGGAGATGCATGCGGCGCTCACAGGGGAGTATGGAGCGGGCTCGGGATTCCTGCCCGCTCCGTACTCTGCAGCCCCAGGCTGTTCTCAGTAGCCGGGGGCCGCCGCTAATAGCCAGCATGCGGCGATCGCCGTGGCTGGCTATTAACCCTTTAGATCACCGCTGTCAAAGCTGACAGCGGCATCTAAAGGGACATGTGAATGCTCCCTGGTGGGCTAGTGGGGTGGATTGCCCCCCCCCCCGCAGCGTGGTCGCAGGGGGGCGATCCATTATGGAGGTAGCCGGAGGACTTACCTCTGCTTCCTCCAGTCCCAGCTCTGTCATTGATAGAGCCTGGCTGGACTAGGCTCTATCAATGGATCACAGAGCACACAGATTAATAGAGTTCAATAGAACTCTATTCATCTGTCTGAGGAATCTAATGATTCCTCATAAGTCTAATAAAGTGTAAAAAAAAATTAAAAAAAATTAAAAAAAATAAAAGTTTGAATAAAAGTTTGAAAGACACACATTAACCCAGTGGTCTTCAAACTGTGCCCCTCCAGATGTTGCAAAACTACAATTCCCAGCATGCCAGGACAGCCGTTGGCTGTCCGGGCATGCTGGGAGTTGTAGTTTTGCAACATATGGATGGCCACAGTTTGAAGAACAGTGCATTAACCCCTTCCATGTTAAAAGTTCAAATCACCCCCTTTTCCTATATAAAAACATGTAAACATAAAATAAAAATAAACATATTTGGTATCGCTTCGTGCGTAATTGTACAACTTATTAAAATATGACATTAAACGAGAAGTCCGATGCTCACAATAAAAAATAAACTAATCCCTAAATGTAGCCCCTGCTCATACCTTTTGATAGAGCCCCCAATCGCGTGATTCGGTCCAGCCATTCCCTTGCAACGCCGCTCTGAAATTCCCAATACTTCCGGGTTCTGGTCACATGTTTTTCAGCCTGAATGACTACATCTCCCACAATGCCCTGGTAGTATGTCCGGTCCTATTCTCCCTCCCTCTGCTCTTCCCTAGCGATAGGCGTTTGCTGAGCTGAGCCTATGGCAGCTCAGCTCAGCGCGCATAAATGAATAAATTACTTAGGGAGGAGAAGCAGACTCTGGGCTGTGAGGCCGGCACAGCCCGCAGTGACTCATGGGAGCGATGAGTCACCGGGCTAAGATGGCGCCGAATCATGAAGAAAACGCGGTCGAGCGTCATCAAAGGACCCAGCTTCCGGCCAGATGGAAAAGTCCGGGAAGAAGACGATATGGATAACGTGAGTACATTACAATTTAATATAACTTTGCTTCATGCTCCATTTCCCCCATAAAAGGTTTGCGTCGGAGTACTCCTTTAAGTATCCTGTACAGTAAATGTAAAAAAAATACCAAACCACAGATTTGCAATTTTTATAATATCCCAGAAAAAAAAAAGTTAAAAAGCGATTAAAAAGTCAGATCAATACCAAAATCTTACCGATACAAAAAACAGATTATGGCGCAAAAAATGAGCCCTCATATAGCCTGGTATGCGGAAAAAAATAAAGCTACAGGGGTTAAAAAATGGCAATTAAAATTTTTTTTGAAAAAGTTCAGAACTAGTAAAACATGACATAAACGATACAAATCTGATATTGCTGTAATCAGGCGCCTAAAGTATAAAACTAACATGTTACCTCAACCACAAGGTAAATGGCGCAGAAAAGAAAAACACCAAATCAGCAAAATTATCTTTTACTATTTTAACTTCACTTCCATTTATATATATATATATATATATATATATATATATATATATATATATATATACATATTGTATTTTTTTTGGTTCGGAGAATGTTATTGAAAAATTAAAAGGTATCATTATGGTAGGTAGTTATCATTATAGTAGGTATTTATGGCTATTATAGGGCGAGGAGGAAAGAACGAGAGCATAAAAGCGAAAATTGGCCCAGACAAGTGGATCGTCATGAGGGACAAGTAGATTTTGCTCCATTTTAGTCCCGTGGACAAGTAGTGTTTTATAAAATTTCCACACCCCTGATGCATGGTCTGTCAGTGCATGCTGGGAGTTATAGTTTTGCAACAATTGCAACAGCTGGAGGCACTGAGGTAGGAAACAGACAATGTTTCCCAACTAGTGTACCTCCAGTTGTTGCAAAACTACAACTCACAGCATGTCCAGACTGCCCAGGCATGCTGGAAGTTGTAGTTGAAGGATCAGATGTTGCCGAACTACAACTTCCAGCATGTTTGGGCAGTCTGGTATGCTGGGAGTTGTAGTTTTGCAACATCTGGAGGTCCACAGTTTGGAGACCACTGTATAATTGTCTCCAATCTGTGCTCTTCCAGATGTTACAGAACTAAAACTCCCAGCATGCCTGGACAGACTGAGCATGCTGAGATTTGTAGTTTTGCAACATCTGGAAGAGCACAGATTGGAGACCATTATATAGTGGTCTCCAAACTGTGGACCTCCAGATGTTGCAAAACTGCAACTCCCAGCATGCACAGAAAGCCAAAGGCTGTCTGGGCATGCTGGGAGTTGCAGTTTTGAAACTCCCAGAGGCAGCGGTGAGATCGCTTTACGGCGATCTCACTGCTGCCAATGAAGATGCCGCCCTGCTGCCGGAAACTCACCGCCGGGACGCACCACCGCCGGGTCCGCCTGGAGGACGCCGCTCGCGCCGGGAACGCTCGGGACACCGCATGGCCGGGTAAGTGACGCCGGGGGACGGGTAAGCGACACTTAGAGCGGTGTGTGTACCGATCCCTAAGTATTCTGCTAAGTATTCTGATAGCGAAACGCTGCTATCAGCTAGTCAGATTTGACTAGCTGATAGCAGCGATCGCTGGGGGTGGAACACGAAACCCCCCGTTGTCGCATGGCAAGATGGCTGGCTATCAGTGATAGCCACCATCTTACCGGGCGCTGCGGGATGCCGCGAGTAGCGGCAAAAATGTTCATGATGTACCTGGTACGTCATGGGTCGGGAACACCTTCCCACTCATGACGTACAGGTTGGGAAGGGGGTTAACAGGAAAACTGTCACATGTTTGCTCCTGAACTAACCACAGGATAGTGCGGGAGACGCGGATTCCTATGATCCCTACCTTGGCCGCCCGGCCGTTTGCCCGCAATCTTAATTTGATTATATCTCGAAATGTGGCTGTAACTGGCACAGGTGGGGTACAGAAACCCTGCCTGTGCCAGTTACAGACACATTTCCAGATATAATAAACCTAAGATTGCGGGTGAACGGCCAGGCGGATCCGGCCAAGGTAGGGACCATAGGAATCTGCGTCTCCCGCACTATCCATCAGTACCTGTAGTTAGTGCGGGAGCAAACATGTGACAGTTTTCCTTTAAGGACCAGGCCATTTTTTTTTTTTTATTTGACCTCTGTCACTTTATGCATTAATAACTCAGTTGCTTTTACTTATGAAATTAAGTCCGAGAATATTTTTTCATGAAAAATTCTCCTTTAAGATAGTGGTAAATTTCTGTCGACACTTGCATAATTTCTTGGTGAAAAATTCAAAAATTTCTTGAATTTTTTTAACATTTTGCATTTTTCTGCTTGTGAGGAAAATGGACATGCCAAATAAATTATATATTGATTCACAGATACATTATGTTGACATCATAAAGTTGACATGTTAAAATTTTTTTGACACATTAGATGGCTTCAAAGTTTAGCAACAATTGTTATATTTTTCCCAAAAATTTCAAAATCTGCATTTTTCAAGGACCAGTTCAGTTTTGAACTGAATTTCAGGGTCTTTTTGTTAGAAATCCCCCATAATGGACCCCATTATGAAAACTTCACCCATCAAAGTATTCAACATGACATTCAGAAAGTTTGTTAACCCTTTGGAGGAGAAAACTCAAAATCTCCATTGCTTACACTAACATGATCTTGTAGCCCCATTTTTTCATATTTACAAGGGGTAAAAGGAACAAGGAGCATGTGCATATGAAAAATTTTAATCTTTCATTTTCTCAAACCAATGTTCCAAAAATCTGTCAGACACCTGTGGAGTGTAAATGCTCACTGCACCCCTTGTTACATTCCTTGAGGGGTGTAGTTTCCAAAATGGGGTCACATGTGGGTGATTTTTTTTTTTGCGTTTATGTCAGAACTGCTGCAACCCTGCATCATCCATTCCAATGCAAATCACCAATTTAGGCCTCAAAAGTTCATGGTTCACTCTCTCTCCTGAGCCCCATTGTGCGCCAATAAAGCACTTTACGTCCACATATGGGGTATTTCCCTACTCAGGAGAAATTATTACAGGCATCGCTATTAGAATCACTGCCGCAGAGCGTCTGGATGTTTGTGAAATTTTTATTTTATTTGAATTTATTTAAATTTTTTGATTACCCATTCTGGTGAGCATCAAGCTGGCAGTGCGCCGCGAGGCAAGCTACCACCTGTTCCAGCCCCTGCCTCTCAGCGCACCCCCATACTCTGAGTGTCCACTAGAAAAGGGAGGGACTGCAGTACCAGCAACTTGGACAGGAGCACATTCAGCTTCTGTGCCATTGGATAAGTGGGCGCATAAAGCTAGAAGTGGCTGCAGTGAAAAAGCTCGTACTTGTATCTTATAATCGAGCTGGCGGTCCTCCACCAGGCGAGATACCACCTGTTTCAGCCCCTGCCTCTCAGTGCCCCCGATTGTGAAAGTGCGAATGGTTCAAATTAATCACTTATGGTTCATTGTTATTGCTTCAAGCTGTTTCATTGGATTCTTGTGATAACTCCACAGGAAATATGATGGCGACGACCATAGTGCCTCAGTCTTGAAAAGATTACATAGATTTTTTTTTTTTTAAATGTAAGATTTATATTATATTCCTAAGTTTAATGTGTTTACTTTGAACTAATACTGTATGACCACAAAACCCAAACTAAGTCACATGGTGCCACAATGACAGAGCCTAGAGGTGGCAGCAGTATGAGGAGACCATAATATGGCTGAATGACAAAGCCTTCAGCTCGCGGCAGCATGAAGAGACCATAGGGCCTCACAATCGCTAAGATTAAAAGATGAATTTTAAAATTTAGAATGAAGATTTAGGTTAGCTAGTGCTACCATAAATATTTGTAGATAATCTCCCAGGCCAAGCAGAATCAGTAAACCATATAGTGGCTGAATGACACAGCCTGCAGCTCCCAGCAGCATGAGGAGTTCATAGAACCTCACAATCCCTAAGATTAAAAGATGGATTTTAAAATTTAAATTGAAGATTTATGGTAGCTAGTGCTACCATAAAAATGTATAGGTGATGTCCCAGGCCCAGCAGCATCAGTAAACCATATAGTGGTTGAATGGCACAGCCTGGAGTTGGTGGCAGATGGGGAGACCATATAGTGGCTGGGGGTAACACTTCAGGATTGAACCAGATTGAACACGTGTGCAATACAGGGCACATGGCTCAGCCTTCCTTGTCACAGCACAGACAAGATGTTCTTCCTGTTATCAGTCACCATGGTTCCCATTTCCAGTTTTTGTGGAGTAAGCCATACTCCAATTTCTTTACAAATTCTTTTTAGCAGTTTCTCCCCTGTGTGACTCTGTTCGCCAAGGCAAACCATATGAAGAACAGCGTGACACCGCCGTGCCCTGCACACATGGTATGCTGAAGGGGCACTGAGACTTTTCTGCGCAACGGAGGCTGAGAACACGGTGGAGGATGAGGAGACGGAGTCGCACACTGTCACAGGACCAACGGCCTAAGAGTGTGGAGGAGGAAGCGGCGGGACCTGTCCAAGTTGGTGTTGTGGCTATGCAGGAACCACATTCACCCAGTGGGCCGTAAAGGACATGTATTGCCCCTGACCACAGTTACAGCTTCAGACATCAGCGCTGCTGTGCACTTTGGTACACACGACAGGCTCAAGGACTGGCCCACCTTCTCTTCTACAAAATTGTGCAGGGCTGATACTGCCTTCTTCGCAAAGAAATGATGGCTTGGGACTCTCCACCTCGGCTCGGCACAAGCCATCAGTTCTCTTGGACATGGTTTCGCTGATTGATTGTTGGCGGAATGACTGACTAAAAGTAGGAAGAGCAGGAGCATCTGGAGCGCCAGAAGGAGTGTATGACACAAAGCTCCCTTTGGCTGAGGTGGTGAAGCCTTGGCTGGCTGAAAGAGGGAGTGGCGTGCCACTGGGTGATGCAGCAGGCTGGACCACTACATCGGAGCCATGGTTCTCCCAGGTTGCTTTATGGTGGCGCTGCATATGTTGACACAGGGCCGTGGTGCCAACATTGGGACTCTGGCCACACTTCACCTTCTGCCGACACATCTTGCATGTGGCTATGTTAACCTCCTCCGGTTGCTTGATGAATAACTGCCACACTGGCAAGTAGCTGATTTTCACACCAACAGTCTGCACTAACTGACTGCTACTGCCATCGTCTCCAGGAACTCCTTTTCCACTACCTCCCGGGAAGGTAGGCTGCCACGAAGCAGGTGGTCTCCCCCTGGTACGTTTGGCTCCAAAATTTCCACTTCTGCAACCATGCTGACTGCCAACCATGCTACCACCTTGCTGGCTCAGCTGCTGCCTCACAGGAAACCCCACAACCCTCTTCTCCTAATGATGAAGCCCCTTCTGCCCCGGCTCCCAATTGCGATCGGCTTCATCATCATCAACAAGTGTCTGCACGTCACTGATGTCCTCCTCAGGTTCCTCAACAGTGTCTGCTTCAGGACCCCGAATGCTGGCAACACCGCCTCCCACATCACTCTCCTCATCACTACTTGCCAGCCTAGTGAAGGAAGCGGTGGATGTCTCCTCTTGGCTGGGCAGTAGCTGCTGACAGTCCTCTATTAGATAGTCCTCACTGAATAGTGGAGCTGAACCCACAGCATAAGATACTCCGTTAGGGGAGGGAACAGCATAGGACAGAGACAATGGGAGGATAGGGACTGCTCCCGGGCCATGCCAACTGAGGGTTGTGTCTGAGGAACCCACCGACTGTTGACTGGGGGGTATCAGATGTCACTTGTGATGAAGGGGATGACCGTGTTAATGAATCGATGACGGCAAAAGGGTTGCTGGTCGAGACACGACCACTAGCTGATACTGCAAGCTCAGGCCTCTCGCTGCAACTCCTACTGCCACTCGCCCCTAGCCTGCTGCGACCTCTTCCTAATGAATTTAGGCCTCTGCCACTTCTCTGTGCCTGACATACTTAGTGCGAATATGAGGGAGTAGAAAACGCTTCACTACGCTTAAAACAGTATTTGTCTAGAACAGCAGCAGGTGTGTACTTTTGGCTGTCCTTTCACAGTATCTAGGCACTTGACAGATTAACAAGTACAAAATAGTACACTACTTAGATGTAGGTATGTTGTATGCACTTATGTGGGCACAAACATGCGCTACAGTAGGCTTAAAGAAGTAGTGGAGTAAAACACCAGCTGGTGATTACTTTTGTCTTGCCTTTCACAGTATCTAGGCCCTTGACAGCTTAACAGGCACAAAATAGTACACTATTTTGATGTAGGTATGTGGTATGCACTTATGAGGGGAGAAAAATGCGCTATTAACCCTTTAGACAAAGCGTTCAATGTTGAACGCCATGTCTAAAGTGAAAGTACATTATTGCCGGTTAGCTCAGGGAGCTGTTCGGGATCGCTGCGGTGAAATCTCAGCATCCCGAACAGCTGTAGGACAGCAGAAGGATCCCCTACCTACCTCCTCGCTGTTCGATCACCGAATGACTGCTCAGTGCCTGAGATCTAGGCATGAGCAGTCAAGCGGCAGAATCATTGATCAATGGTTTCCTATGAAAAAACCATAGATCAATGTAAAAGATCAGTGTGTGCAGTGTGATAGCTTCCTATGGGAGCTATAACATTGCAGAAAAAAGGGAAAAAAAAGTGAATAAAGATCATTTAACCGTTTACCTAATAAAAGTTTGAATTACCCCCCTTTTCCCAGTGTAAATAAATATAAAAATAAACATTTGTGATATCGCCGCATGTGGAAATGTCCGAATTATAAAAATATATTGTTAATTAAACCGCACAGTCAATGGCGTACGCGCTAAAAAGTCCAAAATAGCGTATTTTTAGTCACTTTTTATATCATGAAAAAATGAATAGTCATCAAAAAGTCCGATCATTACAAAAATGAAATAGCTAAAAACGACAGACCACGGCGCAAAAAGTGATACCTCCCCGTCAGAGGAAAAATAAAAAAGTTATAGGGGTCAGAAGATGACAATTTTACAAGTATAAATTTTGGTGCATGTAGTTATGATTTTTTCCTGAAGTACAATAAAATCAAACCTATATAAGTAGGGTATAAGTTTAATCGCATGGACCTACAGAATAATGATAAATGTACTGCGTAGAAAGGAAAGCCCCCAAAATTTACAAAATGGCGTTTTTTCTTCAATTTTGTCGCACAATGATTTTTTTTTTCCCGTTTCACCGTAGATTTTTTGGGAAAATAACTGATGTCATTACAAAGTAGAATTGGTGGCACAAAAACTAATCCATCATATGGATTTTTAAAAACAGAAACAAAAACAGAAAAACCCTCCATCTCCAAGGGTTTAAAAAATGTATTGGAGTAAAACACCAGGCGGTGATTACTTTTGCCTGGCCTTTCACAGTATCTAGGCCCTTGACAGATTAACAGGTACGACATAGTACAC
Source organism: Hyla sarda (assembly GCF_029499605.1). Taxonomy (NCBI): domain Eukaryota; kingdom Metazoa; phylum Chordata; class Amphibia; order Anura; family Hylidae; genus Hyla; species Hyla sarda. The sequence goes on from NC_079191.1 coordinate 291,733,315, forward strand.
TATTTAGATGTAGGTATGTGGTATGCACTTATGAGGGCAGAAAAATGTGTACTGCTGGTGTTGTGCAAAAATACTCAAGCGTACTGTAGCGCAACAGTGCTGCAGCACACAGTCGCTGTGTACTAAACCCAAAAATTCACTCTCTCACAGACCATTAGGAATGGACTGCTTGGTGTGTATTATACAGTCTACAGACTAGTATAACCAGCAGAGCATGTGTTGTGGAACAAAGAGGGCAGAAAAACGCGCTACAGTATGCTTAAAAAAGTATTGAAGTAAAACACCAGCCGGTGATTACTTTTGCCTGGCCTTTCACAGTATCTAGGCCCTTGACAGATTACGTACAAAGTAGTACACTACTTAGATGAAAGCAGAATGTGCTACAGTATGCTTAAAAAATTTATTTTTGCACAATACCAGAAGTACACAATAGTGCTGCAGTACACTGTCACTCTGTACTAAACCCAAAATTTCTCTCTCTCAAAGACTATTGCATTAGACTGCTGGGTATTATACAGTCTACAGACTAGTATAACCAGCAGACCATTTGTTGTGGAACAAAGACACAGAGTTGCGCTGAAAAATGATTCCTCCATCCTCTACTGTTTCTCAAGCTGAGCAACACACAGCTCTCTGCCCCTCTCTGTAATATACACTGCTGTAGAAAGTGACTGGGAGGTTAATGGCTGCAGTAAAAATTATTTTGTTTGAAAAATGCACTGCTCTCTGTCCACCAGAATGCTGGCGTGACTATGAGGTTAAATGCTACTGTAAAATGCGTGTCTGTGTAACACACAGCGCTGTCCTATTTCTCTGCAGTAAAAGGATGAAGTGACGAGCCGGAATATGGCTGCAGATTATATAGGGCTGTGACATCACAGGGGCGACTGGCTGCATCCTGCATGTGATTCAGGGTCATCCCGCCTAGCTAGAGTTCCTTGCCCCATGTCCTCACATGTGGATCTGCCATTTAAGATGCCCTGGAGCCTGGACCTCACTACAAGTAGTTTAATGAAGCAATTTGCGTGATAGAATCGTGGTGATATTCGCATTCATTGCGAATCAAATTTTTCATGAAATTCGTAACGAATTTGGATTTGTCAGATTCGATTAGCTCATCTCTAGTTGGAAAAAAATCGCCGTACAAATGCAAAACAACCAATTAATGTTGACGCCCGTAAACAGAGAAAAGAAAGGTCATATTTTTTTACAGTTACTGAAAAGACCATGTGTTACTGAAAAAAAAAAAAAAAAAGGAACAAAGCTCTTTACATGTCGAACATAAGTCGGGGTCTCTGATATTGCCTGAAAAAGTGCACGCATCATTACTCAGCTCGGTGCTCGCTCCGGCTTGCAGGAGATAGGCACTATTATATGTTTATTGAGCTCATCTCATGAATAAGATGGATTGAGTGCCAAGCAAATAAGTGAGTTCTTTACAATAAAAAAAGTCAAAAATAGCACAAATAGTTTAATTAAATTCCCCATTTGTGTGTAGTCGTCTTTAAAAAGCCATTTTTAAATAAACTTTCTTACTTGATGTCTGCTTTCTTTTCTGAAAATACTCTTAGACAAAAGTCAGCTTCTTGGTGAGGTTCAAATGCTGAAGGTATGATCATGTAATCCCCAGGGGGAAGCTTAAATCTCTGTGACACTTCTCTTAAATTAATGTAAGTTTTGCTTCTTGCTTTTGATGTGTTGAATTTGAAGAAATCTTTTGTAATTTGAGAGTCGTTTCCTGGACACTGCAAGTTAAAATGTATGTAAAAGTATGTACAGTATACCAATAATATCTCAATAGAAAATTTACTTTCCAAAGCACAACCATTATTTCCAAAGCTAAAGACCTCAACTGGCACAACTAAAAACCATGAATCCACAATGAAATAATTTAATTATTGTTGGCATTAAAGGGTCTTCAGCTTTCAGTAAATAAATGTTTTTTTGTGTGTAATGCAAAGCCTTGTAATTTTCCAACGCACAAGAATTCATCATTGTATTTACACAGCTTTTTTATGTACATTTTTCAGAACTCTCATAAAAGTTTTAAACTTGAACCTTATAACCCATTCATCAAATATGCTCCATATGAAGCGAAATGTGGTTTTGTTTTTGCAGTGGTTACTGATTTATCATAGGTCACAATAAACTTTTTGCACAAACTCACTCAAGCCTGGACCATATTTTCTATGGTATATATAGAGAATGTGCGAATGGGAATAAAAATAACTCAAGTAAGACATATAGGGGTAATTTATTGCCTGTGTCAATCAATTTCTCTTTACCTCCAATTGCCTGGTTAAACATCATGTGTACTTCCCCCCCAAAAGCAACTTAGATGTAGATAAATTTGTAAGTGTGGCACAGGCACGTATGAGATTGCACAAAAAAAAAATTTGTAAATATTGATAAATCAGAGACCACTACATTCAAGTTGCAAAAATTTGTGATAGTTCAAGATCATAAAAAATGATCGTGTTCCCCCCCCCCCCCCCCTTTGTGTAAAATGTTTACAGTTTCCAAATCTCTTCTTACAGAGTTTCAGTATTTCAAACGGAAGCAGCTGTGGTCAAAAGTCAAACCAGGTGTGTGGAATTGAAAAGCACTGCATTCAATTGCAGCCAAACACCAACTTGTATTCAACTATACAGTGATTTAAGGGGTTTCTGTTTTCTTAGCTACAATTGTATGAAGTACTCTTCTGTCCCTCACATCAAGCTTTGACTTTCAATTCACACCTACTATTGTCAGCAAATGTGTTGGCGGTCTTTTGCATACTGAGAGGTGATCAAGGAAAGTCTTAACATACCCCCGTAACTCAGTAACTTGAGTTAATTGGAGGAGCTCCTCCCCACCCTGTCAGCTTTGATCGGTGGATTTCTCCTTGTTTTGGTATAGAGAGGGAGAGAGAGTCCTATACCCAATCGATCAAGGCCAGCAGCGCAGGCAGAAGCCACAGGGAACTGGCCAATGCTCCCTGGCTAAGGCAGCATGAAACTGATGACCGGATCCCTTTAATCAGAACAGCCCTATTCTATTTTAATGTAAGTGATTCTGTAGGATCTGTTGAAAACCATTGCATAACTTGTATACATGTGTAACTGTGGAAAACAGGTCATCATTTCTTTATCATAGTCTCATAGTAAACATGTATCTACAGGACAAAAATAATGCAAATTCTAACCTGGTAAATTGAATATCCTATTGTCAAAAGATCAGCTCCAATTTTCTTCAACTTGCGTCTATTTTTCTGCATCAAAGCAGCAATAAAAGTGCACTCATTTCGGCCATCATCCTTCTCTTTAAGGCTTAATTTTATCTGAGGATTTGTCCAGAAAGTGTCTTGGGGGAGCCAAAGAAAAATACATGTACATATATTTAGAATCACTCTGTCTATCTTTTCAGGAAAAAAACATTTTTTTTTATATCCTTCCAATAATTTTCAGCTGATGAAGTTGAGTTGTTCTTTTCTGTCTGGCAACAGTGCTCTCTGCTGACATCTCTGCTTGTACTAACAGAGTACAGAGTACTGTACAAAGTAGAAAAAGTTTACTATGGGGATCTGCTTCTACTCTGGACAGTTCTCGAGACAGGTGTCATCAGAGAGCTCTTAGACAGAAAAGAACAACTCAACTTCAGCAGCTCATAAGTACTGAAAGGATTAAGATTTTTTTTATAGAAGTAACTTACAAATCTGCATAAAATAGCTTATACCTCTAGGGCCTCACCAAATGGTGCATAACGATAGGATGGAAATAAATTAAAATATAACAGTGTTGATCCTAAAAATAATTTAATTATAAATATAAAAATGAATAACAGATTAACACATTAGGCTGGCATTGCCTGGTGATAGTCCCACTGGGCCCTAGTGGGATATCAAAAAAATAATAATAAAAAATATATTGACAGAGTAAAAAATTTGTAAAAAATGAATAGTGTCCTGTGTGCTAGTGTTCCGATATATATGGAAAAAGGTCCGTTGGTTCACGAGCAAAAATAGAATATAATGATATTAATGGGAGTTCAGTTTATGCTTGTGACATAGAATCAATGTCCAAATGTATAATACAAGTGTAATTAGAGTATCCTACCACTGCTTCTGGCGGCTTGATGGATCTTTAACGTGAATCGCAGCCTTACACTCCTCTCGTGCTCCGATGGTGCGAGAACACTAGATTCGTCCCTCTCACTAGCAGCCCCGATGGCAGGGGGGCGCAGTGTGTTGTTCCGTACTGCTGGTTCCCACGGCAGGGGAACGTGGAGCGATGATCACACCAGCTTCCCGGCTCACTGATGATAGAACTGGTCTGAAACTCCGGCAAGAGTGTCAGCCTGCACGGGAGCGGCGGTGGGTCTGACGGCAGAGTTGCGTTTGGGAGCGGTGGATGATCCAAGACCGGCGTCCCACGTGGAAGCTTATGCTGCGGGAGGTGTAGGCTGCGAAGGATGGTTCAAGGTAGAGTTGCGGCCAGGCAGGGCAGATTGTGGCTTGAATTAACTCTTCTGTTGCCAAGACCTATAGGTTAACAAACGGACACTAGAAGCAAACTGTGTTACTGTGACATACACATTTCTACTGAGGAAGGGGTCGGAGGACTGTTGTTCCCAGTGCCCTGAAACGCGTTTAGAAGTCTGGCATTGTTCACACAGTTTGCTCCTAGTGTCCGTTTGTTAACCTATAGGTCTTGGCAACAGAAGAGTTAATTCAAGCCACAATCCGCCCTGCCTGGCCGCAACTTTACCTTGAACCATCCTTCGCAGCCTACACCTCCCGCATCATAAGCCGCCACATGGGACGCCGGTCTTGGATCATCCACCACTCCCAAACGCAACTCTGCCGTCAGACCCACCGCCGCTCCCGTGCAGACTGACACTCTTGCCGGAGTGTCAGACCAGTTCTATCTTCAGTGAGCCGGGAAGCTGGTGTGATCATCACTCCACTCTCCCCTGCCGTGGGAGCCAGCGGTACGGAACAACACACTGCGCCCCCCTGCCATCGGGGCTGCTAGGGAGACGGACGAATCTAGTGTTCTCGCACCATCGGAGCACAAGAGGAGTGTAAGGCTGCGATTCACGATAAAGATCCATCAAGCCGCCAGAAGCAGTGGTAGGATACTCTAATTACACTTGTATTATACATTTGGACATTGATTCTATGTCACAAGCATAAACTGAACTCCCATTAATATCATTATATTCTATTTTTGCTCGTGAACCAACGGACCTTTTTCCATATATAATGGAACACTAGCACACAGGACACTATTAATTTTTTACTCTATGTCAATATATTTTTTAGTATTTTTTTGATATCCCACTAGGGCCCAGTGGGACTATCACCAGGCAATGCCAGTCTAATGTGTTAATCTGTTATTCATTTTTATATTTATAATTAAATTATTTTTAGGATCAACACGGTTATATTTTAATTTATTTCCACCCTATCGTTATGCACCATTTGGTGAGGCCCTAGAGGTATAAGCTATTTTTTGCAATTTATTGTTATTTTGGTTGCCGGTGGGGTCCGGCTATAGCTTAAAATTACCTCGGTCGTTCTGTTGTGAGCTGCACCTATTTTCAAGTAACTTACAAATCTGTTTAACTTTCTGGAGCCAGTTGATATATATATAAAAAAAAGTTTTTTCCTATATAACCCCTTTAACAATCTGAAATGTAGATGTTCATTCAACAAACGCCAGACATACACTTCATAGAACAACTGACTACTGACAACAAATAGAATACCTAGAAAATTTCGGCATCCACCAGCAGTAGAGCCCCTGACCCAGCTTCCTTGATGAACTGTCACTTCCCACTTGTGTTCTGTGTCATCATCTAAAGCATCGGGTGTTAGGTTACAAATTTCAACTTTATCAAAGTATTTCTTGAAGTCCTCAAATGTCATCCTATACCAATTCAAAATTTCAGATCATTAATATACATTACCAAAAAAGCACAACAACCTTATTATTCAGCTAGAGGAATTCACCATTTGTCACAGATGAATAACACTGCATTTTTGAGACACCTTTTATAGCAGAAAAAAAAATGTAAAAGTTTACATACACAGCATTTTTGCCATTTAGTAGGGCGTTTTTGTTTGTTTTTTAGCTTACCGTATTTTTCGCCCTATAGGACCCAATTTTAAAGGTGAAAAATCTAGAAGAAAAAAAAAAAAAAAAAAAAAAAAAAAAAAAAAAAAAGATTCTACACCCAACAGTGATCTTCAACCTGCGGACCTCCAGATGTTGCAAAACTACCGTTGGCTGTCCGGGCATGCTGGGAGTTGTAGTTTTGCAACATCTGGAGGTACGCAGGATGAAGATCACTGGTATAGCTCCAGACCCGTCACCGCTGCCCTGGATGTCGCTCCATCGCTGTTGCCGCGTCCCCGGGGTGTCCCCGACGCTCCGGACGTCTTCTTCCCTGGGATCCACGCTCTTCGTCACCGTCATCACGTCGCTACGCACGCTGCTCCTATTGGATGACGGGACGGCGTGCGCGACGACATGATGACATCGAAGGAGAGCGCCGGCCATGCAGGGGATCCCGGCCCAGAGCAGACACCGAGGAGGCAGGTAAGTTCCCTCCCGGTGTCCTGTAAGCTGTTCGGGACGCCGCGATTTCACCGCGACTGTCTCGAACAGCCCGACTAAGCAGCCGGGTTAGTGTCACTTTGGCTTCTGACGCGGCAGTCAGCTTTGATCGCCACGTCTTTAGGGTTAATACAGGGCATCACTGCGATCGGTGATGTCCTGTATTAGCCGCGAGTCCCGGCCGTTGATGGCCGCAGGGACCGACCCGATAGGTGTGTATTCGCCATATAAGACGCACCAACTTTTACCCCCCAGTTTTGGGGAAGAAAAAGTTTGTCTTATACGGCGAAAAATACGGTAACTTAAAATGTATCTGGATTTTAAGAGTGCAGTACAATATTATTACACACTACAGAAACTGTGCTTTATGGAATAAGAATGGGTTAAATTCTAGTGATGTCATAAATTGGGTGCATGTATGGCTTGGGCTCAGGAAGTGAGCTCACCATGACATACTTTATAGCCATGACTGCCACAACAGGTCTGCCATAAGCAAGCTGTACCACTAGAGAACCAAGTACAAAGATCAATGCAATACATATGTATTGCATTGATCTATAAAAGCAATCAAATAGACTTAAACTGAAAAAAAATTATGCAAAAAATGTTTTAACCTCAAAATCAAAAACAAGTAGTAAAAGAAAAGAGAAAGTCCCAAAAATGTCCAGGTCAACACCACACCTATAACTGACTGAATGAAGAATTTAAAGATAGAGAACTTGTATTAATAGGCTAATGGTGATCAGCTTGTGTAGCTCTATGTTTCTCCGTCATTACTCAGTAGGACAATGAAGGGGGTTCTCTACCACCCTCTTTAACCCCTTAAGGACCCGGGGTTTTTCCGTTTTTGCATTTTTGTTTTTCCTCCTTACCTTTACAAAATCATAACTCTCAATTTTGCACCTAAAAATCCATATGATGGCTTATTTTTTGTGTCACCAATTCTACTTTGTAATGACATCAGTCATTTTAACCAAAAATCTACGGCGAAATGGAAAAAAAATCATTGTGAGACAAAACTGAAAAAAAACCCGCCATTTTGTAACTTTTGGGGGCATCAATTTCTACACAGTACATTTTTCGGTAAAAATGACACCTTATCTTTATTCTGTAGGTCTATACGATAAAAATGATACCCTACTTATGTAGGTTTGATTTTGTCGTACTTCTGGAAAAAATCATAACTACATGCAGGAAAATGTATACGTTTATAATTGTCATCTTCTGACCCCTATAACTTTTTTTCTTTTTCTGCGTATTGGGCGGTATGAGGGCTCATTTTTTGCGCCGTGATCTTAAGTTTTTAGCAGTACTATTTTTGTATTGATCGGACTTTTTGATCGCTTTTTATTAATTTTTTCATAATACTTATGGGGAAGAAAAAGGGTCCGGTTTAAGTACAGATATTTTATGGCCCCCAACTTTCTTGTTTATTACTTGGCCGCGCAGTTGGTACGAGTCGTGAATTGGAGGAATTCTAGATATCTGGAGAAGATTGTAGTAGATAAGGAGAAAGAGAACATATATGAGGTGTTGGAATTAGATGATTATGAGGAGAGTGGTTCAAATAACACGATGCTACTGCACAAATATAGAAAAGTATGGGAAAGATTAAAGGAAGAATTACATATAGAAAATAGTTTTGGGTTCACACCCTTATGGGGTAACAACAAATTTAAAGAATTGGTGGATTGTGAGTCAACTTTTTGGGATAGTAAGGGTATAAAACGATTGGAACAAATATTTGATAAAGGACAACTTTTTTCATTTGAGCACATAAAAAGGGGGTATGACATTAGTGATAATGATTGGCTGTACTATTGGCAGGTTAGTCACGCAGTCCATAACACGATAGATAAGGAGGTATATGTAGCACAGAAACACAATTTGATAGAAGCACTAACCCAAATAGAACACTTTAAAAAAAAAAAGGAATATCAATTTTGTATAGGAAATTAAATAGGATTATTGGAGTAGGGGGACCGATAGAATTAAAGAAAAATGGTCTGGGATAGTGCGTACTGTGTCTGAAGATGAGTGGGACATTATGGCCCAAAATATAAGTAAGGTTTCTCGTAATATGGAACATAAAATTACACAATTTAAAGATACTACACAGGACCCACTATTCCGCGCTTTATTTATATAGGATAGGGGTGAAAATTACATCACAGTGTATTAAATGTGGTTTGGAAGAAGCGGCTTATTTACATAGCTTTTGGTCGTGTGAGAAGATATCTGTTTTCTGGGAATCTGTAATAAGAGAGGTATAAAGTAAAATCCCTGTGAATGTACCTCGTACGATAGAGTTTATACTGCTGGGAGCTATTGGTAATATGGGGAAATTTGAGTGCCTGCTACATCGGATTTTTTTCTTCGCTAGACTGACCATACTAAGAAATTGGATATCCCCTAAAGAACTGCAGATAGAGGAATGGAAGGAAGGGTTAAAAATCATGAAAGATAAGGAGTTTAGATGGATGAGGAGTAAGAAGGGTCAAAGAGAATGTAGAAAAAATTGGAATGTATGGTAGACTTAAACATAAATAATTATTTATAAAATTATTTTTTCCTCTTTCCTTTTCTCGGTGCCAGAAGGTGGGGTGGGGGTGGGGTGGTGGTTAATAATGATTAGGTATACTTCTCAGATGTAAAAAGGCTATATGGCCTTTTTGTCTTTTCTCTTTTCTTGACTGGTGACGTTGTTATATCTGAATTGTACAATGTATTTTTGTAAATGAAAAAAAATAAAAAAAATATTTTTTTCATAATATAAAAAGTGACCAGAAATATGCATTTTGGACTTTGGAATTTTTTTGCACGTATAAGCGGCAGTATGGGGCTAAATGGGGCTAAATGGGAAAAAGGGACAATTTACATTTTTATTGGGGGGGGGGGGATTTTCACATTTATTTATTTTTTTACACATTAATAGTCCCCATAGGAGACTATTTATAGCAATCATTTGATTGCTAATACGGTTTAGTGCTATGCATCAGTATTATCGGCGATCTTCTGCTCTGGTCTGTTCGATCTCAGACCAGAGCAGAAGACCCGAGGAAGACGGCGGAGGCAGGTGAGGGGACCTCCATCCGTCATTCTGCATGATCGAATCACTGCGGCTGCGCGGCGGGCGATCCGATCATCCAATGTAATAGCCGCGCTGCCGCAGATGCCGTGATCTGTATTGAACACGGCATCTGTGGGGTCAATGGCACACATCAGTGAGATCGCTGATGTGTGCCATTACCGGTGGGTCCCTGGCTGCTGATAGCATCCGGGACCTGCCGTGCATGACCGGACAGATGCTCGCGGTCATGTCCATAACGTAAATGTACGTCACGGTGCGGGAAGTCCCACCACATCATGACGCACATTTACGTCAATTGTCGTTAAAGGATTACTATAAACTGATCTTACTTTTACAGAATTTTCTCCTTTCTCTCTCCCTCCCATATATATTCATATATATATGTCTTTCTTTCTTTCTTAATCTCTTACTTTCTCTCCTTTTTTTCTGTATTAAAAGAAAGCTTTATTGAACATTAAGAGGTACAAAAAGCAAACAGTGGGATGGATGCACAGAAAAAAGGCATAGGGAAATATCAGCATATGCAGGTCAAAAGTACAGTAAATATTACAAACCAAAATGAGATCAGCTATCAAAGTGCAAGAGAGCATTGTGACAACAGCAGAAGGGGATTAAACGAGGCTCCTGGACAGGGCCAGGGGTAAAAAAAAGTTGTGTCACCCTATTTAAGGTCCAAGGGACCGGTACACTTTAGCCAATCTGCTTTCCATCGACAGGGCATACAGTGAGAAGAGGGTGCGAGTAAAGGACCTCTAAACAGTCAAATAGAAGAGCAAGCAAAAGAAAAGACACAAAACAGCAAACACTGGGAAAGAAATAGGGTCGGGGAAGGGATAGAGGCCAGATGGGGAGGGGAAAAAGGGAAGGGGAGGAAAAAGGTACATCTACCAACATGACCACACTCAGCTGAGAGAGAGGGCGCTACAGAAAAGGTGATTACGACTGCAGGGAAAGTGGAAGATATTCCTGTGTGTCGTGAGAAAGCCTTTACCTAGTCCTGTGGGGCAAAGTCACAGCCCAGCACCCCCGGTAAGCCGGAGACCCTGACTGGGTGCCTTGGAGGAGAAGGACATAAATGACGGACACCAAGTGCCCCGGGTGATTCGCGTCCAAGCAGAGGCTCTGAAAGGGAAGAGGATCTCTGTGTAGATCCAGAGCCTGTTTACTTTTTCTTTTGTTCAACAATTTTTTTTTTATTAAATCATTTTTCTTTAAAACAGATATTTGACATTAAAGAAAATATAAGTACATAAAATAATAAACCAAGGTCATTACATATTAACAAGACCAGGTTACAATATGGTATTCTGCATAGATCCAGCTGTCAAGATGTTGTAAAGTCCAAATTTTCTCAGGTTGGCTCTGTGAGTATCTGGGGAAGGCCCTGTGTCAAAGACATTAAGCATAGATAGAAGAGCCTGTTTCCAAGTATGGTAGAAATTAGTCAACTGTGTTTATTGCCAAGACTGGGCCAAAGTAGGGGTTGAGTAGGGGTAGTAGCTACATAGTTACATAGTTTAGAAGGTTGAAAAAAGACCAGAGTCTGTCAAGTTCAACCTATATCCCCAATGAGTCCCTGCTGAGTTGATCCAGAGGAAGGAAAAGAACCCTCCTACTAGAGGTAAAAATTCCTTCCCAACTCCAAATATGGCAGAATAAATCCCTTTTGTACTCTCTTATTGATTTCCCCATGACCACCTCCTCCGGTAGAAAGTTCCACAGTCTCACTGCTCTTAAGGTAAAGAACCCCCGTCTGTGCTGGTGTAGAAACCTTCTTTCCACTAAACGTAGGGGATGCCCCCTTGTTATAGATACAGTTTAGGGCATAAATAGGTCATGGGAGAGATCTCTGTACTGCCCCCTAATATATTTATACATAGTTATTAGGTCGCCCCTAAGCCTTCTTTTTTCTAAACTAAAAAACCCTAATTCTGATAATCTTTCTGGGTACTGTAGTACTCTCATTCCCCTTATTAATCTGATTGCTTGTCTTTGAACCCTCTCCAGCTCCACTATATATTTCTTGCACACTGGTGCACAGTACTGTACACAGTATTCCATGCGTCGTCTGACTACTAGACTACAGTCTACAGAGGTAGAATTATTTCCTTGTTGTGGGCATCTATTATGCTTTTGATGCACCCAATGATTTTATTTGCCTTGGCAGCAGCTGCTCGACACTGGTCGCTACAGCTAAATTTACTGTTTACTAATACTTCTTAGTCCTTTTCCATGTCAGTCATCCCAAGTGTTCTCATATTTAATACATAAACCCAGCCTGGATTTTTCCTCCCTATGTGTATAACCTTACATTTATCAGTGTTGAACCTCATCTGCCACTTCCCAGCCCAAACCTGCAACCTATCCAGGTCTATTTGTAACAGTGAAATGTCCTCTATAGTATTAACCACTGTACATAGTTTAGTATCATCTGCAAAGATTGCTATTTTACTATAGAATCTCTCAACAACATCATTAATAAGAACCATTAATAACCACCCTCTGATTTCTATTACTAAGCCAGTTACTTACCAACTTGCACAAATTTTCCCCCAACCCGAGCACTCTCATTTTATGTACCAATCTTTTATGTGGCACCGTATCAAATACTTTGGAAAAATCCAGATATACGACATCCAACGATTCCCCCTGGTCCAGTCTGGAGCTCACCTCCTAATAAAAGCTGATCAGGTTAGTTTGACAGGACCGATCCCTCATAAACCCATGCTGATATGGGGTCATACATTTTTATCAAGATACTCCAAAATAGCATCTGTTAGACAGCCCTCAAACAATTTACATACAATGGAGGTTAAACTAAGCAGGCCTATAATTAACTTTTTTGACCTGTTTTTAAATATTGGCACCAAATTTGCTATGTGCCAGTCCTGAGGAACCGTCCCTGTCACAATAGAGTCCTTGAATATTAGAAATAGGGATCTCTCTATTACATTACATTACTTAAAGGGGTTCTCCAGTGCTTAGACATCTTATCCCCTATCCAAAGGATAGGGGATAAGATGCCTGATCGCGGGAGTCCCGCCGCTGGGGACCCCCGGGATCTTACACATGGCTACCCGTTTGTAATCAGTCCCCGGAGCGTGGACGTCATGCGCCGCACCATGCAGCGCATAGCAACGACGCAGGGGACGCACACCGGAGGCCTGAAGCAGCGCGGACCCGACCCCGGCAACAGGTAATTATGCCACCGGGGATGGGGGGAGGCAACGGGGCAGCGGCGCCGGCAATGGGTGCCGCTGCCCCTTCTCTCCCCCTGGCTGTCGGCGCCGCTTCTCTCCCCCTGGCTATTGGTGCCGGCAATGGGGCGCCAGCACAGATAGTCAGGGGGACAGAACGGGCAGCGGCGCCGATAGCCAGGGGGAGAGAAGGGCCGGCAGCAGGGCTCTAGACCCCAGGAAATGCAGGGGGAGAGAAGCAGCAGCAACGGCCTCTCTCCCCCTGCCTTTCCTGGGGGTGTATCAGCGTATAACACGCACAGACTTTAGGCTAAAAATTTTAGCCTAAAAAGTGCGTGTTATACGCCGATAAATACGGTACTTCTTACAGTGACAATTAAAAATATTTTTAATAGTCTCCCATTTAGTGTCAGTATTCTTGTTTTTGAGGCCAATTTATATTGTTAAGGCCCTCTATGAGTTGATCAAACTTGCCCTCCTAAATTTCATTGTTTTTGTGGCCCCTCGAGAGGTTCCCTTATTGATGAACAAGTTGTAATATATTATATTATGGTCACTATTTCCTAGGTATTTCTTCTGCCTGCACATTAGTTACTCGGTCAGGTCTGTTGGTTAATATTAAGTCCAGTAGGGCGCCCTATCTGGTCGGGCCCTGCACCATTTGGGACAGATAATTATCTTTTCTTATAGTCAGAAACCGGTTTCCTTTATGAGATTCACAGGTCTCTGTCTCCCAGTTTATATCAGGATAAGTGCAATCTTGCATCAAATCCACCCCAGAACTTGCACTGTATGTTTGGACCTGAGGAAGGCACTCTGTGTGCCGAAACGCGTCGTCCATTTTGTCAAATAAAATATTGTCCTGTGCTAGCTCGAGTCTTCCCATCTGTAACCACATTTTGCGCAGCACCTCTATAGACCATTTTTCTAAATTTTTCACGTGTTGCTCAAATTGGCCCTTGCGCAAGGGTCCAGTCCAAGTCAGAGTGCGGCAGTCATTACCTACCACAACCATACTTCCACCAGTCCACTGCAAGTATTGATCCCGGGAAACCTGAGACTATGGCTTGCCATCCGATCTGATGAGTGTGGTGGAGGGTCACAATAAGCCGGTATACGCAAACGAAGGGAGCGCCCCCTGTCATCTTTTTCCCTCTTTCCTTCGACTTCATTATTATCACCTCATTTTTATTTGCTGCCTTGTATGCCTCTTAATTGAATTGAGTAATTGATCTTTAATTGAGTAATTGATCTTCTGCCTCTTCCATTATATTTGGGGGCACATAGCATTTTTAGAGGCCTTTTCAAAATTAAAGAAGCAATCTGATTGGTTGCTATGGGCAACTCAGCAACTTTTCCTCAGGACAGGTTTTGATAAACCTCCCCCATAGTCTAACCTGGTAAATACCTTACAGGCATGAGAATAAAAGGTATAGTCACGTATATATTGCTGTTCCCCTTGGCTTCCTTTAGTTTGTCCTATGTATATTATGGCCCAGTGTGGTGTGCGTTCCACGCCAGAGCCATCTCCCCAGACCGTTCCGGAAGTGATGCAATTGCTACTTCTGATAGTTATTTCTAGTTGATTTTTTGTTTCCAGTGTTTTTCTCCCATCTATTTGCCTGTCTTCCCTTACCTTCAAAAAAACTACCTACAAGGGAAATGTTTTGGATCATCAAGTTCAAGTTCTGAATTATAGATAAGACATTATGCATTTTTACTAGGTTTAAATTAAGTCAACGTAAGAGTGTTTGTTGTCTAAACAGGCCTCCTTTTTATATTTCATTATGTTATTTACCCTTTTTGTTTTAGTTATTAAAGAGTACCTGTCATCAAACCATATTTTCTAAACTAACTCCGATTATATTCACTAACTACTCCTAACAACTCACATGCCCTTAAAAAAATGTTCAGAGCTTTAAAAAGCTGTGTATCATACCTTTCCCTTGCTCACATTGTGTATGCTCCTGGTAGGAGAAAGTGGGTGTTCCCCCAACAAGGGCGACATCACCGAAGCCTGCAAGAGCTGTGCCCCGCCATGCCCCTAACACACTTCCTGAGTCTGAACTTCTGTAAGTCCAGGTGGAGATCAAATTAACTGTTTGGGAACAGAACAGAGCCACCTACTGGCCATTTTTTCAATAACATTAAAAGGGGTACTCCGGTGCTTACACATCTTATCCCCTATCCAAAGGATAGGGGATAAGATGCCTGATCGCGGGAGTCCCGCAGCTGGGGATGCCCGGGATCATGCACGGAGCACCCCGTTTGTAATCAGTCCCCGGAGCGTGTTCACGCCTCCGCCCCCATGTGACATCACGCTCCGCCCCTCAATGCAAACTCACGGGAGGGGGCATGCGGTCGACCGTAATCAGTCCCGGGGACTGATTACAAACGGGGTGCCCCGTGCATGATCCCGGGCGTGCCCAGCTGCGGGACTCCCGCGATTAGGCATCTTCTCCCCTATCCTTTGGATAGGGGATAAGATGTGTAAGCACCGGAGTACCCCTTTAAAAACATATACAGTAAAGGTTGAGAATTTTAACAGTAAGTAAATAGCAAAGTGTCTGATAATTACAGAAGGAACAATATATTAAATGTTTAGTTTGGCGAGAGGTACTCTTTAAATATTTATTATACAGACATGAATGATGTACTGATCTGATTGTATTCTGTTTCATGTGTGTATAATGTTTTCTACTTATTATACATTCTATATGTATCTGTATTTAATTTTCTGCCTAGTGTGAACTATGATCAATGAATTTTGAAAAGACTTAGCCCTAAACAACAGTAGGAAAGTGCAATCACAAAAGGACAAGATGCCTCATCACAAAAGGGTAAGTTATTCAAAGTATTCACAACACAGTGTATTCATGATACATACTAACAGAACGACCTGATTTTCTTAGATTCCTCAAAATTCTTATTAATCATTTAGTAGAAACCCATAAACATGTTAACTAAAACATTGTAAGTAAACAAAAAAAACAAAAAACAGGGGTCTGGCCTGCATGCCGAGCTAGCCGGACATGTGACGCTGAGCTCCGGCTGCCTGGAGGAATTAATCCTGTGTAACTTACCCTGCCGGGCTCCCGCTTTCCTGCCTCAGGTGGTCCAAGTCCCCTGAAGTCTCCAGTGATGCTCCGGTCCTCCTAGTGTCCTTTTCCATGCAGGCGCAAGGTCTGTGGCAGCTCCTGCTCTCGGCAGCTGGGACTCCTTGCTGTTGGGCTGCGGTAGTAAAGCAGAGGGGCTGTTGCTGGCACTCCAGGCTGCCTGGCTGATCGGTGGGGCCTGCTGTGGTCTTCTTGGAGGCTGATGCTAAAAGGGATTGGATCAGAATCTCTACCATTGCAGGCCTTTGTGGGTGTGACCTTCATCCTTCCGTGGCTGCCATGGTGACTACTGTGCCAGAGGGTTTGGAGTTGTGCATCTCTGCTGTGGTGCTGCTGGTGGGGGTCAGAAGCTCAGTCTGCTGGCTGCTGCAGGAGTATCCTTCTCAGACATATCTCCTGAACTGTGAGTACTTGGATCTGGCAGTGCTGTGTCTCTTTGTAGGGCTTCGGAGCTGAGGTATCCGAGTGGGTCTGCTGGGACTTGTGGTGCCTTCATTCAGTGTGCCTGTCTGTTGTGCCATATACAAGGATGCTTTGCTGTAAAGTGCTGGGTTCTGCCATACCCTCCTCCTCATACAGTCTCTTGCCTGATCTCTCTGCCTACTCTGCATTGGTTGTCTTGGTCTGTAGATATGGGAGGTCCTCGCAACAAGTCTAAAAAGTCTAAGATGGTGGTGTAAGCTACTTGGCAGTCTACTGATGATGACAACTCCTTAGATGATGGGCGCTCGGAGGCCTGTGGCCAGACACCACTTTCCTCTAAAGTAGCAGCCAGCGCTGCTAAAGCACTCTAAATTCTCTAGACCCCCTGAATGGCCTGGGCAAGATTCTCCTGAACTTTCTTTGTCTTTATTTGATTCTTATTGAGTCCGGTGCACTGCATTCTCCTGAATGGTCACAGAATTCTTCCCCTACTATTGACCAGAAGCTAGAGGCGGTGTTGGTGGCTATTACCACCTGTCAGACCATGATGATCACCAAATTTGATGAGCTGCGGCAGGATTTTGTCATCTTTCGTCATTAGACGCAAAAGATCCGTGAGCGCACGACAGAGGTTGAGCGTAGAGTCTCCACAGTGGAGGACGATTTGCAGCCTATTCCTCAGCAGATTGTTACCCTGCAGAGCCAGGACAAGGTCATTGCTAAAAGAGCTGATGATCTTGAAAATAGTCTATGGCACAACAACATCTGGTGGGCCTTCCGGAAAAAGCAGAAGATGCTGATGCAGTGGTGTTTCTGGAATCCTCGCTTAAAGAGACCCTGCCTGTGGATATCTTCTCTCCCTACTTCAAGGTAGAAAGGGCTCCTATTCCTGGTGAGCCGCCCAGGCTCATCCTTGTCATGATTCTTCATTTCCAAGATAGAGACGCTATCCTGAGGGTTGTATGGCTGCAATGTGACGTCCTTTTGGGGGACAACAGGGTGTCCTTTTATCCCGACTTTTTGGTTAAAAGCAGCAGATCCAGTTTAAGGAGGTTTGGGCCATGCTCTGCTCCAAAGGACCTAAGAGTGGTGGATGGTGCTTCTACAACATTTTTTCACCTCTCCTGCTGAGGCCTTGCAGTGGATTGAGGCTGCCCCTTCTGCTGCGCCCTGAGACTGATTTCCATGGACTCTGGCTGCCACTGCCTCACCGGAGGTAGGCTTGTCTGGATTGTGGCCCTTAGGTCCGTGATCCTGCTAGGGGCCTTCCGAGGTGGGTGGCTAGTTAGTGGGCCCGGCCCTAGTTTCCGTTCCTCCATGGGCTGAGAGGTGGCGGTTGGACTGATCTTAAGTTTAGCATCTTTCTATTCCCCCGGAGTGGTTAATGTTTAGGGTCCAGGTCTAAACTGTTCCTTTAGTGTTAGGGAGCTATTGGGAATGTTTTACTGTTGCATTTGTTTTGTTTTTAGTTCGTGCCCAGTATGCGTGTGTTGGATGTTTGTGGTATGACTGTCTCCGGTGCTCTCTCCTCCTTTATTTGTGAGTGCTCTCTGGTCTCCCCTGCAGGGTGTTACTATCGTTGTACACTATGGGGTCTATTAAAGTAGTGAGCGGGAACGTCAATGGCCTGAATTCCACGTTCAAAGAGGCCCTCTGATTTGACTTCATTAAACGCCACTCCTCACACTTAATCTGTTTACAAGAGACCCATTTCTCTGGGCAGAGGGTATTAGCCCTTAAGCAGGCATGGATAGCGCATGGATATCATGCCTCTTACTCTAATTTTGCAGGGGGGCCTCGATTTTAATCTTCAAATCCCTTACTATTGTGATCTCTCAAGCTGTCTGATCATTTTGGGCGGTTTGTGATTCTGCACTGTATGGTTAAGTCTCTGTGTTTTAAACTGGTATCGGTTTATGTTCCACCCCTGTTTCAGGTTTCTCTTCTTGATAGGAGGGAAAGACAGCATCTTATCCATTATCATGACCCTGTGCTTTCCCTCCTGACCCTGACATCTGGAGGTGGAAATACCTGACTGAGTCCGTTTTCTCCTCCTATTCTGTGGCTCACAAATCTTTTCCCTGGATTGACCTGGCCTTAATGTTGGTTGATCTTCTTCCAGGCGATAAGAGACATCACATACACCAGTATCATTCTGCCATGGTTCTAATGCTAAATTTGAGTCTATGTCCCACTTCTCGGCTCTGGCGCATGCACCCTGGCTGTTGCTATCGGATGCAGTGTCTGACGCTCTGGGGGTGTTCCATAATGATTACATAACGTGGCTCAGCCTGATGCTTTGGT